>NC_141599.1:3247500-3557500 GCF_047967505.1 Dipteris shenzhenensis
TATTTGTGCTATACATTTTTGTCAAAGTATCCCATGCCTCCTTCGGCGTGCTTGCATCTTGAATATGCACAATCATAGAATCTGAAATACTGATAGACAGTCAGTACATAATTTTTTTGGCTCTTTCATGCTAGCCTTTAAATGCCTGCAACTCCTGTTGATTGGGAACATTAGGAATAACTGGTTCTTGTTCAGCTCTAGTAATGAGCTCCCAATAGCCTTTTCCCTTAAGGAAATTCGTCATTCTAAACTTCCATGCTTGGAAGTTGTTCTTGTCAAGCTTTTCACTGAATATCTGTGAAAGAGCATCATACGCCATTACCGAACACTACAAAAATATTCTGTCACTGCAAAAAACACTTCTTCTGCCTCACAAGGGCAAATCTGCAAAACTGACGAAAGTGGTATTTGACTACACAGTCACTTCCTAGTGACGATTTTGCATCAACAGGCAATAAGAATGATTTTGTCACTCCCAATATCTCTGCACATAGGCATACGATGCAATTTCTACGGTAACTTTTCACCGACCTACGGAACAGTGGTTGCACAACAAAAAACAGGGCACTTTTTTGAGTGCTTGCTGAAAACTTTCGCCACCAAAACGGGCCCCAAAATGGCCTCTAATAAAAAAAATAATGTCACCAAGGGCTTGGCCCTTACCCGTAGCATATACTGCCCTCTTGCCACACCACGAAGGGCGTCCCAATCTGAGATAGTGCACTCTTGCACTTTCTGGTTGTGCTACCTATAGAGATTTGCTCCCAAACTTGAAAAAGGAAAGCAACACTGATCCTCTTACCAAGACACCACAAACTTGGTTTTCTTTCTTGAGCTCCTTACCACGAACCAAGTTCTAATACCATGTGAAGAGAGTGGGAGAGAAGTAAGGAGTCTCACTTGTAGCTTTCTCACATACACAATGGGGGAATGCACATAAAGGTGGAGGCTGAAAACAATTTTCCTCTTCTTAGTTGTGAAAGCCAAAAGAACTCTCTCTCAGTACAAAAGGAATAGGTGAACCCTATATGTGGGTCTCAAACCAAACTTAGATAACCTAGGTGGCATACTAACTGAGCCACTAACTAGAGTACATAAAGATAGCTGTCATCTAGCTATTATTCATGGGTGGTGTACCAACCGCATCTGCAGCTAACAAGTTAGTGACATAAATGCACAACGGTCACCCTGGCATATCATGATTGGAGCTCGATATCTCAACATGGGCGACCTATCTGACCAGAGGGATTGACGGAATTCATCGCCATCTTCACGCACCGCTTCTCTATCTCCTCCACACCACTTTTGCAATGCTGGTCACTATAGTCTCTTACTTTGTAATTCCTTTAAGCCATGCCTTCTCTACTACTAGAGCTACTATTAAGTAGAAAAGAATTCAATGCATGAGGCTAGATGCTAGGCATGGCGACGCTCGAGGGCCATGGAGGAAAAGGGAATGTGAGGGAAGAAGCGTTAACATAGGTGGGGAAAAAAAGATTAAGAGGGGTGGGAATGAAGAGGAGGACTATGGCAAAAGGGGGAAGGAAGAGGGGGAAGAGGAGCATGTACATGATGGGAGGTGGAATGTAGAGATGGAGACATCAAGGGAAGAGAGTCATGCTTTATTGGAAGGACGAGCTAGGTGGCTTTACAAGAATGAGCATGTTCCATCAAGGAATAGCCCCCTCCTTTTATAGCCAAGAGAGGGGGTCTCTCCCAATAAATGCATCCTCCCACATGCATGGTATGTGTGGAAGAGTGTCCCATGTGGGCTAGGTGGTTACGCACTCTCAATTGTGTGTGACAACCCTTTGCCTCATTTTTCCACATACATCAACCCCCATATCCCAAGTCTAAGATACTCCCTTGGTCTCTTCCCAATTTTATAACATGTTTAAACATCTAGGAGGACAAGTGGAGGGTTGGCACAAGGAATCTTGCCACCTCATCCTACTTTCCCATTATTTAACTTGCATTCTTGGACCTTCTACACCCCCCCCCACATGGGCCTATCCTACATGGAGGGAATAATCCAATATAATATCCATCTCCACCTATTTTATATTACTTCTCCCATGGTCCTTGGGTCATATCTCACTAAATGCAGGCATGGGACCACCTAGGTGGAGGGGTGGTGCATGGAGGACCCATGCCACCTTATCATTTTATATTATTACTACCATGGATTATGTACAACACACCTTATGGGTCCTCTTACATGGAAGGGTGGCACATGGTCATGCCCTATCTGCCACCTTAACCCTGGGCCTTATGCACACCATATTTTATTATACTATTGCCACACATACAAGCACACACACATATTTATGCCTTTTAGTTTGGTCAAATTTATCCATAACAGTTCCCCCCCCAGGCAGGGAATGCACAACATTTCCATGCCTGGGACCATCACGCACAAAGAAGGGCTTAAGATAATGCTTGTTGATCACCTTCTTGCCATATGGCTCATGCAACTCTGGAACTTGTACAGACCCATTGCTACGTTCCTTGATGACTTTGTATGGACCAGTCCACAGTGGTAGGAATTTCTTATCCATTTGGTGGTCCAATCTGTTATCAAAAAATAGCACAACATCCCCTCAGCAAAGTATCTTTCCCATCCCTTGTGATTTGTAGACGTTTTATGAGTGATGTTGTAAGCCCACACAGCTTCAGTGACCTTCTGATCCCACTGGCTCCTGTTCCCTGTGGCCATTTTTCCCATGGTTTACAAAGGAGGCCATTGGTCCGCTCTGTTTGTCCCATGGACACTGGATGATAGATGTTAGAAGTGCGGTGATCAATACCCATGTGATCCATGAGCAACTCCATTGCTTCATTTAAGAATGGACTCCCATGGTTAGATACTATTTCCATGGGTGTCCCAAACCTTGTGCAGATACGTTCAAATATGAAATTGGACGTAAATCCTTCCTACCAAAGAATTGGCATGGTTCACAAGTTTTGCAATACATAGTGACATCCTTGAACAAGGTCGGCCAATAGTACCCAGCATGTAAAATCTTCTTAGCTATATAGTTACCGGCATAGTGGCCTCCACAAAATCCATCATGATAATGCTTCAATACCTTAGGTACTTCATTTGCATCAATGGCCCATCTTAGTACCCCATCCAAGCCGTGACGGTATAACACCCCATCAAAGAGAGTGTAGTGCCTACTATCTCTATGGATTCTCTTTCTCTCATAGCTAGTACTTTCTGGAGGAAAGGAGAAAGCGGTCAGAAACCTGTAGATTCCACCATACCATGGATACCCAACTTCTATGGCCGCTACAAGGGTTACATCGAGGCACTCCTCTAAATCAATCAAAGCATTCTTCAAGTTGGAAAAACCCCCTTTTACAAATTTGAAAGAAAAATCATATTCTTGTAAAACTGCCAACCATTTGGCTAACTGGCCCATGGGATTTGGTGATTGAAGAACCTGCTTTGCAAGACCATTGCTATAGATTATAATGAAGGACTTTCCAGCAACATAATGCTTACATTTCTCAATGCAGAACACCAAAGACAAAGCATGCTTGTCAGCCTCAGAGTAGCATCGTTCACTTTCGAGCAATTGTTGAGAAGCAAATCGAATGGGATACATGAACCGATCCTCCCCTTGCTAGAGAAGAATACCCACCAGAGTGTGCTCACCAAACCCAAGATTGATATAGAAAGTCTTTGACCAATCAGGATTGCATAGAATGGGTTTTGAAGCCAGAGCACTCTTGATTTGTACAAACCCATGATCACAATCCTCATCCCAAGAGAAATCAACTCCATCTTTTAATAGCATAGTCATGGGTCACATCAAAGCAGCATATTGATCAATGAAGCAGGGATAGTATCCAGCTAGATTGACAAATGAGCGTACCTGACGTTTGGTTGTTGGTGGGGAGAGCTTGAGGATAGCTTCTACCTTCTCGGGGTCCAGGCTTGATGCCCTCAGATGAGACAATATGTCCCAGTAACCTCCCTTGAGTGGCTCTAATGGTGCATTTATCAGGGTTGAGGCTACCATTCGCATCATTGACCCTTTGGAAGGCCAACCTGACCTTCATGATGTGCTCCTTATGTGTCGAGAATATACAAAAATCATCTAAAAACACCTCCAAGAAAACCCCCAAATAAGGAGCAAACACCATCTGCATAAATCTTTGAAAGGTAGTAGGAGCATTGGTGAGGCCAAATGGCATTACTTTGAATGCAAATGTCCCCCAAGGTGTGGCAAATGTGGTTTTAAGCACATCCTCCTCAGCAATTCTAATTTGATAAATGAGGGGGAAGAGCAGAGCACTCAGGAAGGGATAAGAAGACACCAAAAGTGGTGGAGCAAAAGCTACTCCAGCTTATTCCTCTATCATATATATATGAGTATACATGGGCACTATACAAGTGGGTGGGCACATTGCCCTTTACCCCAACAACCTCCCACTTAAAGGCAGTGTGCATTTAAGGGAGTATAGTACACATATAATACAATCAGCCATAGGCTGAAAAACAAGATGACCACACCGTCATCCTATGCCCATCGGCACTTTACAATGTGCAAAGTGCATAGAGGATAAGCTGCTAGCAGACATCAGGTTTGCAGGATAGAAAATGACAAGCTGTGGATGCCTGTCAACCAAGATCTCATGCCAGATCTCACTAGGAGAGTGAACTCTCACCACCACATGCTCTTGTGCTAAGTCCATAGTACTCGAACTATCACTGTGCAAAGAAAATGTCTCTGTACCACCTGTGACCATAAGCACATGCCCTACAATAGACCTCTATTGGTCTACCCAACCTGCATCACTTGCATGCTGCTCCTGGAAGCGTAAGGACCTGATGTCCACAACTGCTTCCCTACTGCCAAAATCTGCCATAATCATGCTACCAACTCCCACTGCAACGGAAACAAGAACTAGAAGTGTAGCCCCAATGGCAAACATGTGAGAACCAAGTCTCAACACAGTCATGGATGCATGAAGTACTATGGCTGCCATATCAACCATAACTTGCTGCTCAACTGATCTGTGATCATCGAACCTGCTGTGTTTCAAGTATGGAGCCAATACAGGCAATGGAGTACTCAGTAACTTCCCCCTCTCCATACTGAAACAACCAAGTATCTGATAAACATCATCAAGACCATGCAGCACCCACTGCAAAGCATCCCTGTCCATAAGGAACCGTATGGCAAGTAGGCTCAAAAGGATAGCAACCTCCTGAATATTGAGACCATAACCTATCTCACTGCGCATCACATCCTGAGCTCTCATAACGGTATCAAACCTATGAAGCCAAGCTCAAGGGGATTGCTTCTGGCCATGGAGACACTTATGAAGCAAACACATCAATGATTTCTGCCCATGCGCAATATGACCCGAGTCAATAACTGTAGAAACCACATCCGTCCTAGCATAACCAGCCAATGGATCATACCAGGCATCATTTGCCAAGGTTTCCTCCTCACCATGCATAGCCTCATCCTCATCTACAAGAGGCACTCTGCATCGTAGGAGTAAACAGTAAGTGTCCATAGAAGATTCATCAACAATCTCCATAGGAGTATAAACCTGTGGAATAGTCGAGACATCTGACTGTCTTTGACCAAAATCAGGAAGTAATCATGGCTGTCCCAACTTTATAACCTGTTCACTGTGGGAAAAACCTCCCACTCCAAGGGATATGGGCTGCCCCTGCAAAGAATTTGGAGGTATCAGTGCACTTACACCCTCCTGGAACACCACTCTCCTACTATCCACAGTCCTGGGCTGTCTAAACATAGCATCCTCTCTGAAATAGACATTATGGCTATGTATCAACTCTCTAGTTGAAGAATCCCATAACCTGTAGTCCTCACTGGACTCACTGTATTCAAGGAAGATACACCTCCTCGATCGGGAACCATGAGCATAAGCCTCACAGCCAAACACATGTAAATGCTCATAACATGGTGCCCTGCCTGTCAAGAAGTCAAATGGCACTCTACCATTCAGAGATCTCTTGGGTGACCTGTTAAACAAGTATCCAGCTGTCTTACATGCCTTAGCCCAATAGCATTCAATAAGACCTGCATATCGTAGCATGCTACCAATCCTATCCAATAGAATCTGATTCATGCCTTCTGCCAAGGCATCATGAGCAGAAAGATGAGGAGTGGTCAACACCCTCCTGATACCAAGTGTATCACATAGATGTTGAAATCTAGAAGAGGTAAACTCTACATCACAATCAGTCATCAAGCTCAATAGCTTCTTTCCTGACTGATTTTTAGTATTACCCAAGAAGCACTGAAATGTATCATATACATCATGCTTCCGCCGAATCGGATATACCCATATGTACTTTGTAGCAGCATCAATAAATGTCACAAAGTAAGAGGTGCCGCCCAGTGAAACGGTAGGCATAGGCCCACAAACTGCACTATGAATCAACTGCAATGGCTCAACATACCTCTCACTGACTGTCTTCCTCACAAAAGAGGATCCTGACTGCTGATCATCATCACAATCATGACATAAAATTTGAGAGACATCCATAACAGGAATGTATCTCAATGTTGTAAGGGCTTCCATACCTGCAGTCGACATATGTCCAAGTTTGGCATACCAAAAACTAACTGATGGCTGCTTACTAATCATAAGCATCTTATCATGGACACCTAATACATGCAATGCATCAGAGAATCCAACCCGTGATCCCCTAGCCATAACCAGATTGCCTCTAGCAATCTTCCATGCATGATCACCCAAAGAGACATGATAACCTACCTCAACCAACTGTCCAGTACTGATCTTGCTCGTAGCAAGTCTCGGTATATGTCTAACCCTCTGTAGAATAAGAATAGAGCCACTAGGCATAACAACGTGGATATCCCCATAACCATAGACATCCATAGAATGATCAATGCCCATCAAACCACTCTCCACAATGCATTCCTGATATGCACTAAACCATGACCTATGAGGGGTCATATGACATGAAGCACATGGATCTAACATCCAATCACCGAGAATGGGTACATCAGTGGCCAAGAAGGAGGTATCAAACATAGACAAAAGAATGCCTTCATCACTGCTACTATTAGTGGAAACCCTGGCATCCACGCCTTAAAGCTCATCATGCTTCTTCTCCTTCTTCCTATCATTCTTAACCTTGCTCTTCTTCTTGCATTTTCTTAGCCATTTCCAGCAATACTTTTTCATGTGGCCATACTTTCCACAATAGAAACATCTAAAACAAGTCCGAGAGCTAGACTTGCTCTTGGAATTTCCCCTTGAACATGACTTGTTTCTACCAATTGATCTACCTTTGGAGTGCATATCAAGGCTGTATTTCAGCATATCAAGGCATTTCAACCCATCATGCTATAACATGACACTATCATGGTCATACATCTGGCATATACGAGTATAGAACTCATATGCATGGCAATCTACACCCTGTACACCATCATATACTTGCAGGTAGATTGACTTCGAGAGTGATGACTGAATGATAGAGCATGCTTACTCATCCATGTCATCCCAATCACTCTGTTTAATGCTATTAGGCTTGACACCTTTGCATTGAATGGGCTTATGCTGCCTCTTCTGCACTAACACATCATAAATCTACTCTTTCCAATACTGAAAGTTTGATCCATCCAACCTCTTAATATCAAAGAGGGCACTACCAGCTGTAGATGCCATATCTGTGGCACAATAGCTCACAACCAAAGAGCAGTATAGTGCAATAGGCAATCCAAATGACCAAAAAATATAGTGTTTTCCAGACCAATCACGTCTTCGAATAAACTGGCTGATCCAATGCTCAAAAGCACTCAACCATAAAGAGGCATAAACAAGAATATATGCAGCCCAGTAACCTGTCAATGCTTGGCAATCCAAGTAGGAAATGCACTGAAGCAAATGAGCAATGCCTGCTCAACCAATGGCAATAGGAGCCCAGCTCAACTATCCATAAACATCAGTGCGGCATCCACCAATGCAAATCCATAATGCATCAAAATGGCATTTACTGCATCACCAATGCATCACCTCAAGCGCGCAATCCTTTGGCAACAAAATCAAGCATTCACCACTTGCCAAATGTGCCAAAGTGACTTGGCAAAATGCCAATAATGCCCTTGGACTGAAGTGAGATCCCAATCACTTTCTGTAATTTACTGTGAGTTCCCAATTCACTGTTGTGCAAGAGAAATTCCTACAACAATACCTCACAGCCACTTTGGGCAAGATAACACGCTGTCCTTGTCTTTGAACAGCGATATCTTTTCACTAAAAGACCGGATGCCAAAGCTGTAAACAGCAAAGTTGTAGGTGATAAAAAGATCTACAACTTGTCAGTTGACCTCAGATATTCTCACCTGAAAAATAGCTTCCTGCACATTGGTTACAAATAGATAGTAGACTATAACTTTTTGTGATTTTGCAGAGGTTGTAACTCCTGCAGCATTATACCGGATCAACTTGCTTCCAAAAGAAAAGTTGTAGTATGTTCTGTGAACTACAACTTTTCAGTTCGGCATAAAGTGCAATTCCGCACCAAGAAAGAGATATTCAGTCTTGAATCTATTTTGTCATAAAAACAGCAACAGCAGCTTCCTTGTATGTTTGCTGCCCTTTACAACACTCATCTGCCCCAGCAAAACAGCCCAAAAAATGGTCAAAATACATCCAGTAGATCACCCCATATGTCAACTACAACACCATCAAAATGGCAAGTACAATGCCCAGCCAAATCAGCCCCGAGAATGCTCACAGATCAGCGATAAAATAGCCCAAAAGCACTGGACTAATGAGCACACATAGCGCAGTAGTAGGCTGCAACCAATTGCTCAGTGCACAAGCACAAAATTGCCAAAACTCCACTGTGCAAATCCCGTAAAAAACACGTAAAATGTCCTGCAAACGCCTCAAGATCAGCATGTCCTCAGCTCCAAGAGCACAAATGCAATCACTGGCAATCCCCCAGGCATCCAACTGCATCAAACGTGCAATCTAGAGGCTCCCCAACAGCTCCCAGATGAGCTAGAGACAATGGCAAAGAACTATGCCAAGACTGGAACCTGCAATGCCAAGAATGGCTATGGCGCCAAAATAAGACCCAAATCTGCCAGGAGGAAACCTCGATGTGAGGTTATAGGTAGCACAATTGCAAATTTTTAGGAAGCCTGGCCTCAACGGAATTGCAATCGGAGGACTATGCGAACTCCACCACAAGTTGCATATGCAGCCCTCCAGCGCTCCTTCACGGTCTCCTATGCCAAAGAAATTGCTCACCAACCGAACTCCTGGCTCACAGAATAGTAGCAATAATTGCTCTTGATGCCTATCCACTAGCTGCCCATGACACCTAAATAGCTACCATTAAGCTCCTTATGACCTTAGCAGCTCCAATGAGCTCCAAGGTGCCCTCGGCTACACGGGTGATAGCAAATGACCGGCTCCGTCAACCTCACAGCAAAGCAATGGACTCTACAACCCCACCTTCAAGCAATTCGCCTCCTTCAACGAAGCACACAACATGGGCTTCGATGCTTCCAGCATTCACACAACAAAGAACTCGACTGCTCACAACGGATGTACCAAAACTCCCAGGTGCTCCATAGTTGCAGTGATTCTTTTGACTCGGCTAGCAGTGTCAAGTGCCTTCATAGACCCGGCTCAGCAAGCCTCTCTCCATCGACCAAGGCAAGGCCAACAAGATGCTTCGTCCAACTGATCGGACTACAACAGCTAGCATCTACAAACCTCCAAGTGCCAATAGTCGAGATAACAGTACCGCCTCCTTCCTTATCCACCACGTCTACAACAACTGTAGCAATCGGTCGCTCCACAAGCTCAATGGCCAGCAGTGTTGATACTAGTTGAGGGGGAAGAGCAGAGCACTCAGGAAGGGATAAGAAGACACCAAAAGTGGTGGAGCAAAAGCTACTCCAGCTTATTCCTCTATCATATATATATGAGTATACATGGGCACTGTACAAGTGGGTGGGCACATTGCCCTTTACCCCAACAATAAAACCTGGAGTAACCATCACCACAGAAAGTATACATCTCATGACCACTTACCTTCTCAAGAATGAGGTCTTGGAAGGGAAGAGGATGATGCTCCCTCTTGGTGGCTGCATTGAGTTTCTTATAGTCGATGTAGACCTGCCACTTGTTGTTTTTCTTTGGGGTGACTATCACTAGTGAAACCCATTTAGTATTGTGAACCGGAACAATAAACCCAGCTTCTACAAGTTTCTACAACTCTGAGTGCAAAGCATCAGTCTGTAGGGGCCCTAATCTCCGATACTTCTGAGCCACAGGCTTTGCATCAGGCTTCAGCTCTATCTCGTGCTCTATGGTAGTCACATAGCGAAGGTGGCGGTAGCTAGTTGCGAAGAGGTTAAGGAAATCTTTGAACATTTCTAGATTCTCGTCTTTCTCACTTGGAGTGAGGTCTGGGGAAAGCATAGATTCAAGTTGTTGAGGACTAGCTATTACCTTTTCTGCAGGTGGCGGGGTTGGAGACACCCCCATCATATAAACTTCCTCCTCTGAGGACTCCTCCCCCCCGTCTGATTCTTCCATTGATTCAGACATCGAGGATAAGAGAGTATCACTGTCTTGCTCCTCTTCTTCTTCTGGTTCAGTGGCACCTGGTTGCATTGGGATCTTCTCCTTAGAAGCACTAAAAGACATGTGTCCTATCTTCCAATAGCTGACTGCATCACTCTTTCTCAACCATGGTCTCCTGAGTATGGCTGGGTAACTCCTGCCTGTATCTTCGATGTTCACTACCAGACCATCTACTACCTTGATTTGAGTGGAGGAATGCCTTGTGCATTTCAAATTTAATTTCTTCATGATTCGGGGCACCATGATATTACATGCAGCTCCCCCATCAACACACACACACTTTTGACACGACAATTATCTATGATGACATCTACTGTATTTGGGTGCCGATCAATTTCTTCAGAGATAGAAGAGACCTCTCGTACCTTTCCCTTTTTCTTGCTCCTCCTTGTTGAGAGCCCTTGCTACAACTCACGTCTCACCTTAGGGCTTAATGCTATTAGTTGAGGGAGCGTGATGCTCAAAGACCGATGAGCAAGGTCTTGAACGACCGAATAGTCCTCTTGCCCCGAGCCGATGGGAAAATCCGAGGGTGACCACTTACTCCTGCGAGATCTTTTAGTCTTCTCTGTTGGTGGGTCTGCCACCTCAGCATCTGAGGGCTCTGAGAAGGACACCTTCTTCCGAGGGCAGCCCGGCGGTCCATGGTTTGGAGAGGGGTCTAAGGTGGTTCAACTTCTTTTCCCAAGGTCAAGGATCTCTATGTTAGAATCCTTGGTTATTGATTCACTTAGAAGATTCACCCTTGGTATATTGGGACATTCTGTGTGATAATGACCCTTCTGGTGGCACTCGTAGCACACAACATTGGCACGTTCTCTTGGAGGGCGATTGGCTTGATTTTTTATGCCCACCATCTCAAGCCGAAGATCATTCAGGGCCTTGGCTAGGTCATTGACTTCAGGTTCTTTAGTAGGAGGGGCCAGGGGTCTAGGAAGGAGGGGGGCTCGTGGGTGAGGCTAGGGAAATCTTCCAGGTGGAGGTTGAGGATATACTCCTTGTTGAGGGTAAGCATCTAAGGGAGGACCATACATTTGAGGTGGAGGCGGTGGATACATCCCTGATGAGGGGTGGGGGTATGTTAGACCCCCTAGGTTGTTGTTGCAAGAATTGAGGGGGTTGTAGAGGGACAATCATCTTCTTTGAAGCGGGGTCAGAGACTGAACTTTATCAAACTTTTGAGCAATCTCATGTGCTAGCACCATAGTTTCTGGATTCTCCCATTTAAGCTTGAGGCGGGGGAATTCGTCACTTGCTCCTGCTACAAGGTAGCCTAGCACATGCTAAGTCATTCCAGCTCAAAATCCGGCATTGTCCTCCTGCGTGGCAATTAAACGGTCTAGGAGCACAGTCGCTCGATCCACATATCGATGCGCCGTCTCACCTTCTAACTATTTCAAGTTTGCCACCTGTAGGTACACATTCTCCGGCTCCTCTTCTTTGCCAAAATACTAAATCATCACTACTGTTAATCTTGGCTAGCTTTGGCGAATGTCGTAGGCCTACTTCTCATACCACACTTGAGCCAAACCCTATAGAAATGTGGGAAGAACCAACAGCCATCTATCTTCAGTAAGAAAGTTGAGAGAAACACAATGGCGCTTGAAGGCCACAAGATACTCATTTGGATTTTCTTCAACCCGTCCACAGAACACAGGAATGTCAGCCATGCTTGGAAAATGGAAAAGAGAGAGACGAAATGAGGCTTATCTATGGGCAAACAATGGAAAGAGGTAGCTTGAATTAAAAATCAGGTGAAGATACATCCACAAAGCACACATAGGTAGGGTAGTGTGTGACTGATGTATTGTGAAATACTACACAGGAAAAATCTTCAGCATAGAATAGCTCATAGAAAATCTTAAAAGGACCAACCCTCATGATATCGCATCCATCTTTACAAGCGAGGGTTAGAGACACAGCGTTGCATGAGGTTGTTCATCAAGGCAAACAAGAATGCCATGACAAATGTCAATAGTTGGAGAGCTTGCACATCACCTTCAGCTTCTTTCAGTTCTTGTAATTGCCATGCTATTTCTTCAAGGGGTGTGCAGTCTGGCATCCTTCTTTTGAGCAATGTCCTTGAGGACCTTTTTGATGATCTTCCAAAGTCGGTAAACTCGTATAAAATATGCCCAACACTTAGTTTCATGATGACCACAACCTTTGCATTCCTTACAAATGATCACCCTCCTTCATGGCTTGCAGCTTTGTTGGGGTGGTGCTTCTACTTGCTTCATGCGTGATTGAAGTACAAGCTTCATGTGCCAAGAAATCAGCAACTATATTTTGAGCTCGAGGGATATGTTGAATTTTTACCTCTTCAAATTGTTGGCAAAGTTCCAATGCTTGTTGATGTCATGGAACCAAGCCTTTACTCCGCACCTTCCACCTTCCACTAACTTGTTCACCCATCACCCACTACAATGTACTTTCTGCCCACGCTCTCTTAGAGCTCCTGTGCTATCTAGCCCAAGCTCTGCTCCCGTCGCCATTCTCTGATTCCTGCATGCAGTACTACTGCCACTTTGTACATCGCGGCCTCTTTAAATCCATCTCGCACGCCCTGCCCCTCGAACTCTGCTTTGCACATCACGCCATGGACTCAATGGTGCAGTCCATAGCCTTTGCTTAGTCTTCTTTCATTATTGCATACATTTAATTCCCCCCCCCCCCCCCCCCCTTTACTTACTTCCTCTCTACGTTTTTTTACCTTCCCCTTCTCAAATTTTATATATTTCTTTTAATAAATTTACCCCCCCTCTCCTCTCTTCTTTCCTTCTTTTTACTATATCTTCTCTCCCCTCCCCTTCTCTTCCCCCCTTAGTTCCTTAACCTCTCCTCCCCCCTTAATTCTCTAAACCCCTTCCCCTTCCCTCTTATCTATTTAACCCCCTTGGTTTCTTTATATACTTTTTTTGCCACCTTTTTTGATTGCTCTAGGTTTTTAAGAAGCTCCCGCTCAGGTTAATTTTTAATCCTTTCCCCCCCTTTTTTTGATTGGTTCTTCTTACTTTATCAAAATTTTCCCTTTGTCCTATCAATCTTAGAGTAATTAAATGCTCACATTGATCTCCTTTTTTAAGATTTTCTATCTCCCTAATGTATACTTTAAAAATCTTTACATTTCACATGTACGCAGTAGCTTGATTAGTCTGAGGCTAAGTGCTAACTTTTATTGTGACCCCGATAACAAGGGAGGAGTGTCTATGACACTTGTCTTCCCAACTAAAGCTAAAGCTAGTTCTTACTATTTTCCTTGTTGGATGGTGGCAGGTAGGCAGATGCCCCTCTTCAATAAAAGTGATGCTTGCAAGGACTTATCCAAGCTCAACTTCCCTATAGTTTTTACACAGTCATTTCTACAAAAATGCCCACTACTAGTTTCCTTTATAAATAGGGATTCATCAACCTATACAAACTTTTCTATTAATGCAATTAGTCCTATTTCATTGTCTAGCTTGGCTCTTTTGTCTTTTCAGTATGCAAAGGAGTGTTGTAAAATCTTCCACACACAAATTGTTTCCCTTGCAACTCTGGACGGTTGCACATAGTACACTTAAGTCATTAAGGCCATTTTGGGTTCTTGACTCCCTTCTTTAACTTGTTCTTTATTTGTTCTAATAAACATCTTTCTAATCCCTCTCTTGTCCTTGTAGATTTATTCATCAGATGTCATGCTCAGAATCGAAAACTCTCTAGAGCCCTCCCCTGATTTTGGCTCCCACCTCCCAAATAATACATTCAAGTCATTATGGATTTTTTGGCTTTTGACTCCTTTCATGTCTCTTTTGAGCAACACTGTTTTATAACACTTAGCTTGTTATTATTTTTCCCCTTTTAGATAAAACTCTTATAATCTAGATTATTGTCAAAACTATCCACTTCCTTTTCTTGCCTAATATTGCTATAACCACAACTTACCCATATATTTGTTAAAACATTTTGCTTCCATACTGTTTACTACCTCAGTCAAGTACTTCTCTTCCATTTCCATTACTTTAAATTGCACTTCTCAATACTTCTTATTCATTTCGGGTAGATAGTAGGTCATCACACTAGGTGATGACCTACTGTCTCACCTAGTGTGGTTGTATCCTACTGCGGCAAAGGTGGGTACACACACACACACACACACACACACACACACACACACACTATCCCTTCCTCCATTGGTTTGGCTACCTGCTCATTAGACCTCCCCTCGACAACCCTCCTTAATTTCCCTAATTTATTTTCCCTCAAATTGTTGAGATATCGAGCTCCACTCGCGATATGCCAGGGTGACTGTTGTGTATTTATGTCACCGACTTGTTAGCTGGAGATGCGGTTGGTCCACCGCCCACGAATAATAGCTGGATGACAGCTATCCTTATCTACTCTAGTTTGTGGCTCAGTTAGTATGCCACCTTAGTTAGTTGAGCTTGGTTTGAGACCCACATATAGGGTTCTTCTATTTTCTTTGTACTTGAGTTCTTTTGGCTTTCACAACTAAGAAGAGGACTACTGTTTTCAGCCTCCACCTTTGTGTGTATTCCCCCATTGTGCTTGTGAGAAAGCCTCAAGTGAGACTCCTTCCCTCTCTCCCACTATCTTCACATGGTATCAGAGCCTTGTTCGTGGTAAGGAGCTCAAGAAAGCGAACCAAGTTTGCGGTGTCCTGGTAAGAGGACTAGTGTTGCTTTCCTATTTCGAGTTTGGGAGCAAATCTCTGTAGGTAGCACAACCAGAAGTGCAAGAGTGCATTTGTCTCAGATTGAGACGCCCTTCGCGATGTGGCAAGAGGGCAGTATATGTTGCAGGTGTGGGCAAATCCCTCAATGACTTTATTTTTCTGATTCGAGGCCATCTCGGGGCCCGTTTTGAAGGCGTAAGTTCTTCGCAGGCACTCAGAAAAAGACCCTGTTTTGGCTGTGCGACCACTGCTCGGCTAGTCGATGAAAAGTTGCCGTAGAAATTGCATCGTATGCCTGTGTGCAGAGATATTGGGAGTTGCAGATTCATGCTTGTTGCCTGTTGATGCAAAATCGTCACTAGGAAGTGACTGTGTGGTGAAATACCACTTTTGTCAGTTTTGTAGATCTGCCCGTGTGAGGCAAAAGCTGTGTTTTTTTGCAGTGATAGAATATTATTATGATTCTCTTTCATAGATTGTCACTGAAAAGCTTGACAAGAACAACTTCCAGGCATGGAAGTTTAGAATGACGAATTTCCTTATGGGAAAAGGCTATTGGGAGTTCATTACAGGAAATGAAGAAGAACGTGTTCTTCCTAATGTTTCCAATCAACAGAAAATGCAAGCATTTAAAGGATGGCATGAGAGAGCCAGGAAAGTTATGTACTGGCTGTCTATTAGTATTTCGGACTCCATGATTGTGCATATTTAGGATGCAAGTACGCCAAAGGAGGCATGGGATACTTTGGCAAAAATGTACAGCACAAATACACAAGCCAAGAAAATGCAGCTCAAGCAGGAGCTGCACAATGTGCAAAGAGAAAATATGAGCATCAATGACTACCACATGAAGGTGAAGAAAATTGCGGATGCACTTGCTTCCATTGGGTTGCCAGTGGATGATGACGATTTAGTTTCTGTGACCTTGAATGGTCTAGGAAAGGATTATGCACACAGTTCCGGACATCCATTGCCGTCTGTGAAAAATTTCCTGATTTTGAGGAGTTGATTGCTCTTCTAATTTCTAAAGAGCAGAGAAATGGTGGTGTATCTTCTTCAGCAGGAACTTCAAAAGAAACTGTCTTCTACTCAAATGCTGGCAGAGGTAGAGGCAGAGGTAGAGGAGGCCGATCTGCAGGCCGTGGTAAAAATCAGAATATGCAGCAAATGCAAGAAAACCACTATGCAGGAGGACATGGTAACTCTAGAGGCAGGGGGAGCCAAGGAGGTCGTGGTGGATGGCAGAGAGGCCAAAATGCAAACAGCAATGTTGAATGCTACTACTGTGGTAAAATGGGGCATATGGCTAAAGACTGCTACAAAAAGCAGAATGACATTATGAATGGAAAATTGCAGCAAGGCAATTATGCATCCTCTAGTAAACAGGGTGATGATAGAAATGAGCATTTGTTTATGGTGCAGCATATGACAAATTCTGTGACAAGTGCAGAAGAAAGCAATGATGTGTGGTATGTTGACTCAGGTGCATCAAACCACATGACAGGTCATGCTGAATGGATGCAGGATGCAAAGAAAATGGAAAAACAAAGATTTGTGGAGACTGGTGATGATACTGCACATCCTATTGTGCAGATTGGCAAAATTCCTTTGTCTATGCAGGATGGGAAAAAGAAATATTTGTCTGATGTATTTCATGTCCCGAACATCACCAAGAACCTGGTTTCTGTTGGTCAGATGGTTGAGCAGGGCTTGCAAGTCAGATTTAATCCTCATGGATGCTTTGTTGAGAATGTGAAAAATAATGGTCGCTTGATAGCAAAAGGAAAGAAGAAGGGCATGATGTTTACGTTGGATGCAGACATGCTTGAATTGAGTGCAGCAATGTTTGCATATGGGACCGGTGTAGTTGCAGATATTGATATCTGGCACAAACGCATTGGTCATATTAATATACAACGACTTAAATCAATGCAAGCCCAAAATATTGTTGCAAGATTGCCTAAATTCAAGGTTGTAGAAATGCACAAGGTTTGTGAAGCCTATCCATTTGGGAAACAGGCAAGGAAACCTTTTCCTAGGCATGTTCAAGAGAGTAAAAAGCCATTGGAATTAATCCACTCTGATGTGTGGACTACTAAAGCTGCATCTATTGGTGCCTGTCACTATTTTGTCACATTTATTGATGACTTCAGCAGAAAACTTTGGGTGTATTTTATGAAAAAGAAAAGTGAAGTGTTTGGGCACTTCAAAGCTTTTAAAGCTATGGTTGAAAAAGAAACAGGCCTACAAATAAAATGCCTAAGGTCAGATGGAGGGGGAGAGTACCTCTCAAATGAGTTTGCAAGGTTCTTGCAGGAGCATGGTATAAAGCAGTAATATTCATGCAGTCATACCCCACAGCAAAATGGAATTGCAAAAAGGAAAAACAGCATATTGGAGAGGTATCTCGGGCTATGCTAAATGAAAAAGATCTACCAGATTATTATTGGGCTGAAGCAGTTGCTACAGCAGTTTATATAATGAATAGGACTCCCACTGCAGCAATACATGGCATGACGCCAGAGGAGATGTATACTGGTAGGAAACCAGATATTTCTCATTTGAAAATTTTTGGTTGCATTGCCTATGTCCATGTGCCAGATGAGTTGAGGTCCAAGTTGGATCCAAAAGCTGAGAAGTGCATCTTTATTGGTTATTCTCTGCAGCAGAAAGGGTATAGATGCTATAACCCTTCTACTCGTAAGTTTATAGTGAGCAGAGATGTTGTTTTTGATGAGATGAGCAGCTGGTATAAACCAGTAAATGTGATGATTGATGTAGATGCACAAAATGGTAATGCTGCACAGAATTCACAGCAGCAATCACAAAATATCAGTGGACCTGCAGTGTCGTCTAGCAGTGGTTCACATACTTCGCCATGGATAGGCAGATTGAGATCAGGAGAATCTCCTCAAAGCAATGCAGAGAGTGGTATGCAGGTATCACGAAAAGGAAAAGAGAAGGTAGATCAGCCCATGTTTGATGTGGATGCAGGTCACTCTTGTGTGGATGGTGAATCCAGTGGCTCAGAACAGAGCATTGATGATGAGTTGGGTATTCCTTCTATTGTTACACCTGGAGTAAGGAAGACCAGGGATGTTTTGAGAGCACCTAGAAGTGAGCCTATTTTGCGCAGGTCTACCAGGGTTAGGTATCCTATGGATAGCCTGAAATATGATGGATTTACAGCCATTCACTATGCCTATATGGTCAAAGTGATACAGGAACCAGAACCCACTTCTTTTGAGCAAGCCATGGGAAATGAAAAATGGGAGAAAGCCATGGATGAAGAAATGGATGCCTTGGATGCAAATGCTACATGGGAATTGGTGCCTTTGCCTAAAGACAAGAATGCAATTGGCTGTAAGTGGGTTTATAAGATCAAGCACAATGCAGATGGTTTTGTGAATAGATACAAGGCAAGATTAGTTGTCAAGGGGTATGCACAGACATATGGCATTGATTATGAAGAAACTTTCAGCCCGGTTGCAAGGATGGCAACCGTAAGAGCAGCCATTGCTATGGCCGCATCAAAGGGATGGTCTTTACATCAGATGGATGTAAAGAATGCCTTCTTGCATGGTGATTTGCAAGAAGAGGTCTTTATGGAGCAGCCAGCAGGTTATGTTCATGCTATTCATCCTGAGTTTGTTTGCAGGTTAAAGAAAGCCTTGTATGGCTTGAAGCAAGCACCCAGAGCATGGTCTGACAAGAAAGGACAGTATCTTGTCACTATTGGCTTTCAAATTTCCAAGGCAGATTTCTCACTCTATGTGAGAAAAACAAAGAAAGGGATTATGCTGCTTGTCATTTATGTTGATGATTTGATCATCACAGGTGATAGTGATGAAGATATCCTTCATGTGAAAATGCTATTGAGGCAGAAGTTTGAGATGAAGGATTTGGGAGAGCTGCGTTATTTCTAAGGCATTGAGGTGATTAGATCACCAAGTGGGATACAGCTCTTGCAGAGGCAGTATGGATTGGACATGCTATCCAAATATGGGATGATAGGCTGTAAGCCTATTTCAGTTCCTTTGGAGCAGAATGCGAAACTGAGCGCAGATACAGGTGAGCTTCTGGAAGACCCTACTATGTACAGACGCATAGTAGGAAGTTTGATTTACATGACTATTACCAGGCCAGATTTGAGCTATGCTGTTGGGTTGGTAAGCCAGTTTATGCAGGCTCCAAGGAAACCGCATTTGGATGCGGCTAGACGCATACTCAGGTATGTGAAGTCCACATTGCAGTATGGACTATTTTATGAGGCTGGGGTTCAGATACAGTTGCATGGATACAGTGATGCTGATTGGGCTGGTAGTATTTCTGATAGATGATCTACCAGTGGATATGTGTTCTCTTTTGGGAGTGCTGCAGTCACTTGGAGCAGCAAGAAATAGCCTACAATTGCCTTGTCGAGCACAGAGGCTGAGTACAGGGGTGCAGCAATGGCTGCATGTGAGGTAGCTTGGTTGCATAAGCTACTCTATGATATGCATCAGTCTACAGATGGGCCAGTTGTCATTTATTGTGACAACATGAGTAGCATACACTTGGCACATACACTTGGCAAAGAACCCAGTCTTTCATGCTAGAACAAAGCACATTGAGGTGCATTATCACTATGTGCGGGAGAAGGTTTTACTAGGTCTTATTGATGGATCAGGTAGCTGACATATTCATGAAAGCATTGGGCGCAGAGAAGCTGCACAAGTTCAGAGACCTGCTTGGTGTGCAGGAATTGGGATTGAGCTCGAGGGGGAGTGTTGAGATATCGAGCTCCACTCGCGATATGCCAGGGTGACTGTTGTGTATTTATGTCACCAACTTGTTAGCTGGAGATGAGGTTGGTACACCGCCCATGAATAATAGCTGGATGACAGCTATCCTTATCTACTCTAGTTTGTGGCTCAGTTAGTATGCCACCTTAGTTAGTTGAGTTTGGTTTGAGACCCACATATAGGGTTCTTCTATTTTCTTTGTACTTGAGTTCTTTTGGCTTTTACAACTAAGAAGAGGACCACTGTTTTCAGCCTCCACCTTTGTGTGTATTCCCCCATTGTGCTTGTGAGAAAGCCTCAAGTGAGACTCCTTCCCTCTCTCCCACTATCTTCGCACAAACTCCCTTATTCTCCCCTTAATTTGTCTCTAATTTTCTCCAAATTTTTTCACAATCTCCCTTATTTTTCCTAATCTCTCTGTCTCTGTCTCTGTCTCTGTCTCTCTCTCTCTCTCTCTCTCTCTCTCTCTCTCTCTCTCTCTCTCTCTCTCTTGTCTCTTCATTTCTCTCCCAAACCTCATATCTCTTCATTTCTCGTTATTTTTAAATCTCTCTTAATTTTTTATTAATCTCTACTTTTTTCTCTCCCAAATCCCCCCCTCCCCCCCCCTTCTCTCTCTCTCTCTCTCTCTCTCTCTCTCTCTCTCTCTCTCTCTCTACCCTCGTTATTCCTCTCTTTATGCCCCTCTTCAATAAAAGTGATGCCTACCAGGACGTATCCAAGCTCAACTTCCATATAGTTTCCACACATTCATTTCTATAGAAATGCCCACTACTAGTTTCCTTTATAAACAGGGATTCACTGACTTGTACAAACTTTTCTGTGAATGCAATTAGTCATATGTCATTGTCTAGCTTCGCTCTTTTGTCTTTTCAGTATGCAAAGGGGTGTTGTAAATTCTTCCACACATAGGTCGTTTCCCGTGCAAGTCTGGACGGTTGCACATAGTACACTTAAGTCATGAAGGCTGTTTTGGCTTCTTGACTCCCTTCTTTAGCTTGTTCTTTATTTGTTCTAATAAAATCTTTCTAATCCCTCTCTTGTCCTTGCAGATTTATTCATCAAATGTCACGCTCATCAGAATCCAAAACTCTCCATAGCCCTCCCTTGATTTCGGCTCCCACCTCCCAAACAATACATTTAAGTCATTATGGCTTTTTTGCCTTTTGACTCCTTTCATGTCTCTTTTGAGCAACATTGTTTTATTACACTTACCTTGTTATTATTTTTGCCCTTTTACATAAAACTCTTCTAATCTAGATTATTGTCAAAACTTTCCACTTCCTTTTCTTGCCTAATATTGCTATAACCACAAGTTACCTATATATCTGCTAAAACATTTTGCTTCCATACTATTTACCTCCCTCACTCAAGTATTTCTCTTCCATTTCCATTACTTTAAATTGCACTTCTCAAACTTCTTATTCTCTTTGGGTAGACAGTAGGTCATCACATTAGGTGATGACCTACTATCTCACCTAGTGTGTTGTATCCTACTGGGGCAAAGGTGGGTGTACACACACACACACACACATGCAAGCGCGCGTGCGCACACACACACACACACACATTACTATCCCTTCCTCCATTGGTTTGGCCACTTGCTCATTAGATCTCCCCTCGACAACCCCCCTTAATTTCCCTAATTTCTTTTCCCTCAAACTCCCTTATTCTCCCCTTAATTTGTCTCTAATTTTCTCTGAATTTTTTCACAATCTCCCTTGTTTTTGCTAATCTCTTCTCTCTCTCTCTCTCTCTCTCTCTCTCTCTCTCTCTCTCTCTCTCTCGTCTCTTCATTTCTCTCCCAAACCTCATTTCTCTCTCACTCTCTCTCTATTGTCTCTTCATTTCTCGTTATTTTTTAATCTCTCTTAATTTTGTATTAATCTCTACTTTTTTCTCTCCCAAACCCCTGCTCCCCCCCGCTCTCTCTCTCTCTACCCTCGCTATTCCTCTCTCTACCCTTGCTATTTCCTACTTTTATTGACACTAGTAAGTTGAAATTGACTTATTACATCTATTTTTTCTCCTAAACCTTTTTTAAAATTCAAACAAAACCCCCCCGTGGCCTTTCTTTCATGCATTAGGTGGCTTTGTCATAATTTAACCCACCTCTTCAAAAAAAATCCTCAAACTCTAGACTCTCCCTTCCCTGACTACCCCTCCCCTCTCCACTATAATAAGCCTACTACTAAAAACTAACCTTCAATTCCACGTCTCTCCTGCCCACTATCTAGCTACCCATCGGCCACTCCATTGTACCCTCTACCCATGCTCTCTCAGAGCTCCTGTACTATCTAGCCCAAGCTCTACTCCCGTTGCCATTCATCGATTCTCGCATGTAGTACTACTGTCACTTCGTACATCGCGGCCTCTTCAAATCCATCTCGCACACCTCGCCCCTCGAGCTCCACTCTGCACGTCACGCCATGGACTCATTGGTGCAGTCCATAGCCTTTTCTTATTCTTCTTTCATTATTGCATACATTTAATTCCCCCCCCCCTCCCCCCCCTCTTTACTTACTTCCTCTCTACATTTTTTTACCTTCCCCTTCTCAAATTTTATATATATCTTTTAATAAATTTACCCCCCCTCTCCTCTCTTCTTTCCTTCTTTTTACTATATCTTCTCTCCCCTCTTACAATCGATCCCTTATTTAACCCCCTCCCCTTCTCTTCCCCCCTTAGTTCTTTAACCTGTCCTCCCCCCTTAATTCTCTAAACCCCTTCCTCTTCCCTCTTATCTATTTAACCCCCTCAAACTTGGTCTCTTTATATATCTTTTTTGCCACCTTTTGCGATTGCTCTAGGTTTTTAAAAAGCTCCCACTTAGGTTAATTTTTAATCCTTTCCCACCCTTTTTTTCATTGGTGCTTCTTACTTTATTAAAAATTTCCCTTCTTCCTATTAATCTTATAGTAATTAAATGCTCACATTGATCTCCTTTTTTTAGATTTTCTATCTTCCTAATGTGTACTTTAAAAATCTTTACATTTCACATGTATACACTAGCTTGATTAGTCTGAGGCTAAGCGCTAACTTTTATTGTGACCCCAATAACAAGGGAGGAGTGTTTATGACACCTGTCTTCCCAACTAAAGCTAAAGCTGGTTCGTACCATTTTCCTTGTTGGATGGTGGCAGGTAGATAGACGCCCCTCTTCAATAAAAGTGATGCTTGCCAGGACTTATCCAAGCTCAACTTCCATATAGTTTCCACATAGTCATTTCTACAAAAATGCCCACTGCTAGTTTCCTTTATAAACAGGGATTCACTGACTTGTACAAACTTTTTTGTTAAAGCATGTAGTCCTATTTCATTGTCTAGCTTCGCTCTTTTGTCTTTTCACTATGCAAAGGGCTGTTGTAAAATCTTACACACAACACACACACACACACAGATGCATTCATGTGTATGTGTGGACATGCATATGTATGTGTATGCATACATGCACACACATGCACATACACACATGTGTGTGTGCATGGATGCATGCATGTGTGTGTGTGTGTGTGCACGCGTGCACATGCACACAATGAAATTGATGGGATAGAGACGTTTATGCTATTCTAGCTTCTTTTCTTGGATATTTTTTTAAATTTTAGTGCCACCTGGAATAAATATACCTCTCCCATAAGCAAGATTTGCAATTGCAAATGGTGCTCTTCCCTTATTGCTTCTCCAATAGGTATATCCGGGAGCAAAATAATAAAAAGCCTGAAGAAACACGAGAGAGAGAGAGATTATGTGCTTGATACTGACATGAAACTTTAAATTCCTCATGCTATTAGCTATTAAATAATATGGGGATAATGGATGAAGCTCTATGGCATATTATATTATGCATTGGGAAAAGGTGAGTGCATGTCGATGCCTATTCACAACATATACATAATATCCATACTTTTTCTAGATAAATTAGAAATCTTATTACAATTACATTTTCACTCACATGAATTTTTTCCTTTGAAATTTCCTCATGTTTCAAAAGGTCCTCTAAGTATTGCAATCTAATGTATTTTGAATATGAAAAAGGATTGCGCTCTTACTATAAAAAACTATGGAGTATAAGTAGAAGAACATTTTGGTAAGGGCTCATATAAATGGGGTCCATCAGGATATGTAAACTTGGTCTCTACATGCTTCCCCCACCTTTTATCAATTTCAATTCTTATTCAAAGTCTACATCACATTGGTTTCCTACAAAAATTCAAAACTCAATGCATATTGTATATGAATCATGTAGTTTACTCTTAAAGTTCTCAATATAGATTTCCTAGATTTTAGAGGATGTGAAACTTTGTTTTTCCAAGCAATACAGGATAAGGATAGCTTGTCTCTCATTTACTACATGTGTTTAATACTAGAATACAATTTTAGTATTCTCATTTCACCCCTATGTGATGACTAAGAGGCTATGGCAACACATATGCCCACCTATGTGAAAGAAGAGGCTACAAACATTTATGTATGTATCAAATCATGCTTTGAGACACATAATGAGGCAACCCAAATACATACTCAAATTCTTGGGATGGGAAATTGAATGTCAAAGGAGCACGATGAAATAAGACAACCACAAGAAAGTAAAACTTTATGGTATCAAATTGCAATTGCCTTCTACCTACAAATAGTCCTCCCCTCAAAGAGCTATGAAGTTGATCTCTCTAGATTTAAAGAATTAGTTACCTTCTACCCACAAATAATCCTCCCTCTAAATCCCTCTCCCACTTTTGCCCCACCTCTTAACACTTCTAGTTCTACCATAACTTCTGTCTTCATGGTTTGTAGTAATTCAAGACCACAACTTTCATTGTTCTTTCTTGCATGGTCTTGAGGGATGCTAAGGAAAATCATTTTGAATAATGCGATACACTATTGGTGGGTAAAGGTACATATGCATACTATAAACCTCCCATAGATACTTCAAGGTCATGATGCTAAACCTCCATTTCAAAAATGACTCTAGGGGCACACTAGATTGTGAGGTGCACAAGCATGACAACAAAAGAAAGCATGCATGAGAGGATGGCTACAAAGTGTTTATAGCATATGGCTAATAATTGATCTTTACAAATAAGTGAGAAAATGGTACAACTTTTACATTGTATCTAGAGAAGTAAGAAATTATTGAGTTCAACACACTAATTCCGACTATTAAAATCATTCAACTTCATTCTAATTTGCTTCACAGTTATTACAATTGTTTTTTATTCCATTATCCTTGGCAACCAATTTTCCTTTTGTTTTATTTTCTTTAATGTAATTTTTTAACGTCATAATTCATAGGTTAGGATATGGGCATGAGCCCATTAGAGAATGTGGATCATTCACATGTTAGGTGTCACGATTTTTTCTATATTTCATAAACAAATATAAAGGCACATGAGTAAATGACATGAATTATGAACATGCACTAGAAATGAAAGTAAAGTCCCTACAACAAGAAATGAACAACAATATGTGGTCTTGGATTGTGTATAATAACAAGAGCTAGAAATTTATCTAGACAAGGTCCATTTAATCACAAGGCCTAGCAATTTATTTGGTCAAGGTTGATTTGGGAAGAAGAATTTGATTGAGATCTAGTGCATTTCTTGGATGAGCTTGTAAAAAATTTGAGCTTGGATAAGTCCTAGCAAGTTTCACTTTTATTGAAGAGGAAAGTCTTCATACCTGCCACCATTCAACAAGCAAGGCAGGTGAAACCAGCTTAAACTTAAGTTGGGAAGATAGGTGTCATAAAAACCCTTCCCTTATTATCGGGGTCACAATAAAAATTAATACTTAGCCATAGCTTGGTGAAAATATATGAGTAGGTTAGGTAAAGGTAACTAGAAAATTATAGGTGAAAATTATGTAAAAGTTAATAATTAAGGGTTTAGTAAAATGTAGTCAAAAAGAGGTAGAAGGGGGGCCAGGTCACATTAGAGAGATTAATAAAAAGAAATAGATGGTAGTAAAAATAAATAAAGGGTTAAGGAGTGTTAGAAGTAGTAGAAATAAAGGTCAAGGAGGAGAGAAAATGGATAAAAGGATAAATATTTAGGAAAGGGGAACATAGGGAAGAGATACTTAAAATGATTATTAAAGAAAGGTAAGCAGAGATTAAGAGTGATTGGGGGGAGGAAGGGGGATGGTGGGGGGGATTTAAATGTGAAAATTAAAGGATTCTTTAATTAACAGAATAATAAACAAGAGTATGTTAAAACATGGGGGGCAAGTCTACAAGTTTTAGAACTAATAAATAAGGCTTAAAAGAACTAATAAAAAAGGAGGGGTGAAATTTTTATAAAAGAGAAGGGAGGAGGGTAAGAAATTAGAGGAGTAAAGTAGAACCAGAAATGGTATTGTGTACGTAAAATAATTGAGAACGGGGTTCTAAAGAGTAGTAAAGAAGTGAAAAGAGGAAAAAATAGTGAGATAGGGAGGGAATTTAGAAGAGGTGGTAACAAGTTACAATTATAATTAGGCCAAAAGGGCCATAGGGGGGCTGGTGGACATAGAGGCAAAGGGGAAATAAAGGTCTTACAGGATAAATGGAGGTGGTTGTGGAGGATAGAAGGTTCAATTATTACTCATGAGTCAATGAGGTTGTCATGGACAGTGAAGGAGACCAAGGTTGAGATGTGGCTAAGAGGGAGGCTTGCAAACACGGTTGCATGAGGAGCGAGCAAAGGGAGGCATAAAGGCAGAGGGTAGTAGGAGATTCTGTAGGGACAACAGAGGTGTCACGGGCTATGTAGGTGCACAGGAGGTCAGCACAAGGAGTAGAAGTCGAGCAAGCTTTGGGCATCCAGTATGGCACATGGACTAATGAGTTTATGCTACTACCTTCTTCACAAAGTCCTTTTTTATTTGGATCCCTTCACCCTTCACTATGATAGGAAATGCTCATAGAACTTGCAAATCCTTGAAAACAAAACAAAAACACTATACACCAAATAGGCACAAATTTTCAAAACTCATAAATGAAAGAGTCTTGGCAAGTGTATTGGGTGTAATCTTCCCCCATAGGAGTGGTGTTCTCCTTCCTCTCCCTATATATTTGAAATTTTCATTGATTGAGTAGGTTTTGAGCAAAAATTCATACAAGCTCCATGTATATCTCCTCTATGCATGACTCTAGGGAAAAGCCCAATGAGCCACTTCCAAAATAGCTTATTTTTCTAAAAGTAAAGCTTACTTTTCCTACTTTAGTTAATATGCTTATGCTAAGCCTCTAATGTTCAAAAATTTAAATATGTACATGTGCATTTGTAATGTCAAAATTTTAAATATGTACATGCGCATTTGTAATGTCAAAAATTAGGCTTAGCCTTGTTCATCTTTGCATCACTGGAGTTGCCCCTACATGCCAAAAATAAGGTAGATCATGCTTGCCAAATGCCATCACCTGATCAATTATTCTCCCCCTAAATTCACAAAATTCAATAATAATTAAATATTTCAAGCATAGAATAACCTCAGAATTAATCACCACAATCAATTAGCCTTTCAACATTTTAGTGACACAAAATGGATAAATCACAGATAGATGGTTGTGTGGGTCTCAGCGGTGACTCACGTGTCATGGGGATGTTGAAGAGATGTCGATGGAGCCTCCACTCCAGGCTACTCCTTGTGAGAGCAATGCAAGGCACGAGTCATCCGCAAGTGTCACTCAAGCGGCCTCTGGATTGTTGTTGCAATGTGTTTCCATGCGAGAAAGAGGGAAGGGGGAGAGGGGAGAGGAGAGGGGACAAGGGAAGGAGAAGGAGAAGGGAAGAGGAGAGTGAAGGGGGATGGAGTGGCAAACACAAGGGCACTACAATGGAAACAAGAGAACACCCAAAACACTCTCTTGGAAGAGAAGAGGTAGCTTGTATTCAAACTTGTGCAAACAACAATAAAGACCAAAGTCAACACTTTGGCCTTTTATACAAGTCACCTTTTGGAGGGAGGGCCAACCCTTTTCCTTTTAGCAGGCCCCTAGGGTGCCAAGGCATACTGCTATTCTTTCCATCTCTCCCTACTAGCAGAAATAGTGCTTGTGGTAAGCATAGTTAAGCGCTTGGGACAAACCTAGCATTAGGAGGTGGTCCTAACTGGTTCCCAAATAGTGCTTGTGTTAGCCTCGCGCCTCCAAGGCTTAGGTGATTTGGGGCTCAAACTCCCTGAGCGCCCTCACGCCTTAAGTTATTTGTGGTTCAAACCCCATGCATGAGGCTTGAAACCTGGAATGGTGAGGCTTAACTTCCATGAGAAACTTAATAACAGTTTGCAACTAGAACATACAACTTGTGCACGTTGCCTAGATGCTTTGGTCTCAAGATATTTGGGGATCAAACTCTGTGAGTTTGAGCTATACTCCTTGGCTATTTCCGTTGACGTAGACTTGAAATGTGCACGTTGTCTGCAGTCTTTGGTCTTGGGGTGTTAGATGGAACCTATAATCTGTGCACGTTGCCTGGAATCACTGGCCTTGGGGTATTTGGGGATCAAATCCCTGAGCTTGCCCGTTGAAGTAGATCATGTAGCCTGATCACCTCCAATCACTGATTACCCTGCATTCGGTGATTGTACTCTGTGGATGTTAACATGCCCCCCTTCCTATTACTGATCCATCCATGCTGGAGAAGTTCTGTGGTGAGGACCGTCTGGAGGACTGCGCAACTATCGTGGAGTGAGGTATGAGCAATACTTCCAAAAGTGGGTGGCATGCATATCCTCGTACGTGCAGATGTGATGTCCATCGAGATTGCAGATGCGGAGGTACAGACCGAGGTCTTAAAATTGCGTCGGACCAATGTCAGGATTGAAGACAATTTGGTTGTTCAGATTGTGGAGGCGGTCATCGATGGGGCATAAGCACACTATCTGGTAGCTCTTGAAAGGACTGCAAGTCAGGGTGCCATTGGACATCTTTGGGCAGGGAGGTAGGAGGAGCTAGTGGAGCATCATCATCTACAATGGGCATGGGCTCTGCTATGCCTGTTGGCATTGCTGCTTCGGCTACCTGGACAAAATTGGTTGCCTTGAGCAGCGTGTTGAAGGCTATGTTAGGAAGGTCGATCGAAGCAGTAGAGGAGATGGACGGGGAGGTCTGGTGCTATGCTATGGTGGTGTTAGAGGCATTGGATGAATACTTGGGTAGTTTTGTCCAAGAAAGGGGGGGTTGGGTGGCTTGTTGGGTGCATTGGGCGGGATCCAGAGGAGGTGGTGGTGGAATTTTGGCAAGGGGCGGTAGCATTAAAGAGGGCAATGTCTTTGTTCCCTTCTTCCTCGGAGTATGCTACATGAATTGTTTCAAAATTGCTCACCAAGGACTGAAGTGAGTCTTGGAGAGCTTGTAGCACCCTATTGAAGAGGATTATTATGCCAAGGGGGTTGTAGGTGGTGGAATGGTATGCCACAAGGTGCCCTTGAGATTGAATTGTAGAGGCTCAACTGTAGGTCTACATTTAATTAATGTCTGCTTGCAGACTTTGCTTTGCGATTTGCAGTACTTCATCGTCCATTTGATAATTAAGGGACTCCGTGATGATGCGGCCAGCTTGAAATTTGAGGAGGATGGGATGGGCAGCTAGAGTCTGGAGATTGGAGGGGTGGAGGAGAGATAGAGAAGTGGGTTGGAGATCTAAGGAGAAGTATGACATGGCTAAGATGGGGCGGCAGTGGTCGGGGTTACAACGGAGGATGGTTTGGAGGGCGTTAGGAGGAAGTGGACCTGTGAGGTCTAAGTGGAAGATGAGGTTTTGTGCACGGAGTGCATCAAAGTGCATTTGGAGGGTTTGGGGGATAGTGTGTGTGTGGCAAATTGTGTGGAGACCTCCCTGTACATCCGAAACTCCTGTTGCTCTCGGTCTTCCAATCTTGACTCCTTTGATTGGTTAGGGGCATGCTGGTGTGTTCATTCTTTGCTTGGAGGGAAACCATAAGTTCTGTTTCTTGTGCCAAGAGATCTTGTAGGGTTTGAATTTGTCATTCCTAGTGCTCCTGTGCTTGGGCATACTACACTTTTGCCTACGCCTTTTGTTCCAACGTTGTTTGTAGGGCCAACTTGTCGACTTGGTCTAGGAGTGTTTGGATAGGGATTCGCTTGTGGCAAGGTCGTCTTTCAGCATTGTAAGAGCTAGCTCGAGCTCCTCAACTTTCGCATGGTACTCCTCTGCTCTTTGTACTACTGCTTGGCCCGTGGCTTGTTGGGCTGCAACCATTACGGATTGGCTATCATGCGCAGAGAGATGTGCCTGAAGGAGACTAGCTGAGAGTTATGAGGCTTGTTCCTACCTCCTCTGCAAATTGTGCGTGCGACCTATGGGAGCTGTGCCATGGCTTCAAAGAGGTGCTGTTCCATCAGGTCCGCACTCGATAATTTCTTGGCTGACATGTGGCTATAGCCACCTGGTGCCCTATATTGGGGTGCACTGCAAAACTGTGAGGCCTTTGCTAGGCCTACCCATGGAGAGGAAGAGGTGCCAATGGCGAAGGATGTGGTCTCCTAAGGGGTTGTGGAGATTGAGACATAGGGCATAATGGGAGTTGTCAGCATGGCTCTAGGTCCTGGATGGATGCCAATGGTGACTGTTTCGAGGTCTTTGATGAGGATGGCTCCTGTTGAACCCATTTGCCCTTGTTTTGAGAATCTGCCTGCTGGAGTCGCAGTTGTTGGTGCATAAATTCTTGCAACTTGCGGTCCTCATATTGTGCGAGCAGCTGATGATCGGCCAGAGTGGCACTGGGCATTGTCCTCGCTTGCTTGGGCTTTAACCTCTGTCTCATCAGGCTCTGTCTACACTGGCCTTATGGCAGGTTTTTCGACCAGCCCGAAGCGACTGGTGGATGCTGCTAGAGCAAGTAGGAGAGAATCAACATGTATAGCATGGGATTGCCGATTACTTCCTCGTGTGTCTTGATGTCGTCCCTCATTTGGCTATGGAAGTAGTCTGCCTAATTGGTATCCTGGGGCTCCACCAAGCACATCAGGATATTTGGCACGATGGACTAATTGTGGTCCATGTGCTTGACTTGCGTGAGCCATTGCAAGGCTCTTGCTAGTCTCTCCACCTCGGGCTTGTGAATGGTGGTGAACTGGAGTCGGCCCTTGCTCTTCTAGTGGTCATAGTGATAGACCTTGCTGAGGGCATCTAGCTTTTTCTTTTTGGAGTACTTCTCACCAATGACCGACTACCCGTACCACATCCTGATTGATGTGATAGTGGCGGGGATTGCTTGCTGCATCTCGCGGGAAGCCAATGTTGGTGTGGCTATTGTACGCCTGGAGGAATTCTACTAGTAGCTTCATGTCCAAGTGACATGGGAGGCGGTCCACCACTCTGCTCAGTCCGACAACTTTGATCACCTCCTCTACCTCTGACTGCTTTAGTGCTACATAGGCGGCCACGGTATGGTAGTGGAGGTGTAGGCGAGACCCTCATAGGTGAAGCATGAATGCACAATGCACACGTCCAATTCTTGGAGCCATGTTTCTCCAAGTGGTGAGTGGGATTGGGAGCGCACGACCTTGTACTTGTCTGCTGTTGGAGCCGAGGTGCACTTCCTTGATCTTGGGGGGGGGCATACCAAATGCTACTGTTGTACCCTCCTGGGTGGCCTGTTTGTTGGACACTTCTTCTTGTGTTCAGGATCCATCGAAAAGAGGTATGGCAGTTGAGTGACGAGGGAGTCAGTGGATGAGGAAGAGTGGGAGGACATAAACAGGCTGATCTGGATGGCGGTGGAAGAGGGCAGGAAGTGAGAATTCTGGGCAAATTTTGCAAGAGTCTAGGGGAAACTGCTATGGCGACGACCTAGTGGAATAAGGCCTGTTTATATAGATTTTTCATCCCCACGATTGGTATGATCTTTAGATGGTGACGGTCGGTGGAAAAGTTGATGGCGATGATGATTGGTGTGGCACTTCATGGGTAGCGACCAATGTGATCTGGCGATGGCAATGGTGACGATCGGTGGGATATGGGATGGCAACGATCGGCGAGATACTTCTTGGGCAGCGACCGGCATGATCTGGCGATAGTGACAGTCGGCATGATAATTCTTTGGCAACGACCGGTGGGATACTCGATGGCGATGGTCAGTGCGATTTTGGGAGGGTGACGATCGGTGGGATACATCTATGTCAACAACAGGCGGGATATTGATTGTGTAAAGAAGTATAAGGAAGAAAGAGAGAGAGAGGGGGGGGGTGTGAAGGTGAGTGGGAGAGTGAGTGAGTAGAGTGCATTTGTGCGGTGTAGGGCTGATTGTGAGGCCACCGTGCAAATGCCAAAATGGACGTACTGACTCTAGTCACCTAGTGATGATCGTGGGTGTATGTGTTCAATAGGGATTGGTGGGCTGTGGGTGCATCGGGTGAGATGCCTACCATACTAACTCACCTAGACTTGAACTCGATGATTATGATGAATGCGGTGTGGGTGGACATCGTACGACTGCATAGCGTGTAAAAAGCCACATAGAGTAAGTGTCTAGCTTGTTTTTTACCTTGGACGCCAGAGGCACATTAGCGTCAGGCTTACTTGTTGTGGCATGGTTCATCTTCTTGGGGGGAGCGGGTTCTTATAAGTCATGCCCTTGGCATAGACCCTTGCTTTCATGAATAGGTCAGTACTATCAGAGGGGGTACGTTCACAATTACCTTCGAGGGTTTGCCTGTAGGGGGAGGTTCTTGTGTAACACCTCGAAGGGGAGGGGTTGGTCCTTGCACTACTCCCTGGCTGCCCTTGGTGAGATTGGTGTTGAGTTGGACGATTCGTGGTAGAAGTGTGTACTCGGTACTTTGGAGTTGGCCTGCTTCGTTCGGTTTGTCGGTAGGTTCTTGTGGTACTGCATCTTGGATCGACACAGGTTCTTGTGTTGCTGCCTTTGGAACCTTCACCGCTTGTACCCTTGCCTTCAGGACCCAGGCAACCTTCTTTCCTTGGCCTGCCAAGTGGTTGGTGTTGATCGAGCTGTTGGGGGCATGTGGCTATGGATGAGGTGGATAAGATGGATTGGACCTTAAGGCTTGCTGGCGGTGTGGTCTTCTTCTTGGACCGGATGGGGCAACTAGGATCTTCCGTGTAGCTTGGACTTTCCTTGGGCATCGGGCCTGATTGAAGTGACATTGGGCATAGAGGATAGCCTCTTGTACTTGCTATTCATGAATTTCCTGAGTGGAGGATGATAGTGGCGGTGGAGTGGGCAATGGCACTGGTTTACCACTGCGGTTAGCTCTCCTTTCCTTTCAGGGTTGGACTTTTGTTGGGGTGTTGGGGATGGCTAGGGCTTCCGATCCGCTCTCTTGTGTAGCTTCTTTTAAATTACACAACGTAGTGGAACAGAAACTGAGCAAAGAATAGAGAGTACACGGCAAACTGGAGATGAACAAAATTTTCCTTCAATACTGATGTAGTACAGATGATGGCTCTGTCCACTCGTGCACTCCCACATTGGAGCTTAGATGGTGATCTAGACAGATACTAGGTGAAGAGCTACTAGTTGGAAGATCTCTGCTGGAAGATCTAATCTGGTACAATGGATTGGGGAGATCGCCTCTTTATAGCTATGAGTGCAGTAGTTGGATCAACGTAGTTGGTGGAACTGACCAGTCAACCTACTCAGTGGAACTAACTAGTCGTCCATGGAATATTTAAGGAATATTTCCTATACCATTGCCTCAGGGGCTCTCACCCCCGAACCCCCACTAGGGGGGCCACCGACCCCCCAACTGGGGGTCAACTGGCCCTCAAGCCCTAGCAAGAGTAAGGGGCTCCCATACAATCAAGACAATGTGCCTCGTTGTGCTACCAGCTTACCTACCCTGCCTAGCCCATAGGCTAGACTCACATAGATCACCTGTCTACCATCAACGGTCTCATTGATAGACCTCATCTGACATGCAATTCAAGATCCATCTAGTGTCCTGGGCTCACACATGGCTTCTCCTCATATGGCATCCTTACAACTTGAGCACCTTGAACCATTGGTGGTTACCAGGAGGGTGGGGCATTGAGCATATCTAACACCCCCCCTTAATGTCTACCCGTACGTTAACTACCTTCTTGGCCCACTGCCGAGTCTTTGAAGATGACCCTAAAGCTTTGATCCTTCTCGAGTGCCTTAGTGAAGATATCTACTCCATTTTGCTCTGTTAGACAGTAGACCAATTCCACTATCCCATCCTCAATCAAATTACACACATAGTGATACTGAATCTCTGTATGTTTTGTGCACGCATGAAACACTGGATTTTTAGCAATGGCCATGCAACTTTGATTGTCGCACCTCAACATAGTTGCCTCATCCTCTTGCACTCCCATGTGCCATAAGATCCTCCTCAGCGACACTTCTTCACAAGCAGCAAAACATGTTGCCTTGTACTCAGCCTCGGTAGAAGACAATGCCATTGTTGGTTGTTTCTTACTAATCCAAGAGAAGATACCTGAACCTAAAGAGAAACAATATCCAGAAATTGATTTCCTGGAATCAACATCTCCAACCCAATCTGAGTCACAATGACCAGCCAAGGAAGTGCCCGTACCATAAGTGATGCCATAATCAAGAGTGCCCTTCACATACCTGAGCACCCACATCCCTACATTCCAATGATTCTCTCGGGGCTTATTGGAGAACCTGCTCAAAATGCCAACAGCAAAACTGATGTCCGGTCTAGTGTTGCATAGATAGATGAGACTACCGACCAACTTCTTGTACCTCTCGATGTCTGCTAGTGGTGAGGCATCCTCCATAGATAGCCTCGCATTTACCTCCATAGGTGTAGCTATCTCCTTGCACTCGGACATACCAAATGCCTTCAAGATCTCCCTTGCGTATTTCTGTTGAGAGATGAAGATCTTGCTTGGCTCAGACTCCAATCCCCAAACAGTAGTGCATCAAGCCTAAGTCTATCATCTAAAACTCTGTGCTCAATGCCTTTCTAGTCTGTTGGATCATGTCTTCATAGTCACCTGTAATAAGGAGATCATCCACATATAGAACAATAATAGCAGATTTTCCACTTTTCCTATACACATATAAGTTAGCATCTGAGGCACATCTTTTGAAGTTTAATTTATGAAAGAATTTGTCTATCTATTGGTACCATGCTCTTGGGGCCTGTTTCAGCCCACTGTACAGAGCCTTCTTCAGCTTACATACCTTGTTCTTAGAATGGGGGGCCTCAAACCTAGGTGGTTGTGAGCCACGTACACCTCCTCCTTGAGGTCACCATTTAAGAATGTTGATTTAACATCCATTTGATAAACTGGCCACTTTTTATGAGCAGCCACCGATAGTACTGTGCGAATAGTGGTCATTCTGGCAGTCAGAGCGAAAGATTCTTGAAAATCAAACCCTTCAACTTGCAAAAATCCTTGTGCAACCAATCTGGCTTTGTACTTTTCCAAAGTCCCATGGGCCTTGTACTTTACCTTCCAAACCCACTTGGTGCCAATAACCTTTCTGTTAGGTGGTCGATCTACCAGCTCCCAAGTTTCATTCTTCATGATGCTGTCATATTCTACTTGCATAGCATTTTTCCAATCTCGGTCTGCAAGTGCTTCCTCCAAACTCGCAGGCTCCTTTACTTCTGCAATAATCTCAGCCATCAAGGCCATATTGACTATGTGAGCAGAAGCCCTCCTTTGCTCCTCGATTCTCTAAGACAACCTTGGTCCTATCTGCATGTTGCTCAATAGACATAGGCATCTAGTTATCATGGTCGTAGAGCTGCCTTACCAATCACAGCAATGGCTTTTTCGATGGTGTAACAACAAGTTGGTGACTTATACCTTCATCGTCTGATATTTCCTCCTCCTTTATAGCTCCTGGGATAGGTCCATAGTGAATTACCTCTTTGCTTGATGATAAAGTGAAAGAGCTCTTCTCTGCCTGCACTACATGTCGCTCATCATCACAATAGCCTAAGAAGATACATTTGGTGCTTTTTGGTTGTAGCTTGTTTCTCTCTTTGTCTGGTACATGCATATAGCATTCACACCCAAACGTTCTGAAGTGGGAGATAGATGGCTTCTTATTGCTATAAGCCTCATGTGGTGTTTTACCTTTGAGTGCCTTTGTATAGCTGCGATTAAGGATGTAAACCGCAATATTGACAGCCTCAGCCCAAAAGTGGTTTGGCAGTCCAGCACCTTTGAACATACACCTCCCCATCTCCACGATGGTCCGCATTCAGCATTCAATAACCAAATTTTGCTGAGGCATATGTGGTGTCGTCATTTGTTGCTTGATCCCTTTGCTCTTGCAAAAATCTCCAAACTCTGTAGAAATAAACTCACCACCACCATCCGATTTGATTTTCTTCACTTTTCTCCCTGTTTCATTTTCAACAAGCTGTAGCCATTCTTTTAATTTACCAAAAGCTTGAGCCTTTTCATGAAGAAAGTACACTCACATCTTCCTACTATAGTCGTCGACAATCAATAAAAAATAGGAAGATCCCCCCAAGGCTTGTGTAGGCATCTTACCGCACAAGTCAACATGCACCAACTCTAGAGGAGCGTTTGCTCTATTCTTGCTTCCTTGTGGGAATGACTTTCTTTGTTGCTTGCCTTTCATGCAAGCTTCACACGGTTCTTTGATTTCTGCTACTGTGGGTAAGTGAGCAACCATACCTTGCTTTTGCATCTCCTTTAGCACTGCAAATCTGATGTGGCCGAATCTTTCATGCCAAAGTCTGCTTGTGCCCACTCCAGTGGTGGCTGTAAGAGCACTTAGCTCATATAGGTTATTCCACCTTACTCCTGTGCCAACAAGATTGTCAACACTATCGAGAATTTTTGCTCCAGTACCCTCAGTAGGGCATTTTGCATTATTTCCAACCGTCATGGTGATGGGTTCCTATAGAGGCTACATGGAACAATGTAGACCCTTCTTGCAGGTCATGTGATGGGAGGCACCACTATCCAACACCCATGAATTAGTGGTTGGTGCTCCTTGAATTGAGGAATACTCTTCCTCAATGGCCAAACTCTACTTTCACTGTGTTAGCTGTCTCTTTTTCCTTATCTATCTTCTTTAGGGTACCATTCTTTTCATCTGCTTTCTTGACTCGGCAATTTGCAATCACATAGCCCTTCTTCTTGCAGTAGAAGCATTCTCCCTGAAACTTCTTCTTGCCGCCCTTCTTCTTTTTGTCATCATTAATAGAGGACTCACCTTTGGTGGAGGAACCACCTTTGCCTTTCGCAGTGGCATAGAACGCAGCATCCCCATTGCTGCCTCCATCTCGAGCTTTAAGCCTCAATTCCTCCTCCATAAGTAAAGCATAGAACTCCTCAAATGACAATGGTTGGGGTCTCACCTGAGTGTTAAGCGCTGTTACCGGTCCATCAAACCTTGGTGGACATATCCAGAGACACTGCCGAGCTAGATCTTTGCTAGTCTTTTGTATCCTAGCACCAGCCATCCAGTCACGCAGATTTTTGATTCGGGTTATGAACGCCTTCGCTGTCTCTCCTTCATTAAACTTCTCAGCTATGAGCTGAGATTCTCCAGGTTTAGGATCCTTGTCTGATTCTGCATCTCATATTGACTCTTCAATATGTTCCAGGCCACAATTGCCTTAGATGTATGCTGAATCAATGTCAAAACACTATTAGTAGTACTTGTAACCAGGGCACATAGAGCATCTGCGTTCCTACGTTTCCAAACTCATAGAAGGTCGGCATTAGGAGGTATCATACTCCTCGGATTTGCTAGGTCGAGGGTTCCTTGTGGTTCTGGGTTAGTCCCCAGTACTGTCTCCATAAGCTCATATGAATCCAGAATAGCAGTAATTTTAAACTTCCACTGAGTGTAGTTCATACCATCTAGCTTGCCTTCAATGAAGGCTGGTGGGTGAATCCTCAACGCCTGGGTTGTTGGTGCAGCTGGCAGCTACTAAACTCGAGTCGCTTCCTATTGCCATTACTCTGTATGCTATTGAAGCCCTCGCCTCTCTTCTACTCTTCGATCCTTAGAGCCGCCTGGGCTTTGATACCATGTTAAATTACACGTTAAATTACACGGCGCAATAGAATAGAAACTGAACAAAGAATAGAGAGTACACAGCAAACTAGAAATGAACGAAATTTTCCTTCAATACTGATGTAGTACAAATGATGGCTCCATCCACCCGTGCACTTGCACAGTGGAGCTTAGATGATGATCTAGACAGATACTAGGTGAAGAGCTACTAGTTGGAAGATCTCTGCTGGAAGGTTTGATTTGGTACAATGGACTGGGGAGGTCTCCTCTTTATATCTATGAGGGCAGTAGTCAGATCAACATAGTTGGTGGAACCGACTAGTCAACCTAGTCAGTGAAGCTGACCAGTCAACCTAGTCGGTGGAACCGACTAGTCGTCCATGGAATATTCAAGGAATATTTCCTATACCGTCGCCTTGGGGGCTCTCACCCTCGAAACCCCACCAAGAGGGCCAGTTGGCCCCCAGGCCCTAGCAAGAGTAAGGGGCTCTCACACAATCAAGACAATGTGCCTCGTTGTGCTACCAGCTTACCTACCCTGCCTAGCCCATAGGCTAGACTCACATAGATCACCGTTCTACCATCAACGGTCTCATTGATAGACCTCATCTGACATGCAAGTCAGGATCCACATCCAATGTCTCAGGCTCGTGTCTCAGGCTCACACATGGCTTCTCCTCATATGGGGGCCTTACAACTTGAGCACCTTGGACCACTGGTGGTTACTAGGAGGGTGGGGCATTGAGCATATCTAATAGCTTCATTTTCGTGGACCCGCAAGGGTGGAACTGAAGGAGCAAGACTTGTCCACACAGTGGGATTACTGCCATTTGACCACCATTTGTGAGTGAAGCACTCTGCACGTGCCAGTTGATTTGATAGTTCATGCTGTAGCACCAAGTTCTTTCCAATATAATCTGTTCATTAGTTGCTTGTGTGGGGAGAACATAGAAGTGTATATCCACTACCTAGCAAACAACTATTAGACTTAAATTCACAAAACCCAAGGTTCGTAAGAGTTGGCCGTTTATAGCTCTTACTGAAGCGACGGTGAGGGTTAGGGGTACCTATAGCTTTTCCCATACCTCGTGGGAGATGAAGCTGTGGCTCTCGCTCCTGGATCCACGAGTGCTTTGATGCTCATGTGCAGGACCTGCAGTCGAACAAGTAACCTAGCTCACTCCACTGTTAGCTCACCCATTAGTTCCACCTACTCAGTCGTTGCCTTAAGTAATGTCATTTTCTTACGTTGTCGGAGCTTAGCGTTATGGGGGCTTTGGCTTCCTCGATGGCCTGGCGTTTCATCCTGGCCACCTCGGCCTTGAGTTCTTTTTCTCTATGCATGGCTTGAAGGGTGGAGAGCCTGAGTGCTCCGTAGTATCTTCTTAATTTGCTCCCATTAAGGTAGCCATCCATTTTTGTTCCATCAAGGGTGGCTATTCGGCATGACCCTTGGGGAGTGATCTCAACCACACGGTAGGGACCCATACCTCAGTACTTTAGCTTACATTTGGTATTACGGATGCTGTATAGGAGTGCCAAATCTCCTTCTTCCAGGTCCTTGTTCTTGAGGTTGTGGTTGAATTACTTTCTACATCGAGCCTTTTCTACCCAGAGAGAGTAGGCTACACGCAACCTTGTCTTTTCTAACCTTTTAGGTCAACTAGCCATTCTACTAATGCATTCTCTGTAAGTCTTTCCTTAACACTGTAAGACAAAGGCTAGGCACTACATACTCCATTGGCATCACTGCCTCTACCCTGAAGGCTAGGCTAAAGGGGATATAGTGCATGGCCACTTTGTAGGAGGTTTTGTAGGCCCATAACACTATTATGAGTTTATGCTCCTAGTTGGTACGACTGGCTTCGATTGTGCAAGTGATGATCTTATAGCACATTTTATTGGAGCTCTTAGCCAAGCCATTTTCCCTAGGGTAGTATGGCGTTGACTTCCTATGTATGATCATAAACTCACTAGTCAGGATTGCTATTGTTTCGTTGAGGAAGTGAGTTCCTCGATCACTAGATTAACTCCAATGGACATCCGAATTGCATCATGACTTGTTCATATAAGAATTTGGCAGTGGATCTCGCATCGGCCTTCACCGTGGCTCTCCCTTCTACCCACTTGGTGAAGTAATCGATGGCCAAGATGATGTATCTAGCCCCGGTTCCCTTAGCTGTGCTGCTGGGCTTATGGGTCCAATGAAATTGATGCTTCACTTCTCGAAGGGTTGATCGTCGGTCAGGATTCCGGTCAAGGGCATCATGTCTGCTTTGTCTGGGATTTGGATACGCTTGCAGGGGTCGCATTGTTTGATGAATTTGGCCACGTCTCCGAAGAGTGTTGGCCACCAAAGACTAGCTTGCAGCACTTTACATGCTATAACATCAGTGGCAAAATGACCTCCTGCGATGCCTGAGTGGGTTTCTTCCAGCACATCAATGTATTCGTGTTCGCACACACATCTTTGCAAGATGCCATCCTTGCCCTTACGGTATAGTTGGCTTGCTATCAGTTGGCATTGCATCCTTAATGAGTTTATGGGGGCTCGATCCTTCTTGAGGGCTTGGCCCAAGGGTAACCAAGGGTAATCCATTTGCCAACAAGTAGTGGTCGATTTCAACGGCCCATTCAGGGATGATGTTGAGGAAGAAGAGAGAAGCATCGGGGAGATCATAGTCTACTCCCGTCGAGGCTTCACCGTTTGGGATCCTCGAGAGGTGTGGTCGGCCAGGATGTGGGTTTTCCCTTTACATACAAACGACTGCTGTGAAGTCAAATTCTAAAAGGATTAACATCTGCCAGGTGATGCGGCTAGTCATGCAGGGTTTGTTTACCAAGTATAACACTGCTTGGTGGTCCACGAAGAAGACAAACTTGTTAGCCATCAAGTAGTGCCTAAACTTCTTGATTGCATAGACCATGGCTAGTCCTTCCCTCTTTGTTGTGGTGTAGTTAACCTCGGCCTCGGTTAGTTGGTGGCTCACAAAGTATACCAGGTAATCTAGATTATGCTCCTCGGGTTGGGCTAACACACACCCGATGGCAAAGTTGGAGGCATCAATATGGACTGGAATATTAAATTCCAGTCAGGCGACCTCAACACTGGTGCGGTGGCTAGGGCTAATTTGAGGGTTTTGAAGGATGTTTGGCATTCCTTGGTCCACTCAAAGGATACTAGCAATTTGATTGCATAGACCATGGCTAGTCCTTCCCTCTTTGTTGTGGTGTAGTTAACCTCGGCCTCGATTAGTTGGTGGCTCACAAAGTATACCAGGTAATCTAGATTATGCTCCTCGGGTTGGGCTAACACACACCCGATGGCAAAGTTGGAGGCATCAATATGGACTGGAATATTAAATTCCAGTCAGGCGACCTCAACACTGGTGCGGTGGCTAGGGCTAATTTGAGGGTTTTGAAGGATGTTTGGCATTCCTCGGTCCACTCAAAGGATACTAGCAATTTGTATAATGGGAGGGCTATGTTCGCGTAGAACAAGATGAATCTCCTGCAATAGCCTATGTGGCCAGTAAGTCGTTGGACTCCCTTGGCATATGTGGGGGGTGGTAACTCTAAGTTGAGTTTGATTTCATTGTGGTCCATAGAGATTCCATTCTGAGACACTATGTGGCCTAGAATGACACCATGTTTGACCTGGAACTGGCACTTAAGAGGATTCAGGGAGACGCGGTATAAGCAACACTTCTCGAAGACAAGCCTAAGGTACTTCATGTGGTCATCCCATGTCGAGTTCATGCAGATGTAGTCCAAGAAGACTTCCACGAAGTCTCTTAGATACTCTTTGAATACCGTGATCATCATCCATTGGAAGGTGGCGAGGGCATTGGTTAATCCGAATGTCATCATTTTGGCACTCTATTGTGAAGGCAGTTTTATGTTGATCTTGCAAGGCGACCGACACTTGGTTATAATTAAAAAATCTGTCTAGCAAGCTATAAGCTTCCTTTTTGGCTACCCTTTCTAGAACATGTTCCATGAATGGTAAGGGGTAGTGGCCACGTGTAGTGGCAGCATTAACCTTTTTCAAATCCACGCATACTCTAATGTTTCCACTTTTCTTTAGGACTATTATGATAGGTGATACCCAGTCCGTATGCTCAATCTCATAGATGAATCTCGCATCTATGAGTTTTTGGATTTCTTCCCTCACTATGAGTGTGTATTTGGGGTTCATAGGGTAGGGACGTTGATGTACTGGCCTAGCATTGTCTAGCATTAGGATTGTGTGCTGCACTACTTCGGCAGGGACTCCATGTCGGTGTGCTTCCAAGCCATGTAGTCCTTGTACTCTTGTAGGAGAGCTATTAAGGCCTTCTCCTCGTTGGGGGTGAGATCGTCGGAGATGAATAAGGGTTGGAGGTCCTGTCCTTCTGGGGCTAGGTTTAGCCTGTCATACCAATGAGAGCATCCATCTTCCTGAGACCTTTGGGCCTATTGGTATAGGATCTTATGTTCCTCAATCGTGTAGGTCTTATAATGGGCTAGTACCTGACGCAGGTCCTCTTTTTCTTTAGCCTCCTGCTTTACTTCTATTGAACCTGTGGCCCTTTTGGCCTTAGTTGCGCTTTTGGATATAGGGGGTTTCACACTTGAAGGGGGCTCTTCCATTGCACTTATAGAGCCGACAGGAGAGGTTACCCTACTCGCCCTGGTTCCCCATTTGGAGGAGACCTTGTGGTGAGTAGTCATGGCCCCTATGTATGAGAGCAAGTGGATTTTACCCTCACGGTTCCCTTGCTTACCTCTCAGGGTTTGATCATGTTAAACATTCTTAGGGGAACCACCAGGGTTAGCCCCTCGAGCTCTGGGGTCGTGATCTGAAACCCTACTCTTTCTGGGACATCTATATTGGCTAAGATGTGCATCCAGTTCTGTGAGAATTATGGCTCAAGGAGAGGTGCATACCATAAGTCATTAGACTCCTTCTCATCCTCTTCCTTGTCATAGGGTTGGAAAAGCTTCACGGAGGTGGTTTGGGTGGTGGTGTTGGATTTTGCGGTGAAGAGATGTCCTAACAATGGGTGGGCATTGTAGGTGAGCAAATCCACTCTCATGGTTTGCTCCTGGTGGTGCAAGTAAATGTTATCATTATGCCAGGTGTGCATGAGTCCAAACATTTGCAAGAAGGGCCTGCCTAAGATAGCTTCATATCCCGGTTGCTGAGTGAAGTCCATGACTACGAACCTAACCAGGTATGTGAATCCAAATACGTTAATGTTTATGGCAGTAAGCACTCCCAAGGGCTCGGAAATTCCCCCATCAGCTAACTTTACTACCAGATGGGTTTGCTCAAGTGCGGGTTTTTCCCATTTCACCCAGCATTCCTTGGTGTAGACACTCATGCCCACTCCCCCATCCAAGGTGGCTTCAACCTTCTAGTTTTGACAAACTATGGGGATAGTAGCGTTCGTGTCATCGCCCTCGAAGTACTGGCCTAGCTTGTTGATGGGGACCTTGGGTAGGTTCTGCCCCTAATCCCTCAATTTTTCAATGGCAACTGAGGGTCTGCACCACCTTCCACCCATATGGAAGATGCCCTCTCCACTCCATGCATGTGGGAGGATGCATTTATGGGAGAGAACCCCCTCTTCTTTGTTATAAAAGGAGGGGCTATTTCTTTGATGGGACATGCTCATTCTTGTATAGCCACCATGCTCTAATATATCCCTATATTTTCCAGGACTCTCTCCCCTTATTGTCAATACCATCATGCCTCCTCATCCTCCTCCTCCTTTGTTCTCCATACTCACCTCTTATTGATGTTCATACCCTTCCCCTTCTCCCTCCTCCTTCTCCTTCATATTTTCCCTCTACTCATGTTGCCACTCCCACATCCTCTTCTCCTCTTTCCATTTTAGTCCTCCCATGTCGCTGCTTCATCCCTCTTCTGATGGGCATTGAAGGCCTTTGACGAGTGTTGAATGATGGAGCACAAAGTCATACAACACCACTGAGGCTTAATCCTTTGGAGTACCCCTTCAAGAAACACTTTCTCCACGTTGCTGAGGCCAAAGTTTCAAGCAATACTGTCCAATGCACACCACTTTCTTCCCCCTGGATCCCAAATATGGATGAAAGTCTTCAACCCTTTATGCTATCTGCCCACTGAAACAATCTGCAATGCCTCTGAACTCAGAATTCTACTCAGTGAACTGATGAATGTAAGGTTTTCAGGTAATGTAATGATGTGAAACCGTATGTGAGCGTATGGATTGACTAGGTACTAGTCGGGAATTTCGAGCATGGCTTAGATTGGCAACTTGGGGAAATTCAAAGCATCCCCTCTATGGCAATCTAGTCTACTCTAATCTAGATCTAAACCAACCGTCGATCGATGAAAGAACAGCAAATAATTCCTTTTCTTTTATTCTTTTTAAGTGCTAGGTCAGATGCATCGATGTAGAGGGAAATGTGCATGAAGGAAGTGGTTTTGTCGGTGAGGCTCAAATGTGAGTGTAACTTGCATTAAAATATGCACATGATGTGACGAGCGCGTAGAGCACAAAAAAATGAGCGACTTTCCTTTTTGGAGCACCCTCAAATTCTTCCTGGATCAAGAGATACGACTTGATATAGGTGGAGGGGCAAAAGGAGTGCAAATGTGCTCAATGATGATGTGTCACTGTGAGTCACATGCAGTGATGATGTGGCACTATGCCTAGCAAGAGGTGTGCCAGTGGAGCCCTGTGCTGAGGTGGCAGGAGTGGTCACATGAAGTGATTGTGAACTGTGTGTGCCTACAGAGGTCAATGCTGATTGGGCAAGTGAGGTGGCACAATAATGATGTCAGCAGATGACGTGGAAATGATGATGTGGTTGATGATGTGGACTATTGATGTGGCACAGGTGACATGGACTACTGACATGGCTGATGATGTGGTAGTCGATGATGACATATCTGTGCTGATGTGGCATAGGTGACGTGGTTGATGACATGGCCTGCTGAGCTGGCAAGGGTGATGTGTCTTGATGACGTGGTAGGATGATGTGTCCTGATAAGATGACGTGGTAGATAGGGTTGCATGTGGCAATTTTATGACCAAGCTTGATGACCACCTTAAGATAAGGTTGGGATGCCACATGGCATTACACGGGGGATCAAAATCTCTGATGATTTTGATGGAATCTTCGAGATTCCGTTGTCTTCTCCCTTGTAGTCTCGTGAGCTCTTAGAGGAGCTTGAAGCTATCAGACATGTGTTGGAGGACTCTCCTATAAGAGAGGATGGAGACGTTGCTTGAGCGAGCTTTGCTTGCAGGAGCCGTAGATGGAGCTTGTTGGAGTGGGGGTCATGGAAGCCGTCACGAAGAGACTGCTGGTTTGTGTGGTGCTAGAATGCTGCACTAGAGAGGTTGCTCCTCAGGAGCTTGACTGTCGGTCAGGAGCTGAAGAAGGTGCTAGGCGTTGGTCCATCAGAGAAGGTCATTGAGGCTCTTAGAGGTAATTGTCCCGTGGAGATCCAGCTTGGAGGTTGGAGATGCATTAAGGTTCGTTGTGGTAAGAGCTGTAACAGCTTGTAGGAGATGGCAGCTGTTTTGGAGCCGGTGCTGCCTTCAATCGCTTGAAGAGCATTGCAGCAGACTCGTTAATAGAGCTGTAGCATTAGTCCCGTGAAATTGTCTCTGCACATATTAGCTACCAAACAAACCGTGAGGCCTGAAAGACCAAGTGGGAAGAATGGGAGCGAGCGAAAGATGCTGAAAGGCCTACCCAAAAGTGAGAGGCAGCTTTGAAAATGTTACTTGGTTTCAATGGGATCGACATGAAGAGTGATGAATCTCTGGAAGAGTAAATGGAATCTCCCCTGCGCTGCGAGCCTCTTGGAGCTTGATGCTTTGTAGAGTTGAAGGAGCCACTTTGGAGCTTGAAGCAGGTGTGCTGCTCTTCGTTGCGAGCTGATGCTATTGCTATTGGCCACTTTGTTGTTGGAGGTCCTCACTTGATACATCGACAGCGGTGCATCATCTCATATGACAAATTATTAGGAATGGTTCATAGAAATGAAGCCATTAGAAGGACATAAAAATGTCATCTACATAGCAGAACAATACACCGAATCTAGTTCAAGGGACAGGTGTTATCCCTATGAACAATTTCACTGGTACAAAAGGATTAGTCAAAGATGTGCTCTATGTTCTGAAGCTCAGCAATAACCTTTTATTAGTCAAAGATGTGCTCTATGTTCTGAATCTCCCCTGCGCTGCGAGCCTCTTGGAGCTTGATGCTTTGTAGAGTTGAAGGAGCCGCTTTGGAGCTTGAAGCAGGTGTGCTGCTCTTCGTTGCGAGCTGATGCTATTGCTATTGGCCACTTTGTTGTTGGAGGTCCTCACTTGGTACATCGACAGCGGTGCATCATCTCATATGACAAATTATTAGGAATGGTTCATAGAAATGAAGCCATTAGAAGGACATAAAAATGACATCTACATAGCAGACAATACACCGAATCTAGTTCAAGGGACAGGTGTTATCCCTATGAACAATTTCACTGGTACAAAAGGATTAGTCAAAGATGTGCTCTATGTTCTGAAGCTCAGCAATAACCTTTTATTAGTAGGTCAAATGATGGAACACAACTACAAAGTCATCTTCGACGGTCATGAATGCACTATTAGAGACAAATCCAAAAGATGTCAGCTAGTAGCAAAAGGTGTCAAGGAAGTTCGCTTATACAGAATGCTAGCTATAGTACCAGATAAGCATGCCATGTCAATTCAACTGCAACAGATGCCACTATCTGTAAAATGGCACAAGAGATATGGTCATGTCAACTTCAAGTACTTGTTAGATCTCAGGAATCAGAATATGGCAATTGGGATTCCAAAGCTACAGTTTCTTGGAAAGGTTTGTGAAGCATGCTGCTTCGATAAACAAAAGCGAACCAACTTTGTCAAAAGTACCTCTCGTGCATGAGGTATTCTTGATTTGATACATACACATGTATGGGGTTATGCCCAGACCCGCATCATCCATGGTTCACTTTACTACTTGACTTTCATCGACGACTATAGCAGATATTGTTGGGTCTACTTTCTGAAAGAGAAATCTGAAGTGTTTTCCAGATTTCAAGAATTCAAAGCCATGGTAGAAAACCAAACAAGCAGAAAGATCAAGGTCATGAGATCAAACAGAGGATGTGAATACACGTCTTTAGCATTCATGAACTTTTGCAGAAGTCACGGCATTCGAAGACAATTCACATGTGCAGATACTCCTCAGTAGAATGCAAGAGCTGAAAGGAAGAATGGGACTTTAGCAGATAGTGCTAGAACAATGCTTAGTGAAAAGCATCTTCCAAATTAGTATTGGGCAGAAGCAATAGCTACAGCAAACTACTTGCTTAATCGGCTTCCTACTGAACCGATGCAAGGTATGACTCCTTATGAAGCATTCACTAGACACAAGCCACACATTGGGCATCTCTGCATATTTGGTTGCATAGCATATGCCCACATACATGATGATCATCGCAGGAAATTGGATGCGAAGTCACGCAAATGCATCATGGTTGGCTACAGTGAAGAAAGCAAAGCATACAAATTGTATGATCCCATCAACTGCAAAGTCATTATCTCTAGAGACGTAATCTTTGATGAGGAATCAGAATGGAAAACCTCACCTACACAGGAGATAGAAGCATCAACTTCACAGTCATCTACATAACAGGTTGATGAAGAAGAGCAAGAATTGCCTGCAACACCCCAAGCAGAGCCACAGGCTCAGACGGTCTACTAGGGAAAGCAGACCTCCAGCCAGATTGACATATGCTCAAAAAGGCAAAGCAATTCAGGTGGAAACCACCAACTATGCTTTTATGACTACCATCATGGCTACATAAGAGCCAGTGTACTTCGAAGACGTAGTAGACAAGCCGAAACTACTATGAATGAAGAAATAGATGCTTTGTATAAAAAAAACACTTGGGTATTATGCAACCTTCCACCAGGAAAGAAGGCCATAACAAACAAATGGGTATACAAAGTGAAGTACAATCCAGATGGAAGTATTCAAAGATACAAAGCCAGACTAGTTGCAAAAGGATTTGCACAACAATTTGGTCAAGACTATGATGAGACTTATGCTCCAGTAGCAAAGATGGATTCCATACGGTTCTTGATATCACTAGCGACACTCAGCAAATGGAATGTGTATCAGCTTGATGTCAAGAATGTATTTCTCAATGGTTACCTAGACGAGGAAGTCTACATGCAACAACCAGCAGGTTATGACACGATAATAAGGTTTGCCATCTCAAGAAAAGTCTCTATGGCTTAAAACAAGCACCCAGAAGTTGGTACAGCAGAATTGACAAGTATTTTGTTGATCTGGGACACATGAAGTCCAATGCAGATCATACTCTCTACTGCAAAGTTCAAGAAGAAGACATTACTATTACACCTTTGTATGTAGATGATCTAATTGTGATAGGAAGCAAGGATAGCTTCATCAGAAAACTGAAACAAGACTTATCCGCAGAGTTCGACATGAAAGATCTTGGACTTATGCACTATTGTCTTGGAATTGAGTTCTGCAGAGATTTAGATAGCACATTCATGAGTCAGCTCAAGTATGTTGACAGTCTCCTTAAGAAGTTTCATATAGTAGATTGCAAGATTGCAGCCACTCCCATGGAACAAAATTTGAAACTTACTAAAGATTCAGAAAAGCCTACAGTCAACGACAGATACTACAGGCAGCTCATCGGATCTCTTATATATTTGACAATCACACGGCCATATATTTGTTATGTAGTTAGCTCACTAGCACAGTTTATGGCAAATCCAAAACAGTCTCACTACAATGCAGCCAAAAGAGTCTTGAGATACATCAGAGGTACAAGATAGTTTGGGATAGAATACAGAGGAAGTTATCCATGGTTGCATGGATACTGTGACAGTGGCTATGCCGGAGATCATGAGACAAGGAGATCGATGGATATGCATTTTTCCTTGGTCAAGTTGCTATATCATGGTTGTCAAACAAACAGCCAACTATTTCTTTGTCTTCGACTGAAGCAGAATATAGAGCATGCACTACAGGTGCATGTGAGGCTATATGGCTTAGAAGACTATTGTCAGAAATAGATTACTTTGATGAGTCAAAGCCAACAACAATATATTGTGATAATCAATCGGCTCAAGCATTGGCCAAGAATCCAGTATATCACTCGAGGACAAAGCACATTGATGTCAGAGAGCACTTCATCACAGAAAGAGTGTTACTTGGTGACATCACACTGCAGCATTGTGATAGCAAAGAAAATGTTGTAGACATCTTTACCAAACCACTCGGTAAAGAGCTATTCGAGAAACATCGACTAGCTCTTGGTTTGATGCAGAGGAAGGACATTCCCATTAAAGGGGTGTGATGGAATGTAATGCTCAGTCCTTCTGCGATTCCCCAGAATCATCATCTTGAGGGAAGGCCTACTTCATGATGTTGATCTTGAGGGAACATGTTGAGAGTTCACGCTCAACATCATGTGATCATGTGTGCATAGCACCATCACGTGATCATATGTGCATAGCACTAACCTTATAGAGTGCTATAAAGGAAAGGGTTAGATCCCCTAACCCTAACCCTAAAAGGGTTTGTATATATTCTATTTTTTCAACTAAATCTAGTGTACAGTTAGTCATTTATGGTGTGGTCTGTAGCTGTGCCCTCTCTCCTCATCTCCACTCCTCTCCTCTCCCCTCTTCATATTTTGTCAAGGTGCACTATTTCGTCTATGCTCTGTGGTGAACTTACCTTGGTATTCAAGCTTTAGTTTTGCACAGAAAGCCCTCTCAAACTCTTCTCCAGTTGTGTGAATTATGCCCTCCAAGTTGAGCTAGTCTATTGCAAAGCATTTTTGACAGTTTTTGACATTTGATGCTAGAGTAAATGCTAGAGTGATGTTTGAGGATTGAAGTAATGCTAAAGTATAGATCAGAGAATGCATTTTCAATTTGAAATTCAGTTGGGACTGATCTCTTGTCAAAATGCCAAGCTGTGAAGGTTCTTTTAATGCTAAGCACTTGAAGAAGACTACATGAAGGACAAAGTTCAAAGTGAAGAAGACCCCAGCCAAGAAACTTTGAGAGAAGCCAATTGGGTGTGAATATGCTAAACAATTAGGATTCTCTGAGTTTATCTCTAGCAATCTACATTTTTATGGTGAGGGAGATTTCTTTGCTGAACAAGATTAGTCATTTTGTAAGAGAGTAGACACTGCCTAACAAAGGTAAGACTCTCTCATGGCTACTTATAAAATTGACAAGCTCAATGGCCAAGGCTTCCATACTTGACAGATGAAGATAAAGTTTATGCTTATGAAAGAAAATCTATGGGACTTAGTTAAGGAAGGAACTCAATCCTCTCAAGAAGGAACTACAACCAAAGGTAAAGGAAAGGCCACTGACTCTACTTCTACACCTGCAGATGCAAAAAGGATAGAGAAAGCCTATTCCATCATTGCATTAGGTTTGGGTGATGATTATGTACACCACATTTCAGGCTTGGAATCCCCTTTTGAAGCATGGCATAAGTTAGACATATTGTTTGGTGCTAGCTCTCATACTTTCAAATTAAATCTGAAAATTAAGTTCTTTGAACTTAAAATGGAGGGAGATAATGTTGCTGCTCATGCCAACACTATGAGGAGTATTATGACACAACTAGCTTCAATTTATTCTCATGTCACTGAGGATGATGCTATGGCAGTGCTTTTAAAGAGCATGCCTCAAGATTTTGACTATGTGGTTACTACTTTGAAGAATCTTCCTCAACCCTCATTAGAAGGCATCATGAGTGCCTTACAAGAAGAGGAAAGAAAGAACACTTCAAGAATGGGCAAAATGCATACAGAGGCACTTGTAGTGAAGTTTTCAAAGAGCAAGTATAAGGCTTGTAAACATTGTGGGAAAAACAATCATCTTGAGAAGGATTGTTATAGAATCAACCCTTGCTCATATTGTGGTAAGAATAATCACTCTGAAAAGTTTTGCAATGAGAAAAAGAGGACTATGACAAATCTGGTTGAAGAGAGAACTCCATCAGCAAATGAAGCATCCAACTTTGTGGTAGAAGACAAGGACTTTGCCTTTTAGGCAACTTGTCTTTGATTTTTTGTTTATCATCACTTGGTCAAATTTTGAGGTTCTCTGCTTGGAGTAGTACTCCAAAAAGAATGTCATATGTTTTGTCTTTTGTAAATCACCTCTGGTCACCTATGATGTAGGCCATGTGATATGTGTTTGGTCTATCCCATTTTTGTAAACCTTGACCCTTGGGCACCTTTGCTAGCATGAGATCCTAGACATAGATTTATCCTTGACCACCATGAGATGGCCTCCTGTGACCACCATGAGATGGCATGAGAAACTATGAGACTAGATGTATCATTGACATTACAAGAGGCAAACCCTTGAGGGGGGGTATGTTGGGATAAGTATGGTCAAGGGCTTGCTCTAAGGTGCATGTGTGCATCTAGGGGAGTCACATGTGTGTGTGTGTGTGTTGTAGAAGCACATCTAGTGCTATGATGTGTCTAGTGTGTGACCTAAGTGATGATGTAAGCCAAAGGCCCCCACATGGGAGGTTCCTTTGATTTAGGCCAGTCCCACTGATGTAGGGGCTGATTGCTACTAATATAGGAGAGGTGCCTACACCATCCTCTCTTTCTTTAAAATGGAGGTCATTCCTTCATTCTAATACATGGATTTTGCCTCACTTGTGCTCTTACTCTTTGTGCCATGATGCATATCTTCTCCCCCACACTCTTCTACAAGGAGCTCATTAAGGTCAGGGAAATGTACCTTAGATGGGGCATTTGTTGAGAGTTCACGCTCAACATCATGTGATCATGTGTGCATAGCACCATCACGTGATCATATGTGCATAGCACTAACCTTATAGAGTGCTATAAAGGAAAGGGTTAGATCCCCTAACCCTAACCCTAAAAGGGTTTGTATATATTCTATTTTTTCAACTAATTCTAGTGTACAGTTAGTCATTTGTGGTGTGCTCTCTAGCTGTGCCCTCTCTCCTCATCTCCACTCTTCTCCTCTCCCCTCTTCATATTTTGTCATGGTATCAGAGCTCCCTTGTCTTCCACTGAGACATTGCGATTCTTGAGAGTGTGAGAGAGATTGTGAGATTGAGAGTTCTCTTGAGTGATTGTGAGATTCTTCCGTTCACTTCCGTTGAGAGAATTTCCGTCCATTGAAAGAAGATTTCCGTCATCTCCTTTGAGAGTACATTTGAGTGTTTCTTCTTGGGTGAGAGAGATCAAGCTTCCAAGGAGACCTCAACAACAAGTTTCTACGGTCTTAGTTCTCCTTCAAGGCGCACCTTCAAGCTTCAATGCTCTTAGCTTGGCAAGCTCACGGCCTCCTAAAGCTCCTATGAACGGCCGAGTTCTTCTCAGCAACCGAAAGCCTTTGCAAGGCCTTCCAAGCTATAGTGTCGTGTCTCTCCAACGAGCAATGCGCTTCTTCACGGTCGATGCTCCAACGAGATGCAACGGCTAAGGGTAGCAACGACCTTGCCCACGAATCTTCTCTTTCGCAAGCGCACACGGGCAACTAATGACCATCAGCTGCAACGAACTCCAGCACATAGCACGCAAAGACGCTCTCAAAGCCGCCGCCAAAGCAAACCGGCCATCTGCAGCTCAGCCTCAGTGCCATCGACCTCCTTTGTGCAGCGCTCCAAGCTCGCCATAGGGCCCAAGACAACGACTACAGCAAGGTATGACCACACGACGACCCACAGCGATAACAGGGAGAGGGGACTGCCGAATGCGCGAGGAGCGTCGGAATGCCATCTTGGTTAACCACTAAGCTTGCCCTCTTGGACAAAGAATTAGAAGGGAGTAGAGGCAGGTCACGAGAGGGCACTCGCGGGAGGAAGTTAAGCAACTGGGCTCTTAGGATACCAGCACAACAGCGTGCTCTACTTCAACGATTTCGCGAATTCAGGGCCTCACTCAACAAACCGTCAACATCCTCGGCATCGCAGGCGACAGCAACAGCCAAGCGCGGCTTCCATCGACAGAACCAGCGGCAGCTCTTAGCCTTCACGGCCTCGACGGACATGAAGACGAAATCTTCATAGATTCCGTCAGAATCTTCAAAAGATTCCGACTGCCCATGAAGCACCACGTGGCAGATAGGGTTGGTCAGCAACCCTAGGTTTGGTTAGCCACCAGTGGTCAGTCACTTGACCATGGCAGATAGGACCTAACCAGGGTTAGGTTCAGTCAACCCCTAGTTAGGTGGTTTGACCACAGTTGGACACGTGGCAACCTTATCCTACCCACGTGCCACATCATCATCTTATCTTATGCCACGTCACCTTAGCCACGTCATCACTACCACGTCAGCTGCCACGTCATCACTGCCACGTCAGCTGCCACATCATCACTGCCACGTCAGCTGCCACATCATCTGTGCCACGTCATCACTACCACGTCAGCTGCCACATCATCACTACCACGTCAGCTGCCACGTCATCACTACCATGTCAGCTGCCACATCATCTGTGCCACGTCATCAGTGCCACGTCATCAGTGACATCATCTGTGCCACCTCAGCAGTCCAGTCAGCACTGACCCCTGCAGGCACAGTCCCTTGCCAGGCACACTGTGCACACACTGCATGTGCACACTCCTGCCACCTCAGCACAGAGCTTCACTGGCACACCTCTTGCTAAGCACAGTGCCACATCATCACTGCATGTGACTCACAGTGACACATCATCATTGAGCACCATTTGCACTCCTTTTGCCCCTCCACCTAGATCAAGTCATATCTCTTGATCCACGAAGAATTTGAGGGTGCTCCAAAAAGGAAAGTCGCTCGATTTTTCGTGCTCTACGTGCTCGTTACATCACGCGCACATTTCGGCGCAAGTTACACTCACATTTGAGCCTCGCCGACAAAACCACTTCCTTCACGCACATTTGCCTCTACATCGATGCATCTGACCCAGCACTTAAAAAGAACAAAGGAAAAGGAATTATTTGCTGCTCTTTCATCGATCGACGGTTGGTTTAGATCTAGATCAGAGTAGACTAGATCGCCATAGAGGGGACGCTTTGAATTCCCCAAGTTGCCAATCTAAGCCATGCCCGAAATTCCCGACTAGTACCTACTCGGAGTCAGTCCATACGCTCACATCCGATTTCACATCATTACATTACCTGAAACCTTACGTTCATCAGTTCAGTGAGCAGACTTCAGAGTTCAGAGGCATTGCAGATTGACTCAGTGGGCAGATAGCACTTGATTTCACACACACATGCCACCATTGTAAAGCCTATTTGGCTATCTCACGGCAACGTGCACATCATTTTTTAGCCTTGTAAAGCCTCTTGGCTATTCCCGGCATCATTGCCACAAGCCTTGTAACACAGGTCAGATCTTATTTACTGCAGTTCTATCTTCACCAACGGTATAGAGATTTCACTTGGCATCTTCAGTGTCTTTGCAGTTGATTCATACAGAGTTTTCCAGGACACTTTTTGAGTACATTGTTTGCACCATGTCGACTAGCAACCTCAATCTGGAGGCATCTGCTAAGTTAGACAACTCCAATTACGGTACATGGAAATACCGAATGGAGACCATTCTTGTGCTTCAGGACAAATGGGAGTATGTCGATGGATCCATACCTAGACCATTGGCCGATCCAGCCACCAGTAGCTCTACTCCATCTGTTGTCACAGCACCAGCAACAGGATCTACATCGGGATCTACATCTACACAAACAGTTTCCGCATCAGTAGCAGATCCTGCCATTGCCCGAGCTCAAGCAGAATGGGATAAGAAAGACAAGTATGCCTATCACCTGATCAAGCAAAATGTGCAAGATGTCATGCTAGGACAGCTCAACACAGTCAAGACATCAAAAGAAGCATGGGATATGTTCGCAGCTCTCTACGAGTCCAAGAACACATCCAGGATTCTCACCTTGAGAAACCAGATCAACTAGAGTTTCCGCAATAGCAATGAAACCGGTCATGCTTATGTACTCCGCATCAAAAACTACAACAATCAACTTGCAGCAGCAGGAGAGACTATGAATCCCGCAGAAATGGTTCAAGTAATCCTGAATGGACTAGGAGAAGGATATGAGAATCTGGTCCAGAGTATTGCCATCCAACGGCAAATTCCAACACTTGAAGAACTTCAGTCAGTTCTACTCGGTGAAGAACTCAGGACTCAGGCCATTCAAGCACGTAAAGGTCATTCTAATGATCAGGCATTCACAGCTTCAGACAGAAGCAGAGGCAAAGGCAGAAACAGAGGTAGATCATATCAGAAAAGTGGTCATCATCATCAACAAAATCAAAATCAGAATCAGCATCAGCAGCATCCTCAGCAACATCAAAATCAGCAAAGAGGAAATCATTCCAACCGAGGAAGATTCCAAGGACGAGGGAATGCATCCACCAATGTGTCAAACATTCAATGCAACTATTGTCACAAGTTTGGACACTATGAAAGAGATTGCCGCAAGAAGCAGTATGACCAAGGCGGTCAATCCAGCAGTAATCGAGGGAATTCCCGAGGAAGAGGAAATCATCGTGGTGGACATTCTAGTCACAGTCATTTTGCAAATGAACATGGAAATATGTTTCTTGCAAGTGAGGAATTGCATCAAACTGATACAATGCACCTAGACACTGATCCCAAAGAGGATTTCAGCTATCAAGTCGACCAAGTGGAACAGGATCCTTGGTACATCGACAGCGGTGCATCATCTCATATGACAAATCATCAGGAATGGTTCACAGAAATGAAGCCATTAGAAGGTCAAAAGAATGTCATCTACACAGCAGACAATACACCGAATCCGGTTCAAGGGACAGGTGTTATCCCTATGAACAATTTCACTGGTACAAAAGGATTAGTCAAAGATGTGCTCTATGTTCCGAAGCTCAGCAAGAACCTTTTGTCAGTAGGTCAAATAACGGAACACAACTACAAAGTCATCTTTGACGGTGATGAATGCACTATCAGAGACAAATCCAAAAGAGGTCAGCTAGTAGCAAAAGGTGTCAAGGAAGGACGCTTATACAGGATGCTAGCTACAGTACCAGATAAGCATGCCATGTCAGCTCAAATGCAACAGATGCCACTATCTGCAAAATGGCACAAGAGATATGGTCATGTCAACTTCAAGTACTTGTTAGATCTCAGGAATCAAAATATGGCAATTGGGATTCCGAAGCTACAGTTTCTTGGAAAGGTTTGTGAAGCATGCTGCTTCGGCAAACAAAAGCGAACCAACTTTGTCAGAAGTACCTCTCGTGCACGAGGTATTCTTGATTTAATTCATACAGATGTATGGGGTTATGCTCAGACCCGCAGCATCAATGGTTCACTTTATTACTTGACCTTCATCGACGACTACAGCAGATATTGTTGGGTCTACTTTCTGAAAGAGAAATCTGAAGTGTTTGCCAGATTTCAAGAATTTAAAGCCATGGTGGAAAACCAAACAGGCAGAAAGATCAAGGTCATGAGATCAGACAGAGGAGGTGAATACATGTCTTCAGCCTTCATGAACTTTTGCAAAACTCACGGCATTCGAAGACAATTCACATGTGCAGATACTCCTCAGCAAAATGCAATAGCTGAAAGGAAGAATGGGACTTTAGCAGACAGTGCTAGAGCAATGCTTAGTGAAAAGCATCTTCCGAATCAGTATTGGGCAGAAGCAATAGCTACAGCTAACTACTTGCTTAATCGGCTTCCTACCGAACCGATACAAGGTATGACTCCTTATGAAGCATTCACTGGACACAAGCCACGCATTGGGCATCTCCGCATATTTGGTTGCATAGCATATGCCCACATACATGATGATCATCGCAGGAAATTGGATGCGAAGTCACGCAAATGCATCATGGTTGGCTACAGTGAAGAAAGTAAAGCATACAAATTGTATGATCCCATCAACCGCAAAGTCATTATCTCCAGAGATGTAATCTTCGATGAGGAATCAGAATGGAAAACCTCACCTACACAGGAGATAGATGCATCGACTTCACAGTCATCTACAGAACAGGTTGATGAAGAAGAGCAAGAATTGCCAGCAACACCCCAAGCAGTGCCACAGCAGCTCAGACGGTCTACTAGGGAAAGCAGACCACCAGCCAGATTGACATATGCTCAGAAAGGGAAAGCAATTCAGGTGGAAACCACCAACTATGCTCTTATGACTACCATCATGGCTACAGAAGAGCTAGTGTACTTCGAAGACGCAGTAGATAAGCTAGAATGGCAAACTGCTATGAATGAAGAAATAGATGCTTTGTATAAAAATAACACTTGGGTATTATGCGACCTTCCACCAGGAAAGAAGGCCATAGCCAACAAATGGGTATACAAAGTGAAGTACAATCCAGATGGCAGTATTCAGAGATACAAAGCCAGATTAGTTGCAAAAGGATTTGCACAACAATATGGCCAAGATTATGATGAGACTTATGCTCCAGTAGCAAAGATGGATTCCATACGGTTCTTGATATCACTAGCGACACTCAGTAAATGGAATGTGTATCAGCTCGATGTCAAGAATGCATTTCTCAATGGTTATTTAGACGAGGATGTCTACATGCAACAACCAGCCGGTTATGTTGAACCAGGAAAAGAGAACAAGGTTTGCCATCTCAAGAAAAGTCTCTACGGCTTAAAGCAAGCACCCAGAAGTTGGTACAGCAGAATTGACAAGTATTTTGCTGATCTGGGATACATGAAGTCCAATGCAGATCATACTCTCTACTACAAAGTTCAAGGGGAAGATATTACTATTGCACTTTTGTACGTAGATGATCTGATTGTGACAGGAAGCAAGGATAGCTTCATCAGAAAATTAAAACAAGACTTATCTGCAGAGTTCGACATGAAAGATCTTGGACTTATGCACTATTCTCTTGGAATTGAGTTCTGGAGAGATTCAAATAGCACATTCATGAGTCAGCTCAAGTATGTTGACAGTCTCCTGAAGAAGTTTCATATGGCAGATTGCAAGATTGCAGCCACTCCCATGGAACAGAGTTTGAAACTTACTAAAGATTCAGAAAAGCCTACAGTCAATGACAGATACTACAGGCAACTCATTGGATCTCTTATATATCTGACAATCACACGGCTAGATATTTGTTATGCAGTAAGCTCACTAGCACAGTTTATGGCAAATCCAAAACAGTCTCACTGGAATGCAGCCAAAAGAGTCTTGAGATACATCAAAGGTACAAGACAATTTGGGATAGAATACAGAGGAAGTCATCCACGGTTGCATGGATACTATGACAGTGACTATGCTGGAGATCATGAGACCAGGAGATCGACACAGGGATATGCATTTTTCCTTGGTCAAGGTGCTATATCATGGTTGTCAAACAAACAGCCAACTGTTTCTTTGTCTTCGACTGAAGCAAAATATAGAGCACTCACTACAGGTGCATGTGAGGCTATATGGCTCAGAAGACTATTGTCAGAAACAGATTACTTTGATGAGTCAAAGCCAACAACAATATACTGTGATAATCAATCGGCTCAAGCATTGGCCAAAAATCCAGTATATCACTCCAGAACAAAGCACATTGATGTCAGAGAGCACTTCATCAGAGAAAGAGTGTTACTTGGTGACATCACACTGCAGCATTGTGATAGCAAAGAAAATGTTGCAGACATCTTTACCAAACCACTCGGTAAAGAGCTATTCAAGAAACACCGACTAGCTCTTGGTTTAATGCAGAGGAAGGACATTCCCATTAAAGGGGTGTGATGGAATGTAATGCTCAGTCCTTCTTCGATTCCCCAGAATCATCATCTTGAGGGAAGGCCTACTTCATGATGTTGATCTTGAGGGAAGGTGTTGAGAGTTCACGCTCAACATCATGTGATCATGTGTGCATAGCACCATCACGTGATCATATGTGCATAGCACTAACCTTATAGAGTGCTATAAAGGAAAGGGTTAGATCCCCTAACCCTAACCCTAAAAGGGTTTGTATATATTCTATTTTTTCAACTAATTCTAGTGTACAGTTAGTCATTTGTGGTGTGCTCTCTAGCTGTGCCCTCTCTCCTCATCTCCACTCTTCTCCTCTCCCCTCTTCATATTTTGTCAGCATTCGTGCTACAAGACCTCTTTCGAGGTGAATGTTATGCTCCAAGGGATCGCATATACAAGATTATCTTTGTATCCCATCGAGTTGGAGATGAGCCATTCTCTTTCGCCCACCTTCTGCACAGTAGCCTAAAAAAACCCTCGCCTTATGAAGCGGTAGTCAACAAGGGAGACATTGCCTTAATATGCAACCATGAACCATTTCGAAAATTCTTCTTCCATTGGGACCCGACCGAGGAAGAGCATGAAAACACCACAGTCCAGGAGGCGTGAATACTCTCGACATAAACTCTCAGGCCAGATATCCACCCGCACCCTAACCACAGCTGCAGGTCCTTCCGAGCCAGCATTAAGAACATCGACAAACGAGCTTGACATCTCACCATCTCCTTCGCCGACTTCATTGACCCTTTGAACCTTCTTGAGCTCTCCTTGCTTCCACATTACGCTTCCTCTTTGTAGACATCATCCACTTAGCACGGAGCTTCATGACTACTTAATATGTGCTTTTCCTTCGAAGCCCTAGAGGAAGATAGACTGATCTTGCAAAAAAATATTGGTCTATCTTGCCTACTCTTTCCATTTCCATGGAGCTCCAAACATGCAGCCTTAAAATTTTCTAATATCTTCTTTTTCAAAGTCCTTGCCTTTTTATTTCCTAAAATAAACAAGAGAGTACAAGCAATTGCACTCCTCCCTCATGCTAAAAACATGTTCAAAAACATCTTATGGTGGGTCATATGAAACTTAGTGAACCATCCACACACACACACATACACATACACACACACATATACATACACATACACACTCGTGCATACGCACTCCCGGGCGCGTGCACACACACACACACATTCACATATGTCCTCTTAGGATTTGTGAATATTTGCATCATGAGCAATGTGAAAGATAGTGAAGTACCCTTGTGGAGGAGACCATGAGGAGGAGGAGAGCCACCTTGAAGGGGACCTCTTACTGCATATCCATGGAGGAAGTGAGCTCTCTCTTTTGCGAATTGGACCTGTGTTTCTCGTTTCTTAACGGTTGAGCATGCCGCTTCTTGGAACAACATCTCCCCCTGCCAGGATCATCGATTTCGGTCGACATTTCGGCCACCTTCTAGGCTTGCTTCCTCTTTGTTGCTTCTCCTTCAACTCTCAAGATTTCGCTTGGCAGGAGTTAGACAGCCTCTCGGATTATTTCTTCATTTCCTCCGCTTCGAGATCGTCGCAAGAAGCAGGCTCATTCTTAGTGGAGGATTCCTCATCGCACATTGGGTGTGGCCTGACGAACGCGGACCTTGATCGATTAGACCGCTCGGGCATCGCCTCTGTCTTGAAAAGGCGCATCTCTCTCTCAGACGGAAGGCGCATTCATGCGCTTATTATCAGAAGTGAACTGCAGGGTGATACATTCTTAGAAAACCTTTTGATAGGCATCTATCGCAAATGGGGAGCAGTCCAAGATGCACGCTTGGTGTTCAATGGTATGGAGCGACGCACCGTAGCCTCCTGGAATTCCATGATCGCTACGTACTCCCAGCATGGCCGCGGCAAAGAGGCCCTTGACCTTTATTTAAGAATGCAGCAGCAAGGCGTCCAGCCCAATCGGTTCACGTTTATAAGCGCTCTGGGAGCGTGTGCAATGCTAACAGCCCTTGAAGAGGGGAAGGAAATTCATTCCCTCATTATAGACAGCGGGGTTGAGTCCGATGTCGTTGTTGGGACTGCCCTTCTTAATTTTTACATGAAGTGTGGGGCTCTGGTGAACGCACGGTCGGTTTTTGACAAAGTGCATGAACGTGACGTGGTTTTCTGGACGGCTATGATCGTAGCATACACTCAGCATGGCCTTGGCGAGGAGGCTCTTAAGCTCTTTCGACAAATGCAGCAGCAAGGTTTGAAGCCGGATGGGATTTCTTTCATCGGTATATTAGGGGCTTGTGATTATCCAGCGGCTTTAGTAGCCGGTAGGGCCATCCATACAAGTATTGTAGACAGTGGATTCGAGTCAAATGGTGTTCTGGGAACGGCGCTTGTAAGCATGTACCACAAGTGTGCAGCCTTGGACGATGCACGGTCTGTGTTTAATGATATGGGCAAGCGGGACGTGGTCTCCTGGACCGCCATGATAATGGCATACTCGGAATGTGGTTATTGGAAGGACGCATTAGATCTGTTTCGACAAATGCAACGTCAGGGAGTCAAGCCAAACAAGATTACTTTCGTCAGTGTCTTGGGGACATGTGCCAGCCCAGAAGCCCTACCAGAGGGTAAGTCAATACACGCAAGCATTGTAGATAGGGGGTTTGAGTCAGATGTCGTTGTTGGCACTGCCCTTATCAACATGTACAGCAAGTGTGGGGCATTGGAATTAGCTCGCGTGGTTTTTTACAGGATTGCCCAATATGATACAGCCTCCTGGAATGCTATGATAGCAGCTTATGCCCAGCACAGGGAGGGTAAAGAAGCCTTCAATTTCTTTGGCCAGATGAAGCAACAAGGCATCGAGCCAGACCAGATCACATTTAGCAGTGTATTGGGAGCATGTGCAGGCCCAGCAGATCTAGCAGAAGGTAAGGCAGTCCATGCAAGCATTGTAGGTGGTCGATTTGAATCAAACGTTGTGGTGGGAAATGCCCTCGTCAATATGTACGGCAAGTGTGGGGTTTTGGAGGGTGCATACAACGTGTTCGACCAAATGCACCGATATGATGTTGTCTCCTGGAATGCCATGATTGCCTCACATTCACAGCATGGCCATGGCAAGGAGGCCCTTCAGGTGTTCAGAAGCATGCAGCAGGATGGCGTAGAACCAGACGAGCTCACCTTTCTCAGCCTTATCTCCGCTTGTAGCCATGGAGGCCTGGTGGCTGAGGGCCACCAACTCTTTGTTTCAATGGTGGAGTACAACATCATGCCAACTTTGGGTCATTATTGCTGCATGGTAGATCTTCTTGGGCGGGCAGGGCATCTTGAGGATGCAGAGCGCATGATTAATGGAATGCCATTTGATCCTGATGTTGTGATGTTGATGACTTTGCTTGGTGCATGCAGGATGCACATGGATGTGGAGAGATTTGAGCGCATTGCCAGTCACATATTATACTTGGATCCACAATATACCAGCACATATGTTCTTCTTTCAAATATGTATGCTGCACAGGGGAGGTGGGATGATGTAGAAGAAATGAGAAAAGCTATGTGTGAAAGAGGTTTGAATAAGCCGTCAGAGGAATATTAACATGGATGATTAGGGCCACATGCCAGTGCTGGAGAACAGCCACAGCAAAATAAGCAGCACATTAGGCTCTCATGTGGTTGCTAAATGAGGAGCTGACTGCCAGCAGAGCGGCCAGCCCATGATAAGGCCTGCAACAGGCCGATCGACTTAACCTGGTTGCTCAGCTGTGCAACAGGATCGGTCACCTGTTTGGCCACATTGCAGGGCAGCCAGCCAACATTCAGGCAGTCTCTGCCCTGTCAGCAGCAGCCCGAAAGGCCTCTGAAAGGGCACTCAATCCCCTCATATGAGTAGACCTATGGAGCAGCATATCCAGCAATTGAAGCAGCAGCATCGCTTTAAAACCAGCCTAATGGGAGAGTAGCAAGGCCTCCACAGCAGGCGTGAGCCCATGAAAAAGGCAAATCCACAGCAGCTGGGCAAGCAGCCATCAGTGATGTTCTGTGTGTGTGTGTGTGTGTGTGGTGCGCACAGGGGACGATTTCTCTCAGCTTATGCAAGTTTTCTGCTGTTACTAGCATCAGTAATCAGCGCTTGCATGCATGGGGATGAGCAGGTCTTGTGCTTTGTTATAAATATACAAGACAAAAGAGGCCAAGTTTGCAAAATCAATGATTCATATCGTAAGCAGCAAAGGATGGAGTGCTTTGTTGTCACAATGAGTGATTAGCACAACTTTTGGAACTACCCTCTGCATTACCAAGAATCTGCAGGTGTACCCTGGTTCCAACAGGGCCATAGAAGGTATCTATAAAATGTTTGAACATTTGTGGGATGCGAATTGGTCCCATCCTTTCAGACTAGGGTTTGTTCATGAGCGTGATGGGCACACCTATGAAAAGTATCACCAACCAAGATTTTTGTGCTCTTGGATGGTGTGAAAGTCTTTCAACGATTTCAGGCTCCAGACTGCTGCCTCTTGGAGTTCGCCTTGTTTTGCTGACCTACAAGGCAATAGCCTAGTGATAATGGGGACACATGCCTATGCAAAGAGATCATAAGCCCTTAGCCATCTTAAAAGTCCACGGTACCCAAGGTGGAGAAATTATATACCTTGCCTTGCTCAACCCACTGGTTGGATGCAGGTTTAACATTTAAACTTCACAACATACAACAGTCTTGGCTTTGTACAGACACCCCTGCCTTGAAGACATGACCTTGCGAATTTCAAGTCCAGCTCTGTTGTAATAATTAACAGATCTAGTTGAACAGATCTATAATTAACCAACCAGATCTGTACGGCCGACAACTGCTGCTCCAGCTGCCTGCTTCTGGCCTCTGCCGACCTGCTGCAGGCCTATAAGTTGGCCCTGGCAGCCCTTGTTGGCTGCCTCTTCTGCTGGCCCTGCTGCCCTCTTCATTGAATCTTGTGGTGGCCCTGCAGAAGCCTTTAGATATTGCTCATGTGGCAGGCTACATTGCTGTCCACATGGCAGCGACCTCATACTCTCTTTCTCTCTCTGTTCAGGCCCTGTGGCCTCTTCATCCTCGACCTGGTGGCCTCTCTCAGATTCCCGTTCTTGCTGCAGGTCATCCTTCCCCATGTCCTTCTCATTTGGGGGCTCTCAGGTGTGGAGATGACTCCCCATTTCCAACATTTTGTCTCGTATGTCAGGTGGTAAGAATGTGGAGGAAAGATCTTGCTGTAAAGTTCCGGTGTGAGAATTCCCAAGATTTGAATATGACCAGCGTAGAAGAAGGTTGCAGCTTTCTCTATGGTGGTATCGTTTGTGTAATCCTGAAAGAGTTTGTCTTCTGGCAATTTGGCAATCAATCAAAGTGTAGCAGCTTCTACTATATTGAGCGGATTGCTTCAAGAGTTTACACAATTAAGCTACATGATACTTGAGCTAGATTTGATACTGTGGATCATAAAGAAACTTGCTAGCTGCAAGCAATATGATAGGGTATGTAAAGACTGTGCACCACTATGAAGTTGAATCTACCTTTTCTCTGTATTCTTCTCCATCTGAAGTTTTATTGCCGCACTAGAAAGTCGTAAGTCGTTGAGAAATTTTAGCAAGTTGTGACAGCTTGTGTCTCTTCTGCAGGCATTAATCTGTTAAATTACACGGCGCAGCGGAACAGAAACTGAACAAAGAATAGAGAGTACACAACAAACTGAAGATGAACAAAATTTTTCTTCAATACTGATGTAGTACAGATGATGGCTCCGTCCACCCATGCGCTCCCACAGTGGAGCTTAGATGGCGATCTAGACAGATACTAGGTGAAGAGCTACTAGTTGGAAGATCTCTGCTGTGATCTGAATTGATATGATACAATGGATTGGGGAGGTCGCCTCTTTATAGCTATGAAGGTGGTAGTCGGATTAACGTAGTCGGTGGAGTCAACCAATCGACCTAGTCGGTGGAGCCGACTAGTCAACTTAGTCGGTGGAACTGACTAGTCGTTCATGGAATATTCAGAAAATGTTTCCTATACCATCGCCTCGGGGGCTCTCGCCTCCGAATCCCCACCAGGGGGACCGTTGGCTCCTTTGGGATCCCTCAGTTGGGGGCCAGTTGGCCCCCCTCAGGTCTTAGCAAGAATAAGGGGCTTCCACATAATCACCTTTCTACCATCAACGGTCTCATTGATAGACCTTATCTGATATGCAAGTCAGAATTCATCCAGTGTCTTGGGTTCACACATGGCTTCTCCTCATATAGGAGGCCTTATAACTTGAGTACCTTGGACCACTGGTGGTTACCAGAAGGGTGGGGCATTGAGAATATCTAGCATAATCCTTCTACTGCTTTGGAGAATGTGGCATGCTTCAACCCTCTGTAACCGGCCTTTGATCACAAAGGGCAGTGTAACTGTCTCTACTATCTCACAAAATTGAAAATACAGTCAAGTTGAAACATTGCGATTGTTCACAAACAGAACTCAGAGCATAAAACTTCACTGCATAGCATCATTGAACCATTTAAGACAAGGAAGGCTAGAATGCCCCTACTGAGAAGCATGAAGAGTAACACCTGTTGGCCCCAACACGTGGCGCTCCTTGTAGTATTTATTTATTTTTTGCAAAAAAGAGACTTCTATTAAGTAAGAAAGGAACTCGCTAGAGCAAGCTCTGTGCGGAAATACAACATGCTAAGCATGTAATAAAAAAGACCTCAGATTACTGGTTAGCTCAAATTACAAAGGGACTTCCTTCAAGAGCTCACCCGTAGGTGCAACCCAATACAATGCCAACCCGTGGTTGTGCTAGTGACCAACTTCCAGTGCTATTCCATTGGTTCCTTTCAGTAGTCATGCATAACACGAGTTGAACAACCTGACAGCATGCCAAGCAATGCATTCACACATATCCAAGCCATTACTGAGCCCAAGGCTAGCCATTGCACCCCCAGGAAGAGAGTATCACAACCAGTGTCCCAATCCTCTCCCGGGTCAACGGCAGGGCATCCAACCTTGCAGAAACCGAGTAGGAATGACAGTAGCATAGAGTAGAAAGACAGCAAATTTTGGTAGGAGGGAGCTGCCTTTGAGTGACTTCCAACACCAGAAAAGATCAGAATAGAGAGGGTTTAGCAAGCTGAAACAGATCTGCCATGTTTTCGACCACCAGAATGGTGATTCTAGTCCACCGGCAACTCCATTTTCAGTGCGCCTTGCACCAGGCAGGAGCAGGAAGAGAGGCGTCCAAGAATATGGGTTCTGAATCAAGAAAGGAAGACTTTGTCGTGAAGAAAGTCGAGAAAAGCTTCAAAAGTGGTCCAGAATGGAGGCGTCCAGGTCCAGAAAGCATGCCAGCAGCAGGAAACACCAAGGGGAGGAGAACTGTCGCGAAGAAAGCTTCAAAATCCACTTCAGCCAGCAAGAGAGGAGCCGTAAAAATCCCTAGAATGAGGCTGCCCTGGTAGGGGAGAAGACTCAAAACAGCAAGGAAGGGCTCCAGGGCCTTCCAGGGGCTTCTAGGGGGTGCCACAAGGCAAGCAGATAAGCCTCACGTAGACACATGTACAAAATGAGGCGTGGGATTTTACTGCCCCTAGGGGGTCAAATGGCACACCATGACCCTAATGCTTGGGAACCAATGACCCTAGTTTGTAGGATCTCTAGGGGGTTTTAAAGAATGACCCCACTGAACCAAACCAATGACCTTAGAAATTGAAACCACTCTAATAGCACTAGGAGTTGCACTTATTGCACATACCTTTTGGGCATTAACTATGGCCCCTAGCTTGGTACCCTAGGCTACCACCATGTCCCTGTGACATACCCACCTTTTAAAACAGCAAACTATCTTGTTTGCTGTCCCAAAATTACAGCAAATAGAAAAGGGTGTCACAATAAGCATAAACAGCCCATAATCAATAGTAGTACATCACATGAAGTACCAAAAATACAATGTACATACAGCAGGACTACAGATCCATCTGCATGTTCCTGATTTAAAAAGAAAATTAATTTTAGCAAGACAATTGGATAATGAAGGTTGCACAACCACATTTGCAAAAAATTTATGGAAGGTCACCAAAGGGTCAATGGTAATAGCAAAAGGATCCAAGGTAGGTGCCTTGTACTTATGTACCGGTAATGCTCACTCCTTTATTGCTTTAGCTTCTACAGGAGCAGATACAACTCTATGGCATCATAGGCTTGGACACATGAGTGAGAAGGGGATGCAGATTCTTTACTCAAGAAAGTTGTTGCTAAGTTTGAAGCAGGTTGATTTAGATTTTTGTGAGAACTATGTTTATGGAAAACAGAAGAGAGTCAGATTTCTCAGAGGTGGGAAAGAACAGAAGAGAAAAAAGTTAGAGCTTGTGCATACAGATGTATGGGGTCTTGCTGATGTATCATCTCTTGGTGGTTGTCACTATTATGTTACTTTTATTAACGGTGCAACTAGAAAAACTTGGGTTATTGCATTCAAAGAAAATATGATGTCTTTGAAACTTTTAAGAAATGGAAAGCTTTGGCTAAAAAATGAGGTAGGAAAGAAGTTGAAGGCTCTCAGATATGGTAATGGAGGTCAATACTACAACAAAGAGTTTGATAGTTACTGTTTATACAATGGAATCCGTATAGAGAGAAGACAACTCCAAGAATGCCACAAGAAAATCATGTGCTAGAGAGGATAAATAGAACAATCATGGAGCGTGCAAGGAGCATGAGACTACTTTGGGCTCAAGTAATGAATACAACTGTTTACTTGATAAATAGATCGCATTCAAGTTCCTTAGATGGTGGCATTCCAGAAGAGGCATGGACAAGTAAAAAGATTAGCTATTCTTCTCTGAAGGTTTTTGGTTGTGAAGCATTTGTCCATGTTGGTAAGGAATTAAGAACAAAGCTTGAGGCAAAATCCAAGAAGACCACCTTTATTTGATATGGAGGTAGTGAGTTTGGTTATCATTTGTGGGATTATGAAAGTAACAAAATCATCAGGAGTAGAGATGTTGTATTCAATAAGATTGTTACGTATAAAGATCACTTGCAGAAAAGGAAGAAAGAAAATGTAGACACAGAATACACAACTCTTGATGAAATCACAGGAGATGAAATTCCAAAGGTTGAAGAAAATTAGAATGTGGAGCAACAGCAGCAAGAACCTCAAATTTCTCCAGGTGTACTTAGAAGGTCTGTGAGGGTAAGTAGACTACCTGATCGATTTTTTTCTTCTTTTAATTATGTTTTATTGAGTGATTTTGGTGAACCAGAAACGTATAAAGAAGCAATGCACGCAGAATCTAAAAAGGACTGGGAGCAAGGCATGGAAGAGAAAATTGAGTGTACAAAACCAGACTTGGGACCTAGTTTGCTTACGTATAGGAAAAATAACATTGCAAAATAAATGGATTTACAGGGTGAAGGAAGAAGACGGAGGAAAAAGGAGATACAAGGCAAGGCTTGTTGTAAAGGGGTTTGCACAGAAGAAAGGTATAGACTTTGATGAATATTATCTCATGTTGTTAAAATGACTTCAATCAGAATTATTCTAAGTCTTGTGGTTGTAGAAGACTTGCATCTTGAACAATTGGATGTAAAGACAACATTTCTTCATCATGGGGATCTAGAGGAAGAGATTTATATGCAGCAACCACACAGGGATATGAGGTCAAAGGAAACAAGGAATCGGTATGCAAGTTGAAGAAAAGTCTGTATGGTTTAAAGCAAGCTTCAAGGCAATGGTATTTGAAGTTTGACAGGTTTATGGCAGAACATGGCTTTAATAGATATTATTCAAACCACTGTGTTTATCCTCAGAGCATGGGAAGAAGCAAGAAAATTGCAGCTTGTTTAGTCATAGCCAGAGTGCTATTCATCGTGCAAAGAATTCAGCCTTTCATTAAAGAACCAAACATATACAACTCAGATATCATTTCATCTGATCTGCTTTGGAGGATGGACAATTGAAGCTGGAAAAGATACACACTAGCTAGAATCCTGCAGACATGTTGACTAAGGTGGTAATTAGGGAGAGGTTGAGCTCTTGTTCAATTTGAATTGGTCTTCAAGAATGAAGAACAATATGAGGGACAACCAGATCCAAAGAATTTCAGTGAGTATATGATCAGTCTCCAAGTGAGAGATTGTTGTATGTGGAGCTTTGATCCTTTTATTCAAAGATTATTTTTTGCCGTGCTTTGGACCCAAGCATGCTTATACCCATTCCATGAAGGGGGGGTAGGGAAGAGCAATGCCCCCCCTAGGACATCACCAGGGGGTTCCAAGGGGGACCGGCGACATGCATTAGGCTTCTCTTGACGAGGGATCAAGAAGGATGACTAGACCCAATAGTTCGCTCTTCTATTGACTAATGCTTTTGTCATTCGAGAAAGATGGATTATGGATCATGAAGAATGTCTGTGGATCAAGAAGGATGACTAGACTCAATAGCTCACGCTTCTATTCGCTAGTGCTTTTGTCAAGAAAGATAGATCATGGATCATGGAAGATGTTTGTGGACTATAGGAAAATAAAGAAGAAGACCATCAAGAACCGCTTTCCAATCCCATGGATTGACGAGATTCTAGATAGTTTGAAGAGACCCAAAATTTTCAAGAGAATAGACCTCAAGAGTGGATACCATCAGGTCCAAATTGTCCTCAAGACATCCAAAAAACAACCTTTCAGACAACATAATAACTTTATGAATACTCTGTAGTTTCCTTTGGATTCAATAATGTACCCGCTATATTCAACCATATTTAGAAACGCTCTTTGATGACATCATAGTGTTTAATAAGATGAAGAGGAGCACAGAGAACATGACCGGCTGTTAATTAATGCCAAGGAAAGCGAGGTCTACCTTTTGGAGATACAATTTTTGGGACATATCATTTATTACAAAGAGATCAAACGGATCCTAATAAATTGAAGGTGATTATTGAATGGCCTGATTTGAAGACAATAAATGAGTTCATATCATTTCTTAGGTCATGCTCATACTACAAGAGGTTTATACATCATTTGTTCACAAGGCATAGATTAAAAAAATTTAGCAATTAAAGAAGTCTCTAACATCAGTAATTGTCCTATTGATGCCTGACTTGCAAGACTTCTTTGTATTTCCCATAGTTTTGCGGGAAAGGCTTGCGTGAAGTGTATGATACATCAATAAATTGCTTTCCTCTTGTTCTTAACCCCCTGTGTTGCAACTCGTAATGTGACTGGTAGTTTATATATTTATTGAGTGCTTGAGCCTGAAATCCGCTTGAGATGGTGCTCTTTTCCCGTGCTCTTCAGCCCATTTACAGATTTTCCACTCGAGCATAGTACCATATAGTTATGCCATTAAACTGCTTCCCATGATCGTCTCCTCCTATGCGGATCAGTATGATTTCATTGAGTTGCTACTCCATAGCGAAATATACCAAAGCGCTATTTATTAGCACAGTGAGCATCTCTTTTGTCTTGTCTCCTCCCCATTTCAGCATCTCTACTACTATCCCTCAAGAATCTGGGGCCTTCCTCTTTCTGTGTTAAAACCTTCTGTGGCTTTGATGGAGAAACATTGCTTGGCCTGCTCTCCTCCTTTCTCATAGAGGTCCTTGACAAACCATATCATGTCTTCCCATGCCACTTTCCCTCCCTGTGATTTGTTTCCATGTAGCTTTTGGAAAAACTTTCTCAGATTCTTTTAAGCTCTTCAAAATGCTGGGTAATCTCTCTTCTTTCTTCTTACAAGTTGCTTGTATGCCCTTTCCCTTTCGTTTTTTCCTGCTGTGTTGGCTACTTTCCACAATTTGTTTTCTGTTTTGCATTCTTCATCATACCAACTATTGCAAAGCATCCCTTTGTTTCTTCCTGTGCACTTTGGAAAGCATTTGTGGCTATTTTCTGCATAATTTACGTCATGCGCTTATTCACCCTCTTGCAAGTGTGCTAGGATATTGCCTTTTCTATTTCTTGCTCATATAAGTGAGCCTGTTTGTAGTCCGTCCTCAATCGTGGGGGTGCTACATATTTCTATTTATCTACAGCTAGTTGTGTCCTTTCGATCCGGGGAGACAAGGCCATGCAGTTGGATTCCAATGTTTCTTCATCAATCCTGAGGTACTTCATGATATAGCTTGTGAAGGGGCTTATAATTGTGTAGTCAATTACATTTGGGGTTTTGCATGTGTAGCCTCCTGTGTCATTGAAAAACTGAGTGCCATTTCATATTTGAAGTCCGAAACACCCACAAAGGGTGAGTTAACTGTTTTCCCATAAGGGTGGTTTCTCTAACATCTTCTGACGTCTTCGTTCAGCCCTGCCTTTCTAGTCATGTTGCTCTTTGACAGATGCGGTGATTTCATCCCTCTTGCTACTAACCAAGTTATTAGGGTGGTTACAATGTCTTGGTCCGTTCCTCCCCCTCTTAGAGCCATGCATATTCAATTTACTGTCCACTGCTTGAACTTTATGTTCCATTGAGCTTACCTTGGCATTCCTTGCATTGATCTTCTCCTCTACTACATGCAGCCTCTGAAACATCTCCTTGATGGTTTCTTTTAAATCCATTATCTCATTTGCTAGTTCTTGATTTTGTGCTTTTAAATCTGTATTTTCCGATTCTTTTCCAGATCTATAGGCTCTAGGATAGGGTTGTTAAGATATTTCATTTTGCCTTTGGAGTGAGCAGCTCTATAAGGCACCCGTTGATTTTTGTGGGGAGCTTGTCTGTGAGGCATCTATTAATTTCTGCAGGGACTCTCAGGAGTGCCGCTGACATGTCTACCATACTGAAGGGCCTATGCGTGTCTTAGCAAGCTGGACACCACCTATGCCTCAACCCCAACGCTATCAGTCGAATAGGGCTATCTATCTAATTGTGGCAAAGGCATGGGCCTAGGCGTCGCTCAGCAACCCGAACACCAAACCAGTACGAACAGCAGGGGGTAGGGCCTTCTTCAAATTCAAGATCCACGTCCTTCTTTGTATGTTTGCATTAGGGGCTTGGTCAACCCCCCGATATCAAGAAGCAACTGTTGCTGCTGTGGAAGTCCTCGCAAAGGCTGTGCCCAACAATTAGACCTCCTACAGTGTTGACTCGCGCTGTTTGGAGGCTTGCACCACTCTACTGTCTTGGCTTGTGCTACCTGTCTTGCACTTATGAAGCTGTGTGAAATGTTTCCATCACGTCTGGTTCGTCCTTTGCATGCCCTATAGGAGCTGTAGGAGTTGTATCTGATTTGGCATCGTGTACACTATGGGAGCTTGTAGAGCAATCCTTTGGGGTAGGATAGGGAGAAGCAGTATGAGTGGCAGACGGGGAAAGTGGGATAGGGGCAGTTCCTGCAGAACGAGGAGAGAGAGAGAGAGAGAGAGAGTGTTTGGTGATGGTGAAGTGTTTAAACTAACTGTCACTGAATTTAGCCTAGGGTACTAGGCTAGGGACCATAGTTAATGCCCAAAAGGTACCTATGATTTCATGTGCAATAAGTGCAAGTGGTTTCAATTTCTAAGGTCATTGGTTTGGTTCACTGGGGTCATTCTTTAAAAACTCACCCCCTAGAGATCCTACAAACTAGGCTCATTCGTTCCCAAGCATTAGGGTCATGGTGTGCCATTTGACCCCCTAGGGGGATTAAAATCCCATGCCTCATTTTGTACATGTGTCTGTGTGTGGCTTATCTGCGTGCCTTGTGGCACCTAGGTGTCACCCTTGGAAGGCCCTGGAGCACTTCCTTGCTGTTTTGAGTCTTCTGCCCTACCAGGGCAGCCTCATTCTAAAGATGGCGGATTTTTGTTGCTCCTCTCTTGCTGGCTGAAGTGGATTTTGAAGCTTTCTTCACGATAGTTCTCCTCCCCTTGGTGTCTATTGGCATGCTTCCTGGACCTGGACGCCATTCTGGACCACTTTTGAAGCTTTTCTCAACTTTCTTCGCGACAAAAGTCTTCCTTTCTTTGATTCTGAAGCCATATTCTTGGACGCCTCTCTTCCTGCTCCTGCTTGGTGCAAGGCGCACTGAAAACGGAGTTGCTGGTGGACCGGAATCACCATTTTGGTGGTCGAAAACATGGCAGATGTATTTCAGCTTGCTGAACCCTCTCTTTTATGATCTTTTCTGGTGCTGGAATTCACTCAAAAGGCAGCTCCCTCCTACCAGAGTTTGCTGTCTGCTATTCAACCTATTTCTGGAGCTGTTTCAGGCTGAAACAAGCTCTTTTTGTTGGCTGAATTCTCATCTTCTCTTTGTACTCTATGCTACTGCCATTCCTACTGGGTTTCTGCAAGGTTGGATTCCATATGAGGCATTTTATGGTAAGAAGCCCTCTATCACTCATCTTCGCATTTTTGGTTCTAACGCATGGGTGCATGTGCACAAGGAAGATAGGACCAAGCTTGATTCCCGAGGCAGAAAATGTATCTTTGTTGGGTATAGCGAAGAATCCAAGGCCTATCGACTCTTCGACCCAGTAAAGAAGCAAATCCTTATCAGTCAGGATGTTGTCTTCGAGGAAAAGGAACCTGAACCCCAGGAGGAGCCTCAGATTGAGGAGGAGATTGTTCAACCCCCGAACCCACCCCGCCCCAGGTTGACCATCCAAGAGGTGGCGAAATTAGAAGCTGATGTTTCACAAGGTACTGAGGAAGAGCAGGTTGTTCCAAAAGCAGTTTCAGTTCCTTCTCCCACTGAGAAGCGGAAGAGGTTGCCCCAATGGTACCTAAGAACATTAAAAGACTCTTGGGTCACCGAAATATCTGAGAGTAGCAGTTCCGGATTGGGTCGGTCCCAACGTCTTTTGAAGACCCCATCTGTGAATTTTGTGTTGGTGGCTCAGCTTGAAGAGCCAAGGACCTTCGAGGAGGCGAAGGACAATCCAGAATGGCAAGTTGCCATGCAGGCAGAGATGGATGCTATCCTGAAGAACAGTACCTGGGACTTAGTGGCCAGGCCCTCGCGACGGAAAGTCATCGGCACTAAGTGGGTATATAAACTTAAATACAAATCAGATGGCAGCTTGGATAAGTACAAAGCAAGGTTAGTGGTCAAAGGTTTTGCTCAAACTGAAGGCATGGATTTTGATGAAACTTTTGCTCCCACAGCTCGCATGGTTACTATTCGGACAGTGATTGCCCTTGCTGCCTAATTCTAGTGGCCTATTTTTCAAATGGACGTGAAGTCCGCATTCCTTAATGGAACCCTGAAGGAGGAGGTATACGTAGAGTAGCCACCGGGCGTTCAAGATCCAGGGTCCCCATTAAAAGTCTGCAGGTTGAAGAAGGCGTTATACGGGCTGAAACAGGCCCCCACAGCTTGGTATCAAAGGATTGATGTATTCTTTCAGAAGATGGGGCTAAGTCGGAGCCCTTCTGAGGCAAACCTCTACTTGTTCATTGAGAAGGGGTTGCGATTGGTACTCATCCTCTATGTTGATGATCTTATCTTGACATATGACCGTGTCAAGAAGATTTCTCAGGTCAAGGAGCTACTCATGTCTGAGTTTGAGATGACTGACCTTGGGTTATTACACTACTTGCTTGGGATAGAAGTAAAGCAGGCCAAAGACAGGATCTTCATTTCATAGGAGAAATATTACAGAGAACTTTTGAAGAGATTCCATATGGAGGATTGCAGGATAGTAGTAACTCCCATGGAGGTCGGGCTCAAGCTAAGTGTTCACGACCCAATGGAAGAGACAAACAGACACCGATATACATGGTTCACCCAGTGTGGGCTACGTCCATAGAGAAATAGCCAGTCTTGCGTCTTTCTTATCCAGCAACAACTGAGAAGATACAAGATACAAGCAGTATATCCACTACTTTTCTGCTGTGTGAGCCACACCCTTATCTTACAATTTTGACCACACAACTCTTAAGCAACTAATGCACCAAATTTCATGTATTTTTGGCTTCGAGGGCGTTGCCCTCAAACCCCTTTCTTAGAACCTACCAGTGATGTCCTAGGGGGGGCATTGCCCCCCCTTCATGGAATGGGTATAAGCACATCTGGGTCCAAAGCACGGCCAAAAACAATCTCTCAAAAAAAGGATCAAGCTCCACATGCAACATAACCTTCATTTAGAAATACACATCATTGAAATTTTACACACAAGTTAGAGTAAAGTAAGGAAAAAAGAAGAAGAATCTGACACCTAACGGGGTGTAATGACCTACCTAGGCTGATCCCAAGTATATTTATGTATTACAATCATGCTCAACTTTAATTTTATTAGTAATGCAAACCCTCAAACAAAACCCAAGGTAGGCCAGAAGAACTAAGATGTGAATATGAAGTCCAATATAAAAAATGATATCCCCAATAACTGAGGATGGGAGAAGAACTCAACATATAAACTATAGGGAATGATGTAAAGGAACCACTGGCAATGCCCAAGGATAACTGGGTGAAGAGACCAAAATCCTTCTGGCTAGAGCCCATTCTCAGCAAAATATCTTGGCTAAGTACTATAATAACACTATTGGCATCAATCTATCTCAATATCTAACACACAGAATTCTAATTTGAAAAAATTTAGGGTTAGGATTTCAAGTTAGGAAATCCCTAGAAATCATTATTTTCAACCCAAATATGACTAAAGCCCTTTATTCAAGGTGGGTAGGTTATAAATGAATAGATTCACTTCTAAAAGAGTGAAAAACAAAATTTGAAACAAAGAAAAACAAATTGAAATTAAATCACAATTTTAGTGAAAGGCTAAATGTAAGACTTGGACTTATGCCTAGGCTTCTCCTTGGTGTGGGAAGTAGGAAATCAACAAGTTAAAGTGGACTTTCAGCAAAATATTAGACTAGGAGAATCAAGAATAGATTTAGAATTGACGTTGATCTAGGAAAGACTGCACGATGTCTGAAACTAGCCCACAAATGCAAGAAAACTAATCGCAATTTTCCAGCAAGGTAAGTTGGCTGCTGTGATGTAGGTTTGGCAAGGCATGGAGCAACTTCTGATTAAATCACAGATCAAGTAGGGCCTTTTGGAAGTGAGGGGAAAGGATGTGCAGCAAGGATTTAGCAAAGGCAACAAGAGAGATCAATAGAGTAGTTAGAAGAAGATGTGAATTGGCAAGAGAGAGCAATTACACTACTTGAAACTTATCAAAAAATTTTCATAGAGCTTGGGTAAAAGTTGGGAAATCATAAAATTCATATTAAAAAGCTAAAAAAATGATTTCTAATATTAGTAATTAATTGGCTATTCTAGGCTATACTAGTTTTAAGAGCTATATTAATCCTTTAATTAGGTCTCTTAAACTTTTTCACCATGACCTCTCTATCCATGCATAGAAATAATTAGTAGGCCTAGAAGCAATGCACATCCTAAGTTTGGTCGGCTCATAACTTGTCCTAGACTACTCAGAATAACCCAAGCCTAAGACATCCTTTAGACCTCAATGTGCCTTATATGATGTGCATGTGTGATTATGGTGCTAAACCTAGCAATCAAAGATTAGGATTTTAAAGATCACATTTGTCTCATGGTTAATTCTGACGATGCTCTTCTTTGGGGTACTCTTTTCCAATCTCTTTTCTGTTGCATCCATTACTTCCAGTTATTCTCTTATGCCTTTCTTTTTCCCCACAAATATTCTGTGATCTCCTCCTTTGCATAACCTGCTACCAGCAAGCCTGCAAATTGCTCCCTGCTGTCTTCAGTTCTCCTATAGGGCTTATACTGTGACTTCAACTTCCTCCTCGAATGACTTGGCAATGCATTGCTTGGTCAGCAAAAAAACCCATTCTAAGAACCAAAGGAACTATTCCTTTTGTTGTTCACCTTCCACTTGTTTCACCAGAAAGTAGCCTTTCATGTGAGCTCAAGGTCCAAACTCCCTTACCATGACCTCGCCAAGGTACTTGCATGGAGATTTTTTTGGAGCCTCGGTATCCACGGGTAGCTGAAAAATCCTAGAAATAAGTTCAAGGGTGATAGGCATCTTGGGTGTCAACCTCCCCTTGTTATCTTGCAAATACCATGGAAGCTTATAATACCCATGCAACCTCATGGTCCACAACCAGTTGGCATTTTAGAATTGAGGGTGCTCTAAAAAGGAAAATCGCTTGATTTTTTGAGCTCTACATGCTCATTGCATCACACATATATTTTGATGCTTGCATTTGACACTTCGATAAAAAATCCACTTCTTTCACATATTGATGCCTCTCCATCAATGCATCTGGCCCAGAACCTAAAAGGAACAAAGGAAAAGACACTATTTCTTTCTTTTCATTGCTCGAAGATTGGTTTAGCATAGATTAGTTTGCCATAGAGGAGATGCTTGAATTTCTCTAAGCAACCAATCAAAGCCATGCTAAAATTCCCAATTAGTTCCTACTCGGAGTAAGTCCCTTGGCTCACATGCAGTTTCACATCATAATATGTTTTGAAATCTGACCATATATAGATCAATGTGAGCATATTTTAGAGTGTTCAAAGGTATTGGTAAATTGTTTAGTGGGCACATTGTACATCATTTCATTGTAAAGACTTATTGGCCATTTTCTAACATTGTGCATGCTATTTTGAGCCTTGTAAAGCTTCTCACTATTCCTAGAATCATTTTCCACTTAATCCTTATAATAGATTAGATGGTATTATAGTTCTATCTTGACTAGTAGTTCAGCTTGCAGCTGATTCAGACAATGTTTTTCATAGGCACTTTGAGTACTACTTTGCATCGTGGATATGACTAGCAACCTCAACTTAAGGGCATCTTCTAAGTTAGAAAACAACTATGGAACATGGAAATATCGAATGGAGACCATTCTTGTACTTTAAGACAAATGGGAGTATATGCATGGGTCTACACCTAGATAATCTAGTGAACCAATGGCAACTCCCACCATTGCTGAAGCACAAGCAGAAGGGTCTACACTTGTATCAATTGTGTCCACACTTGCAGTTGATCATGCCATTTCCCAAGCATTGGTAGATTAGGACAACAAATAAAAATATGCTTATCATTTGATTAAGCAAAATGTATAGGATGTCTGCTTGGATAGTCAATACAATCAACACATCCAAAGAAGCATGTGATATGTTTGTAGCTCTTTATGAATCCAAGAACACTTATAGGATTCAAACACTCAGAAACCAGATGAGCCAGAGTTTCCACAATAGCACTAAATCTGGTCATGCTTATGTACTCAGGATCAAGGATTACAACAATAAACTTCTAGTAGCAGAGATTATGAAGCCCGCAAAGATGGTTCAAGTCATCCTGAATGGACTAGGATGAGGTAACGAGAATCTAGTCCAGAGGAGTAATGCCATTAAAAGGCAAGTTCCAACACAATAAAGTTAGTGTTACTTTGTGAGGAACTTAGGACGCAAGTCATTCAAGCATAGAAAGGTCATTCCAATGATCAAGCATTCACAGCCTCGGACAGAGGTAGAGGTAGAGACAAAGGTAGAGGTAGAGCATCTCTGAGAAATGGACATCAGCATCAGCATCAACATCTACAATAGCATTAGCATCAGCATCAATATCATCATCCAAGAGGATCTGGCTCATTGTTGCATTCTGTCTCCTCCTTGTTGCGTTTTCAATTTGAGATGGTGTGTGCAAATGCTCATCTCAATATGTTTCTCTATTAGTGGAGCTTTATCCCGCTAACAAAGTAGTTTGCTACACCCATTTTGAGAACCATTACCATGTATCTTGCACCTAGCTTGATGATAAGAGGAGAGAGAAAGAGAAAGAGAGAGAGAGAGAGAGAGAGAGAGAGAGAGAGAGAGAGAGAGAGAGAGAGAGAGAGAGAGAGAGAGAGAGAGAGAGAGAGAGGAGGGGGGGAGGGAGAGCATGATGTCATACATTTTTGAGGATGCTAGTGGTTGTATTCCATGAGATACACGCTAAATGATACACTTTCTGGGCTCTCAATATAGAGTTGGGTACATCTGTTTATGAGTCAGTCACATAATCGCCTCTTGATCTATTAGGATGGGCTAGTTAAGACCACATTCTCTCCTAAAAAATACACAGTACAGGTGCTAGCATTCTAGATATAGTTTCTTTTTCTCCAAGCTAGTAATGAAGTAAGGACATGTAGATTTTGGGTGACTTTGTATAGGGGCCTCAAGTTGCCATCATGTCCATCCTCTCCCACGCTCTTTCACTCTAAAGTCTCATAGGATTGGCCCATTATGACTTCTTTGATTACCATGTCCATTAATTTCAAGGCATACAATGTCCTCTTTTCTATCTCTTCAAAAATGCTAGGCCGATATCTTGCATTCCTTCCATTAACTAAACATCCATCTAATGAGGGTATTCTATCTTCCCCTACACTACCAATACCTACATTGCTCCTTTATTTTTGGAGATACCTACACCACCTACCATTACCACTTGTCTAGTATGTAGCTTAAAACCCCCTCTAAAGAAAGGTCTAACTCTATATTAGGCTAGTTTCCTCTACTTTTGGCCACTTTTCAAGGAATGGATGGTGTCTTGACATACTGCTATTGTCCAACATCACATGTATCCATCACTTCATTTGGTTAGAACCACGTCATCTAAGTCGGATTATCACCTAAATTAGACCTCACTAGATACACCCTTTGCACAACTAGGGATTGTCCACCCATAGATTGCTTTCCTTCCACAAAACCCAAACACTTTTTCCATTTGTTTAATGGAGCTCTTTAAATTTTCAAAATGTATCATGCACTTTCTGCTCTATTATGACCTCTATTAGGTTTTGTTTATTTAGGTCTATTGATATCCTTGTTTCACAAGGAAGATGGATTTTCCATAGCTTCCCATGTACTTTTTGATCCCTCACATGCACTTCTCCTCTAGTCTATGAGTAGCATCATCCTCAACATGCACTAGTATGGTTGTGGGTGAGTTAACTCACAATCCCGATGAGTTGCATTAGTGCCTTATGCATTGACATGGCCATTGTATTATCCCTAACTATCCTAATTACATGCTAGAATTAGTAGAGAGGTCATGTTTTAGTCTTGCTGACTAGGTCCCTTGCCAATGTTCTTTCCCTAGTTATAAGAGTGTTGTTTTTTAGTTTGTTGCAACAAATCTATGATATACTTTGTACTTTGTGTTGGATTTGGTGACGTAATACATTTTTGAGGATGCAGGTGGTTTTATATCCTTATGTATGTACTTACATCCTCAATAAAAGACCATGATGTGTGATAGAGTTGGGTATGATGACCATTTACAGGTGAGGCACGTAATCACCTCTTGATCTATTAGAATGGGTTCATGGATGAACATAATGTCATTCTAAATCATTCTACAGACACTTAGTAACACCAAGTATAAGTTACTTTCATGCTAGATATCTTGTCTTTTCCTCCACCCTATAAATGAAGTTAGGACATGTACATTTTGCTAAAACTTAGAGAGTCAAGCTAAAGGAAAATGAAGATATGAGACAAGATGTCACAAAGAAATATGAAGATAATACAACTCAAAATTTTTAAATGAGGGTTGGAGATGGAGGATGCTAATGGAGAGAGTAGCGAGCTAGAAGGTGAAAGGCTCATTTGTGAGCACCTTCGCTATTCGTCCTCCCCCCAACCAACTACTTTTAGCCGCCAGTAAGGTGCGCATGCTAATGTCTCATATTCTGAGATACCGCACGGAGCTCTTGTGTTAACATCCATAGAGTACAGTTGTAGAATGCAGGGTAAACAATGATTAGAGGTCATTAGGCTTCATGATTTACTTCAATGGTTGTAGCCATGGAAGGAGTACAATGCAAGCTCAGGGGGTTTGATCCCTAAATATCTCAAGCGGTCACAAGTCTCAGGGGGTTTGGGCCCCAAATATCCCAAGCCGTCACAGGTTCAATCCACAAATTCCCACAAATACATCAAGTGGTTGATTGCCTCATGGGGTTCGAGCCACAAGTGCCTCAAAATGGGCCTCGCCACTCCAAGTTTGGAGCCTCACATATAGGTTTTGAGCCTCAAATGGCTTAGGACTCAGACTCTCAAGGCTAACACAAGCACTATTTAATGCTCTTGTATGGTTAACACAAGTGCTATTTCCAACACACAAGAGTGGAACAGTAGGGGAGAGATGGAAAGGATAGCAAAGATGCCTTGGCTCCCTATAAGCCCATGCGCCTTTTAAATGTAAAGAAAGAGAGAGTGCTAAAAGGAAAATGGTTGGCCCTCCCTTCAAAAGGTGACATGTATAAAAGACCAAATGGTTGACTTTGGTCTTCATTGTTGTATGCACAAGTTTGGACTACAAGCTTCCTCTTCTCTTCCAAGAGTGTCTTTGGGTGTTCTCTTGTTTCCTTTGTAGTGCCTTTGTGTTCTCCACTCCATCCCCCTTCACTCTCCTCTTCCCTTCTCCTTCTCTTTCCCTTCTCCTTCTCCCTCCCTTCTTCTGTCTCTTCTCCCTTCTCCCCCTTCCCTCTTTCTCTCATGGAAACACACTTCAACAATTCGGAAGCCGCTTGAGTGACATAAGTGGATGGCTCATGCATTGCATTGCTCCCACAAGGAGTAGCTCGGAGTGGAGGCTCCATCAGCATTCCTTTAAGATCCCCACAACACGTGAGTCACCACTGTTAAGACATCACATTTTTGGTGCCACTGCTGGGGAGTGTAAGGTATGCTTTTGCATTGCATTTTCTTTCTTTCATAATCTACCCATTGCACATGGCTTCAAGATCACAAAAAAACAACCAAGAATGAAGAATCAAGCTGAAAATCGAAGTAGTTTTGTGTGTTGACAATCACCCCTCAAGAAATCTCTCATTTTTGCACTCAAATGTTTTTCTTATTTCATGTTTTTTGCATTGAGTAGGTAGACTAGGTAGTATAGCATCCCCCTAGCACAGAAAACCCTGAACAGAAACTTCAAATCTATAAAAAATAATCAAAAATCAGTTGGTGACATAGCGCATTCCTATCCCCATGGGAAGGCAGCTTAGCGCTATCCCACTAACCGTCGCCATAGCCCTATCCCACAAGTCAAACTCTATTGACCCGTGGCCACAACGCCTATCCCCACGACCTAACTTCTGACCACAGTCTAACCCACCGCCCTAATTAATGCATGTCAAAATTAGCTATCTCATTAGACTGATAGTCGTTGACTTGTGGCCCTAGCGCTACCCCCATGACCGTCGCCATCATCCTACCCCCACGACTATTGCCATACTAGTATCATGCCGACCGCTGCCTTCAATTATCCCCATGCCTGTGGCCATACCATTATCTCGTCGACCTTGTTATCCCTTTGCTCGTAGTCTTAGCTGATCCTTACAACTATGGGAATACCACCTGCGCCCCATTTTGCTGACACGTGGCACCACCCATCCTGTCGACCGATGCCTTAAGCTATCCCCATGCTCGTCGCCATACTTGTATCCCGCCGATCGATGCATTCTCGTCACCATACTCGTATCCTACTGACCAGCGCGTGAAGCTATCCCTATGACTGTTGCCATAGCCCTATCCCTATGCCTGTCGGGATACCTCTAGGGTAGTCCTTAGAAATAAAAATTAAAAAAATACATAATTAAAGTTTCAGCCTGACTGTTCCCTGTTAGAGGTTATACATGCACTTGTGAAATGGAAGAATTCTATCCAAGGAGCCCGCACCTGAAGATAGTGCTTCGAGCCATGATGAGCCATGAAAGCTCGATTCCTAGCTCCCACTCCGTAATAGGACCCTGATAGGAGAATCCATCTAGCTCCAATGAGACATAGAGTTGGATGAGGAGATGCAAGACGCCATGGGTCTAAGGGCTTCCGAAGCCCCCTTCACTAGTATGGCCTTTCCCAACTCTCTTGCTCCTTCTGTAACGTCCAGGCTAAGAGGTACATTCACCAACATGTTTGGACATTTAGGCCAAATAGATTTGGCAGACATGGAGAGCTCCTTCACCAACATATTTGTGGGAAGGGAAGGTCAGCAACAACAACCAGCTCCTAAAATAATGCAGATAGGCATTGAAACCACCTTTGTGGACCCAGGGCCCACATTGTTCGCAAGACACCCTTAGTGGGAACACATGGAGGATGAAGATCCATGGATGAGGGACTTCCGAGGACAAGACCCTAGCCGGTGGGAGGATGTGGCAAGCTCCCAAGGAGGGGTGTTTTATGAACTCCCAACCTTCCCGGTGCCACCGACCTTTGCCAGCTATGTGGCACCACAAGCTCCTCCCTATCGCCCAATGCAAGGAACCTCCATGCCAATGCCCCATGCCCCACCTCTTCTAGGAGTCTGACCGTTTCCACCCGCATCTGTTGCTCCAAGGAATGTAGGCCTTAGCGTGTCTGCCCCAATGCCAATACCAGCAACTCAATGGATTCCATCACCACGGCCAGGCTTAAGGTAACAAGTACATCTCCTTTTAGAAAATGTAACAAGTACATCCACATGCGTGCAGCTCCACCAATGGAATGGGGCTATATCCAAAGGCAAATTCTCATGATCCTTGCAGTGTACACTGTATCGGAAGTTCCGATATCAGATGTACACACAACCTGCGATGACTGAGCTACATTTTATGTTCCAAACACAAGGGGGCAATGGAAACTTCGATAAGTCCCAGGCGGCCACCCCTTTGTCTTGCATGATCAGATGAAGGATAAATTCAGTGCTCGGGGAGAGTGGTCATGGTGCTGTTGACAATGTGGTGCAGTGCAGCAAATCCACCCGTATGTCCCGTTAGGCTCACAATGATGCTGCATCCACCAACTGCCCAAACGGTGCTCTCAAATGAGGTGATGCGCATCTTGGTGAATGCATTAGGAAGGGGGCCCACACCACCTTTGCCTACCCCAGTGTTTCTAGCAGGGATCATGAATCCCTCAAGGAGCCGAGACCCATAGCCATCTCCAATTTGATGACCAAATTCCTCGGGAAAGGAGACCCGGTCTCCCACATGGAGCGATTTGTGCAGATATGTGAAGCCTTTGGAGCTCTCAGAGATCTAGAAATGGCTAATGTGTTGGTCTCAGTTTGGATGGCAAAGCAGGCCAATGGTATAGGGCTCTCACCCCAGAAGAAAAACTCAACTGGGAGACGCTGAGAAAAGCCTTCATTGTAGGGTTCGTCCCCAGTGGAGATAAATGGATCCCAATTAATCAGTTATATGAGGTGAAGTAGAATGACAAGAAATCCCTTCGAGATTATATATCTAGAATCAACCACCTCAATTCCCATTGCAAACCATACGAGCGGATGAGTGACGAACGATTGTTGCCACGCTTTCTCATCGAGTTGGCATACCCGAAGCTGCATGACCACTTGATGGTTATGAATCCTACCTCCTTTGAACTATGCAACAAGGTCGCTATCTGTATAAGTGATAATATGATGGACAAGGCTAACTCGGATAAAACCCCGACCCCATCAGAGGTGAGAGTGCTCTCAACGGAAGCAAGAATGGAAGAGGGAGAGAGAGAAACAGAGAGCCACACAAGTTTTTGGTGGGTGCAGAACACCCTAATCTTATTTTTCATTCATTTATATATGTGTTTGAGTATTGTACATAACCGGGGTAAAGGCACAGCGACCTTCCACAAGCTCCCACTTAAAGGACAATGTGCCTTTAAGGGAGAACAACCAGTGAGCATACTATCCTATGCCCATCAATACACAGCAATACTCAAACCACTGACTAGGTAGACTCTTCGTCAGCATATCTACAGGGTTATCATCTGTATGAACCTTGACAAGCTCTATGTGCTTGTCCTCAAGTACCTCCCTGATGAAATGGTATGTGACCTCAATGTGTTTGGTCTTTGCATGAAAGACCGAATTCCATGCTAGCTAAATAGCACTCATGGAATCACTATGCAATGTTGGTACACCTGTATGAATCCCCAAATCTCCCACTAGCCGATCAAGCCATATAGCCTCCTTGCAACCCTTTGTGGCTGCAACATACTCAGCCTCTGTGGTAGATAAAGCAATGCACTTCTGTGCGCGGGACATCCACGACACTGCACCACCTGCAAAGGGTTCACATAACCAAAAGTGGATCTCCTACTATCCACATGCCCTGCATAGTTTGAATCTGTGTACCCAAGTACATGCATGTCTCCTCTACCAAAGCAGATGCACATCTCCTTGGTACCCTTCATGTACCTCATGATGCACTTAACTACCTCCCAATGCCTCTTTCCTGGATTAGCGATATACCGGCTAACAACTCTCACTGCAAATGCAATGTCTCATCTAGTAGCTATCATAGCATACATAAGACTCCCAACCGCTGATGCATAAGGAACCTTGGCCATCATGGCCCTCTCCTCATCTGATTTGCAACTACCTGCATGACTCAGTTTCACATATGGAGGCTATGGAGTACTCACTGCCTTCCCCCCCTCCAAATTGAAATGCCACAATACATTTGTAACATACTCCTTCTATGAAAGCCAAAGGAGTTTCCTACTCTGATCACACGTGATGCACATACCAAGAATATGACTTGCAAGTCCCAAATCCTTCATATCAAAGGCCTCATGCAACTTGGCCTTTAATGCATCTAGCTCATAAGTATTCTTGCTAGCCAATAGCATATCATCCACATATAGTGCCAGGATTATTAGGCTATTATTCTTAGCCCTTTTAGTGTAGAGGCAGTGGTCAATTTCACTCCTTCTAAAACTGTGGGACCGAATGAAAGCATCAAACTTCTGATACCATTCTCTAGGCACTTGTTTAAGACCATAGAGACTCTTCTTCAGCTTGCAAACTAAATGCTCTTTGCCCTTTTCTTCAAAGCCTTCCGGTTGCACCATGTAAATTTCCTCATGTAGATCCCCATGCAAGAAAGCTGTCTTGACATCCATCTACATAAGCTCCATATCCTATGCTGCCACTAGTCCAAGCATGCATCTAAGTGTGGTCATCTTCACAATCGGAGAGAATATCTCATCAAAGTCCACACCCTTCTCTTGCTTGAACCGTTTAGCGACCAAACGAGCCTTGTACCTAGGCACATCATCACCTGTGACCTTCATCTTGTAGACCCATTTACATGGCAATGCTTTCTTTCCATGTGGCAAAGAAACCAAGTCCCAAGTCTTATTCTTCATAAGTAAACTCATATCTGATTGCATAGCATACTCCCACTTGCATTGATCCTCGCGCATCATAGCCTCTCTATAGCAAGAAGGGTCCCCGCAATCAATAAGCATCACATAGTCTACCTATGGAACAAACCTATCAGGCGGTCTAGACACTCTAGATGATCTTCTCAAGGGCATTTCAGCTTGCTGTCCCACCTGCATATTAGCCACATTTGGCTCATCATTTCCACCAATAGATGATCCATCATCTACCCTTGATTGTATACCTGTGGGAGTACTTGGTAGTACCATTTCTTGCACATTTGGTGCATGGACAGCTTGCTGTCTATCAACATATGCAGGTGGATTCACATCCTGGAAAGTGATTCTCCTCATTTCCACATCCCTTATGGGTGCCTTATGCAACTTATTCTCATTGAAGACTACATCATGGCTACGTATGATCTTTGCTTCTAGATCCTAGAGATGATAGACCATCTCTTCACTTTCACCATAACCCAGAAAGATGCATTTCCTAGACTTAGGATCTATCTTCTTTCGAAGCTCTTTTGGCACATGTGCATATGCCTCACACCCAAATATGTGCAAATGAGAGTAAGAGGGCTTCTTGCCACTCCATGCCTCTTTAGGAATACCACCATCCAAACTCTTACTAGATGATCTATTGATCACATGCACTGCAGTCATTGCCTCAGCCCAAAAACCACCAGAAAGACTTGCATTAGAAAGCATGCATTGCAACCTTTCTTGAATGGTACGGTTCATCATTTGTGCAACTGGATTTTGCTTTGGAGTATGAGGGGATGTGAGCTCCCTCTTAATCCCACGTGTATCACAGAAATGCTGAAAGTCATGAGAGAGATACTCTCCACCATTGTCAGTCCGTAGGCATTTAAGCATTCTACTTGACTGATTCTCAACCAAGGCCAGCCATTTCTGAAATACCTGGAACACATCACTCTTCTGAGCTATGGCATAAGCCCACACTTTCCTAGTTGCATCATCAATGAATGTCACATAGTATTCAGCCCTGCCTAATGATCATGTAGGCATCAGACCACATACGTCTGAATGCACCAAATTAAGCTTTTTAAACTCTTTCTTTCCCCTTCTTTTATGGGCTGATTTAGTTTGCTTCCCATAGAGACACTGCTCACAAAATTCAAAATCAGAGAAACTAAAATGCAGTACATAACTTAAACGGCATAAGAGTTTCATCCCATTTTGGCTCATATGGCCCAACCGGCAATGCCATAAAGAAGTTCTTGGCTGCTCGGTTATTGCAACAACATGATCAAATACCCCTGATACATGTAAGGGATACAAAGTCCCACACTTGGCACCCCTGGCCAAAAGCATAGAGCCCTTCTAAATTTTTAAACTCCCAAAACCAAAGTTGGTCTGAAAACCAGCATCATCTAGCTGACCCATTGAAATGAGACTCTTGGTCAGCTTAGGCACATGTCTCACATTTTTCAAAATAAATGTAGAGCCATTTGCAAAAGAAAACTTTATGTCACCTACTCCCACTATGTCACATGCATAGTCATTTCGAAGATGCACACAACCTGTCTTTCCATTGTCATAAGTGGAGAACCATTCCCTATGGGGAGCAATGTGGAATGAAGCACCATAATCCAAAATCCAATCCTAGGAATATGCATCATCTGAAGTGGTAAGCAACTCTGCAAATAAACTAGACATGAAGAGAATGTCATTGTCACTATCATGTGTGATTGCATTGATCTCCTCAATCTTTACTTTTCCTTTGTCCTCCCTTAGACTCTCTTCCTTCTGATTTGCACCCCAATTTGCATTCTCTTTCTTATCCTTTTCTCTCTTTTGAGCTTGTAGCAATCCTTTTTCATATGGCCCTTCTTGCCACAGTGGTAACACTCAATGTTCCGTGCCCTGAATTTGCTATGAAACTTCCCTCTTTCTTAGTACTTTGCCCTGAACTGTGATCTGCCCCTTTGCACGTTTAAGGCTGCATCCTACTTGTTGCCATCCATAGACTTCTATCTAATCTCCTTGGCCAACAAGCTACCCACAACATCATCAAACTTTAGTACTCCACTAGGTGCAGAGTTACTGACAGCTATACGGAAGGTATCCCATGAGGATGGCAATGAACATAAGAGAAATATTGCCTTAGTCTCTGCATCAAAATTCATCTTCTGAGCCTGAAGCTGGCTAAAAATAATATTGAATATATTCAAGTGAGAAGCAATGGAGACCCCTTCCTTCATCTGCAGCTCAAACAACCTCTTCATGAGGTAAACTTTATTAGAGGCAATTCCCTTCTCATAAGTGGCACACAGTTTCTTCCACAAATCTTCCGTAGTCAACTCATTTACTACTGTGAAATAAACTGACTCTAATAGTAGACTTTGCTAATGCATCCAACTTATTCCAATCATCCTCAGACATATCTGCAGGCTTAGCTTCAATACCTGCCAAGGGTTTAATCTGCTTCTTTTGAATAAGCACATCCCTTATCTGTTCTTTCCACAAAGAAAAGTTTGTCCCATCAAACTTTTTAATGTTGAAAAACTCCTTTTCAGACATGGAAGAGGATGCCATGATGGAAATGAAACAAAATCCCAAATGCTAGTACCTGCAAGAGAGAATCACACCACATACCAGGTGCACCCAAATGTGTCTGCTTTAATGAAGGATAGTGTCACCAAAACTCAAGGCTCAAAACATCAAAAAGATATAGCTGACTCATGTGCATGTACTATGCATCCATATGAGCAAATCTGGCCCAAAAGAAAATGCCAACTACAATGGCAATCCAAAATGCCAATAAGTGCCAAATGGCTCAAGCATAAACACCGTCCATGGGCATATGCATTACCAATATCTCATCCAAGAGAGCATAACACTATCAGTGCATCACTTGCAATGTGGCAAAGCTGTTCCTCAGCATAAAATAGCATCCATGTGCAAAGCGTCCATAAAAATAGCATCCCACAAGGCAATCTGGGCCTATCAGTGCATCCAATAAGGATCACAATGCATACAAATGGCCTATAAATCATCCAGTGCAGCCCAATGCACACCACGAATGAGTGCACACAGCTCAAACTGCAACCAGAGTGATCGGCATAAGGTATGCTTAAGAAATCATGGTCTCATGGCAATGACCGCTACTGAAAATAGAACTTGAGATGCCTCAAAACATGGGCGCCATTGCATAATCGGACTCAGCAAGAAAATTTGCAAATATCTCTAACTCCAAAATCCTAACCGATGAGAGAAATGGGACTCAACACTTATCCACTGCCATGTGGCATAAATCTAAGGTTTCAAAACCTTAGAATGAAAAATGCATAAAAGAGAGATGAAATCCAATACATAGAGATCTATAACTCCAAAAATAATCCACCGAATCATGCAAGAACTGACAGGTAGGGGTTTTTAGGCATCCAAAATGCAATGGGATAGACGGTTTTGGAAATCGTGTTCTCAATCACTGGGTCCAACACATGGACTGAAAAACGTTTTTGGAAACAAAACTATCTGTAAACTCCAACGGAGTGCAAATGATGAGCAACATAGAAGTTTTAGGACCTCCTGAGTCCATCAGAACTGACAGATCTGCAAATGGTTGCTCCAAACTTGAGTTCCAATACCCGGGCAGAAAAACGTAGAAACTGACACAGTGAGTCAAAAATCCAATGAAATGATCCCAAATTCAAGAATGAAGGTGTTTCCAAGATCCTAAGTGAAATGGACAACAAAAGCAAGCAACAATTGCCTCTACAAGTCAATACGGAGTCTCTGTCGTCGAATGGAACAGGGAAAAGCTTAAAAAATGACTTTTTCTTTGAAAACACTTAATAGGATCTCAAAACCACTTCGCAAAACCAAAGTGACTTTCCAAAGGTTCCTCCAAGGTCTATGCACAGTCAGATGCAAGTAAAGTTGGAGGTCTTTGCACACTCGGATGCAAGTAAAGTCACCCACAAAGATTCCCACAGAGCTTCTCCTTCCTCCCACAAAGCTGCCGAGCTTCCAAGCATTCATGCATGCTCAGTTAGATCACTCGGGCTCTGATACCAATTGAGAGTGCTCTCAATGGAAGCAAGAATGGAAGAGGGAGAGAGAGAAATAGAGAGCCACACAAGTTTTTGGTGGGTGCAAAACACACTAATCTTATTTTTCATTCATTTATATATGTGTTTGAGTATTGTACATAACCGGGGTAAATGCACAGTGACCTTTAACCCCCACAAGAGTATCATCATCGATCAGGTCTTCTAGTGTGGAGATGACCAAGAAGGAGATCAATGAGCCCAAGGGTTTAGATATGAGTGAGATGGCCTCAAATTTGCTAAATCAACTTGGCCAACAGTGGAGATGAGGGACCTCCAAGGAGGCGCCAAGAAAGCGCCACTTGTTTCCACGGAGAGACAATGTCTGGTGCAGGATATGGCAATCATCCCTCCAATGAGTGTCCCTGCCTTAGGGCAAGGCCAGCCCTCTACAGTGCACACTTTCATAGATGGAGGAACAACGATACCTCCCAATGCCAATTTTTGAGGTCCCTGTCCCAACCTTTGTATCAAGCGAGACCCCCATTAGCCCTGATGGCTCCACCTAATCCTATAAATGCACAAGGTGACCCTTTGGCTAGTCTAGGCCAGTACAGAGCACAACATGCTCCATTACTATTGCCCATATTGGTGCCTCAGCCTCCCCTACCTCGTATAGCTCCTGTCAATCAGGTATTGGTAGAGGAAGTGCCCAATGATTGGGAGGAGATGGATTTAGACCATGGGCCCCTCGACTACTACCCCTACGAGGAAGGAAGTGGCACCCTAAGTCACTACCTCTTGCAAGAGGATCAACAAGTCCACATGTTCCAGACTGCTCCCTTGAACACAAGGGCCAAAGACATAAACTCTATTGCTCGAAGGCCCCCGATCCAATGCTATACCTATTAGGGCTACACAAGGCAAGTGAGTGCCCCTACAAGTTACTTCAAACCCTCCGATGTCATGCTTCAAGTGTCAGGGGCCACATTTCTTAAAGGACTTCCCCTATAGGGATCATACCCTAGCTGCTCCTCCTAGAACAGGCCCTACACCCTTGTGTGCAGGGTGCAAAATCGAGCATTTATCCAAACATTGTCCCTTGAGAAGACCAGCAACCCTAGTCACCCCACCTAAGAGCACCATCCTTAATTTGATCAGTATCGAACAAGGCCAAGTGGCTGCGGTACCCTTAAAGGTCATCACAAGGATGCAAGCCAAAGCCAGAGGTAGGGTAATGAGGAAATAGGCAAGGAAGGATAGAGGACCCCTATTGCAAGGCCCTGAGGTTTCTCAACATCCGCAAACCCGGTCCAAGAAAGCCATATGGGTAGGCGATATGCCTAACCAGCTACTCATTCAAGACGGTTCCAATGAGGAGGCAGCCCCCCTTGCCACCTCCTTTGCCTCAGGATGTGCTTCCACCCAGGGTGACCCAGTTGTACCGTTGAGCTTATATGTACACAAGCCAGTGCAGGCCCAAGGCCTCACACCCTGGTCCCCATATAAGGAAACCTATCCCGATCCAGTCCTAAACAATATGTAATACGAGCTCAAAACTTGGTACGAGACTACTAGGAAACATTCGAAAATAGACTCAAGGCAAGTAGAGGGTCGGATACCATCCACCCAACCCACTTGACTAACCATCTAGAAGCAAATGCGATCAAGGTGCCGGAAAGGGTGGAAGAAGAGGAACATTTCAGCTTCGATAAGTCAAAGGCTCCAGATTTAATGTAGCAAATGTTCCAAGAGGACCTAGTATTGCAAAATCTATAGGAAGAAGGAGACCTTTATGGTTTCGACGGTTATCAATGGGAAGGGAGTCCTCACAGGAACCCTGTGATAGTGTCGGGTTAGTTGCATTCCTCTTGACCAAGGTAAAAATGCCGATCGCCTCCTTGTTGAGAGGGAATCCCATCCTTTGGTGAGACCTCTCCAATTGGATGATCGAACAATTCCTTTCCCTAGGCTCTACTAACCCTAAGGTCGACCAATCACTAGAGGAGGGGTAGAACTCACCCAAGGTTCCCATCAATAAGCTAAGCCAATACTTCGAAGGTGATGACATAAACACGGCTATCCCCATAACCTATCAGCATCAAAAGGTTAATGCCATCTTGGATGGGGGAGTGGGAGTGAGTGTCAAATGCTAGGTAAAGTGGGGAAAACCTACGCTCGAGCAAACCCATCTGGTGGTGATGTGGGCCGATGGCGGAACTGCAAAACCCTTGGGAGTCCTCACTGGTATTCACATTAAAGTATTCGCATTCACGTACCCCTTAGGCTCGTAGTCATGGACTTCACCCAGCAACTAGGATATGAAGCCATCCTAGGCAGACCCTTCTTACGAATGTTCGGGCTCGTACACAACTAGTGTATCGATAACATCTATATGTGGCATGAGGAACAAATCATGCGAGTGGACTTGCGCACCTACAAGGCCCACCCATTGTTAGGACACCTTTTTGCGGCAGAATCTGACATAACCATGCAGACAACATCCTTGAAGCTATTCCAACACTGTGAGGGAAGAGGATGAAAAAGAGTCTGATAAATTTTGGTATGCACCACTTCCCGAGCCAGAATTTTCTCAGAACTGGATGCACATACTGGCCAACATTGATGTTCCAGAGAGAATAGGGTTCCAAATTACAAACCTCGAGCTTGAGAAAATGGCCCCAATGGTTCCCCTTAGGATGTTTAACATGCTCAAATCCCGCAAGGTGAGCAAAGGGATAGTAAGGGTCAAATCAAACCTCCATTGGCTAGCATACATTGTGTGGGGGTTAAAGGTCACTGTGCCTTAACCCCAGTTATGTACAATACTCAAACACATATATAAATGAATGAAAAAGAAGATTAGGGTGGTTCTGCACCCACCAAAACTTGTGTGGCTCTCTGTCTCTCTCTCTCGCTCTCTCTCCTTCTTCCATTCTTGCTTCCGTTGAGAGCACTCTCAACTGGTATCAGAGCCCGGGTGATCTAGCTGAGCGTGCGTGAATGCTTTGAAGCTCAGCAGCTCTGTGGGAGGAAGGAGAAGCTCTGTGGGAAGCTTTGTGGGTGACTTTACTTGCATCCGAGTGTGCAGAGACCTTGGAGGAACCTTTGAAAAAGTCACTTTGGCTTTGCGAAGTGGTTTTGAGAGCCTGTTAAGAGCTTTCAAAGAAAAAGTCGTTTTTTGAGCTTTTCCCTGTTCCGTTCGATGACAGAGACTTCGTATTGACTTGTAGAGGCAACTATTGCTTGCTTTTGGTGTCCACATTACTTCAGGAGCCTGGAAACACCTTTATTCTTGAATCCGGGATCATTTCATTGGATTTCTGGCTTTCTGTGTCAGTTTCTGCGTTTTTTGCCCGGGTGTTGGAACTCAAGTTTGGAGCAACCATTTACAGATCTGTCAGTTCCGGTGGACTCAGGAGGTCCTAAAACTTCTATGTTGCTCATCATTCGCACTCCGGTGGAGTTTACAGATAGCTCTGTTTCCAAAAACGTTTTTCAGTCCGTGTGTTGGACCCAGTGATTGAGACCACGGTTTCCAAAACCGTCTGTCCCATTGCGTTCCGGACGCCCAAAAACCCCTACCTGTCAGTTCTTGCGCGATTCGGTGGAGGATTTTCAGAGTTATAAATCTCTGTGTATTCGATTTCGTCTCTCTGTTATGCATTTTTCATACTAAGGTTTTGAAACCTTAGATTTATGCCACATGGCAGTGGATAAGTATTGACTCCCATTTCTCACTCATCGGTTAGGATTTTGGAGTTCTGGCAGAAGAGAGATATTTGCAGATTTTCTTGCTGAGTCCGATTATGCAATGGCGCCCATGTTTTGAAGCATCTCAGGTTCTATTTTCAGTAGCGCTCATTACCGTGGGACTATGATTTCTTGAGCATACCTTATGCAGATCACTCTGGTTGTAGTTTGAGCAGTTGTGCGCTCATTCGTGGTATGCATTGGGTTGCAGTGGATAATTTATAGGCCATTTGGATGCATTGCGGTCCTTGTTGGATGCGCTGATAGGCCCAAATTGCCTTGTGGGATGCTATTTTTTATGGACGCTTTGCACATGGATGCTATTTTAAGCTGAGGGACAGCTTTGACACATTGCAGGTGATGCACTGATAGTGCTATGCTCTCTTGGATGAGACATTATTGATGCATATGCCAGTGGACAGTGTTTATGCTTGAGTCATTTGGCACTTATTGGCATTTTCTTTTGGGCCAGATTTGCTCATATGGATGCATAGTATATGCACATGAGTCAGATGCTTTGAGTTTTGAGTTTTGGTGATATTTCACTCTATTGTGGCATACACATTTGGGTGCACTTGGTATTTGGTGTGATTCTCTCTTGCAGGCACTAGCATTTGGGATTTTGCTTTATTTGCATCATGGCATCCTCTTCCATGTCTGAAAAGGAGTTTTTCAGCATTAAAAAGTTTGATGGGACAAACTTTTCTTTGTGGAAAGAACAAATAAGGGATGTGCTTATTCAAAAGAAGCAGATTAAACCCTTGGCAGGGATTGAAGCTAAGCCTGCAAATATGTCTGAGGATGATTGGAATGAGTTGGATGCATTAGCAAAGTCTACTATTAGACTTCATCTTGCAGAGTCAGTTTATTTCACAGTAGTAAATGAGCAGACTACGGAAGATTTGTGGAAGAAACTGTGTGCCACTTATGAGAAGGAAACTGCCTCTAATAAAGTTTACCTCATGAAGAGGTTGTTTGAGCTGCAGATGAAGGAAGGGGTCTCCATTGCTTCTCATTTGAATGAATTCAATATTATTTTCAGCCAGCTTCAGGCTCAGAAAATGAATTTTGATGCGGAGACTAAGGCAATATTTCTCTTATGTTCATTGCCATCCTCATGGGATACCTTCCGTACAGCTGTCAGTAACTCTGCACCTGGTGGAGTACTGAAATTTGATGATGTTGTGGGTAGCTTGTTGGCCGAGGAGATTAGACCGAAGTCTATGGATGGCAACAAGCAGGATGCAGCCTTAAATGTGCAAAGGGGTAGATCACAGTTCAGGGGGAAGTCCCAAGAAAGAGGGAAGTCTCGTAGCAAATCCAGGGCACGGAACATTGAGTGTTACCACTGTGGTAAGAAGGGCCATATGAAAAAGGATTGCTACAAGCTGAAAAGAGAGCAAAAGGATAAGAAAAAGAATGCAAATTGGGGTGCAAATCAAAAGGAAGAGAGTCCAAGGGAGGACAAAGGAAAAGTGAAGATCGAGGAGATCAATGCAGTCACACGTGATAGTGACAATGATGTTCTCTTCATGTCTAGTTTATCTGCAGAGTTGCTTGTCACTTCAGATGATGCATATTCCCAGGATTGGATTTTGGATTCTGGTGCTTCATTCCATGTTACTCCCCATAGGGAATGGTTCTCCACTTATGATAGTGGAAAGACAGGTTGTGTGCATCTTGGAAATGACTATGCATGTGACATAGTTGGAGCAGGTGACATAAAGTTTTCTTTTGCAAATGGGTCTGCATTTGTTTTGAAACATGTGAGACATGTGCCTAAGTTGACCAAGAGTCTTATTTCAGTGGGTCAGCTAGATGATGCTGGTTTTCACACCACTTTTGGCTTTTAAAGTTGGAAAATTCAGAAGGGCTCTATGCTTTTGGCCAGGGGTGCCAAGTGTGGGACTTTGTATCCCTTACATGTATCAGGGGTATTTGATCATGTTGTTGCAATAACCGAGCAGCCAAGCACTTCTTTGTGGCATTGCAGGTTGGGGCACATGAGCCAGAATGGAATGAAACTCTTATGCCGTTTGGGTTATGTACCGCATTTGAGTTTCTCTGATTTTGAATTTTGTGAGCATTGTCTCTATGGGAAGCAGACTAAATCAGCCCATAAAAGAAGGGGAAAGAAAGAGTTTGAAATGCTTGATTTGGTGCATTCAGACGTATGTGGTCCCATGCCTACACGGTCATTAAGCGGGGCTAAATACTATGTGACATTCATTGATGATGCAACTAGGAAAGTGTGGGCTTATGCTATAGCTCGGAAGAGTGATGTGTTCCAGGTATTTCAGAAATGGCTGGCCTTGGTTGAGAATCAGTCAGGAAGAACGCTTAAATGCCTACGAACTGACAATGGTGGAGAGTATCTCTCTCATGACTTTCAGCATTTTTGTGATACACGTGGGATTAAGAGGGAGCTCACATCCCCTCATACTCCAGAGCAAAATCCAGTTGCAGAAAAGATGAACCGTACCATAGGTGCATCATGAGGTACATGAAGGGTACCAAGGAGATGTGCATTTGCTTTGGTAAAGGAGACATGCGTGTACTTGGGTACACAGATTCAGACTATGCAGGGCATGTGGATAGTAGGCGATCCACTTCTGGTTATGTGTTCACCTTTGCAGGTGGTGCAGTGTCGTGGATGTCTCGCGCACAGAAGTGCGTGGCTTTGTCTACCACAGAGGCTGAGTATGTTGCAGCCACAGAGGGTTGCAAGGAGGCTATATGGCTTGATCGGCTAGTGGGAGATTTGGGGATTCATACAGGTGTACCGACATTGCATAGTGATTCCATGAGTGCTATTCAGCTAGCACGGAATCCAGTCTTTCATGCAAAGACCAAACACATTGAGGTCAGGTACCATTTCATCAGGGAGGTACTTGAGGACAAGCGCATAGAGCTTGTCAAGGTTCATACAGATGATAACCCTGCAGATATGCTGACGAAGAGTCTACCTAGTCAGCGGTTTGAGTATTGTCGTGTATTGATGGGCATTGGATAGTATGCTCACTAGTTGTTCTCTCTTAAAGGCACATTGTCCTTTAAGTGGGAGGTTGTGGGGGTTAAAGGTCACTGTGCCTTAACCCCAGTTATGTACAATACTCAAACACATATATAAATGAATGAAAAAGAAGATTAGGGTGGTTCTGCACCCACCAAAACTTGTGTGGCTCTCTGTCTCTCTCTCTCGCTCTCTCTCCTTCTTCCATTCTTGCTTCCGTTGAGAGCACTCTCACATTGGCACCACTACCACCCACCATGAGTTCTCTTCCAATTAGGGAGCCAGGGTGAGCAAGGTGACCTCCCTGGTTGGCTCTATAAGTGCCATGAATGAGCCCCCTTCAGATCTGAAACTCCCGTTATCCAAAAGCTCTACTAAGGCCATAACGACCACTCCTTCCGAGGAAATAGAAGAGGAAGGTGGAGAGAATGATGATCTATGATAGGTACTAGCCCACTAAAAGGCCTACATGATCGAGGATCGCAAGATATTATACCAACAGGCCATGAGATCTTGAGAAGGCGGTGCTCTCAAGGATATGACGGCCCAGCCCCAGTCAAGGGGGTAAGCCTGGCTCTGCAAGGGCAAGAACCCCAACCTATATTCATCATCGATGATCTCTCCCCCAATGAAGAGAATGCTCTAATAGCTCTCCTACAAGAATACAAGGACTGTATGGCCTGGAAATACACCGATATGAAAGGGGTGCCCATTGAAGTTGTGCAGCACACGATACCCATGCTTGATGATGCCAAGCCGATACGTCAACGTCCCTATCTTATGAACCCCAAATACGTGCTCATAGTGAGGGAGGAAATCCAAAAACTCATAGATATGGGATTCATCTATGAGATCAAGCATACCGGCTGGGTGTCACCCATTGTGATAGTCCTGAAGAAGAACAAAAAGATTTGAGTATGCATGGACTTGAAAAAATTTAACGTTGCCACCAGGCACGACCACTACCCCTTGCCATTCACAAAACATGTCCTAGAAAGGGTAGCCGGAAAGGAAGCCTATAGCTTCCAAGATGGATTCTCTGGATACAACCAAGTGTCCATTGCTCCGCAGGATCAACACAACATAGCCTTCACAACTGAGTGGGGTGTGTATGCAGCTAGAGTTATGTTATTTGGGTTGACCAATGCACCTACCACCTTCCAACGGATGATGATCAATGTCTTAAAGGAGTACTTGAGGGACTTTGTGGAAGTCTTCTTGGATGACATATGCGTGAGCTCTGATCACCTAAAATACCTAAGAATCGTCTTGGAAAACTGTTGGCTGTATTGTATATCCCTGAATCTCCTTAAGTGCCAATTTTGGGTTAAGCATGGCATAATGCTCAGCCACATAGTGTCCCGAAATGGTATCTCCATGGACCACAACAAAATCAAACTCATCTTGGAACTACCACCCCCCACCAATGCCAAGGGAGTATAGTGATTTACTGGCCACACAGGCTACTATAGGAGGTTCATTTGTTGTACGCAAACATAGCTCATCCATTATATAAACTGTTAGTATTCTTTACGTGGATCGAGGAATGCCAAAAATCCTTTAAAACACTCAAACTAGCCCTAGCCACTGCACAGGTGTTTAGAGCACTAGACTGGAATCTAATATTCCACGTTCATATAGATGCCTCCAATTTTGCTATCAGGTGTGTGTTAGCCCAACTACGGGAGCATAATTTGGACTACTCGATGTACTTTTCGAGTTGGCAACTGAATGAGGCTGAGGTCAAGTACACAACAATGAAGAGGGAGGGTCTGACCATGGTCTATGCAGTCAAGAAGTTCAAGCATTAGTTGTTGGCCAACAAGTTTGTCTTCTTTGTGGACCACCAAGCAACTATACTTGGTCAACAAGCCATACATGACGGCATGCATCACTAGGTGGACGCTAATCCTCTTGGATTTGACTTCGCAGTCATTGTGCGCAAAGGGAAGACCCATGTCTTAGCCGACCACCTCTCAAGAATACCAAATGGCAAAGCTCCGACGGGAGTCGAAGATGACCTCCCTGATGTTTCCCTCTTCCTCATCAACATCATCCCCGAATGGGTAGCCAAGATCGATCACTATCTAACCAATGGCTTACCCCTAGGCCAAGCTCTCAAGAAAGATAGAGCCCACAAACTCATCAAGGATGCAGTGTTGTATCAGCTAATTGTAGGCCAACTATACTGCATGGGCAAGGATGGCATCATGTGTAGATGCATGTGCGAGCACGAATACATCGAGGTGCTCAAAGAATCCCACTCTGGAATTGTGGGAGGGCATTTTGCCAATGATGTTACATCACGTAATGTGCTCCAGGATGGCCTTTAGTGGTTGACTCTCTTCGGAGATGCAGCCAAATTTATCAAGTGGTGTGACCCCTACCAGCGTGTGCAAATCTTGCATAAGGTGGACATGATGCCCTTAATCGGGATATTAACCAATCAGCCCTTTGAGAAATGGGGCATAGTTTTTTATTGGACCTATAAGCCCCCCGGTGCTAGATACATTATCTTGGCCACATATTACTTCACCAAGTGGGTAGAAGGGAGAGCCACCGTGAAGGCAGATGCAAGGTCTACCACTAAATTCTTATATGAGCAAGTTATCACACGATTCAGATGTCCTTTAGAGCTAGTCAGCGTGATCGAGGAACTCATTTCCTCAATGAAACTATAGCAATCCTAACCAGCGAATTCATGATTATACATAGGAAGTCAACGCCATACTATACTAGGGTGAATGACCTGGTTGAGAGCTTGAATAAAACTTGTTGTAAGATCATAACTTGCAGTAGAGGCCACTCGTACCGTCTGGGAGCATAAGCTCATCGCAACCCTTTGGGCCCACAGAATATCCTACAAGGTGGCCACGAACTGCACCCCTTTCAGCCTAGCCTTTGGAGTGGAGGTGGTGATGCCAATGGAGTATGTAGTGCCTAACCTCCGACTTACTGTCAAGGAAAGGCTCACTGACAATGCCTTCGTAGAATGCTTAATTGACCTTGCAAAGCTAGATGAGACAAGGTTGTGTGTAGCCTACTACCTCTAGGTGGAGAAGGCTCGATGCAAAAAGTGGTTCAACCACAACCTCAAGAACAAAGACCTTGTAGAGGGTGATCTTGCACTCCTTTATAGCATTCGCAATACCAAGCACAAGCTCAAGTACTGAGGCATGGGTCCCTACCATGTGGTAGAGATCACGCCACAAGGGGCGTGCCAAATAGCCACCCTTAATGGAGTAGAAATGGAAGGCTACATTAACGGGAGCAAATTCAAGAGATATTATGGACCACTCACCCTACCTACCCTTCAAGCCATCCATAGAGAAAAAGAACTCAAGGCCGAGGTAGCATGGATGAAACGTTAGGACATTGAAGAAGCTAGGGCATGTAACACCAAGCTCAGACAATGTAAGCAAATGGAATTGCTTAAGGCAACGCTTGAACACCCAGGATTGATGGATGAACTAATGGTAGAACCAGCTAGGTTGCATGTTTAATTACAGGGTTCGAACTTGCACATCCAAGCACTCGTGGATCTGGGAGTGAGCCACAACTTCATCTCCCATGAGGTGTGGTAAAAGCTACAGGTAGCCCTAAACCTCATCATCACTTCAGTACGTGCTATCAATGGCCAACTCTTAAGTACCTTGGGTTTTGTGAACTTGCGTTAATGATTATTGGCCAGGCAGTAGAAATCTACTTTTATGTTCTCCCCATAGAAGCAACTGACAAACATATCATATTGGGAAGGACCTGGTGTTACACCGTGAATTGTCAAATCGATTGGAGGGCTTGAATAGCTTCCCTCATGAATGGTGGTAGAACCATGGTAATTCCTCTTTGTGAACCATGCCTTGCTCCTTCTACTGCACCCTCGCCAGCCCAAGGCAAGGAAGTTCTATGGGAGGGTGGACCTGAAGCTCCATCCACCCCCAACCCTCCAAACACCAACCCTTCAAAGAAAGTCCGACCCCAAAAGGAACAGAGGATCAAATCCGACGGCAACCAGATGCAATTGCCCATTACTCCACCATACTGTTGTCCCCCACTCAGGAAAGCCATGAACAGCAAGTACGAGAGGCTAGTACAGTGCAAGCTCAGGGGGTTTCAACCCCAAATATCTCAAGCGGTCACACGTCTCAGGGGGTTTGAGCCCCAAGTATCCCAAGCTGTCACTGGTTCAAGCCGCAAATTGCCACAAATATATCAAGTGGTTATTTGCCTCACGGGGTTCGAGCTGCAAGTGGATCAAGATCGGCCTCACCACTCCAGGTTTTGAGCCTCACATATAGGTTTCAAGCCTCAAAGGGCTCAGGACTCAGAGGCTCGAGGCTAACACAAGCGCTATTTAGCGCTCTTATATGGTTAACACAAGTGCTATTTTTGACACACAAGAGTGGAATAATAGGGGAGAGATGGAAAGGATAGCAAAGATGCCTTGGCACCGTACGGGCCCAAGAGCCTTTTAAATGTAAAGAAAGAGAGAGTGATAAAAGGAAAAGGGTTGGCCCTCCCTTCAAAAGGTGACATGTATAAAAGATGAAATGCTTTGGTCTTCATTGTTGTATGCACAAGTTTGGAATACAAGCTCCCTCCTCTCTTCCAAGAGTGTCTTTGGGTGTTCTCTTGTTTCCTTTGTCGTGCCTTTGTCTTTGCCACTTCATCCCCCTTCACTCTCCTCTTCCCTTCTCCTTCTCCTTCCCTTCTCCTTCTTCCTCCCTTCTCCCCTCTCTTCTCCCTTCTCCCCCTTCCCTCTTTCTCTCATGAAAACACACTGCAACAATCAGGAAGCTGCTTGAGTGACACAAGTGAATAGCTCTTCGTGCCTTGCATTGCTCCCACAAGGAGTAGCTTGGAGTGGAGGCTCCATCAGCATTCCTTCAAGATCCCAATGACACATGAGTCACTGTCGAGATAACACATCTTGTCTGATCATGGATAAGACAAAACATGGAGTCCAAGAGTCTGCTCCCTTTCTCATTGCTAGATGACAACATAGATTTGGATGATGAGGCAGCCTTCCCCTTGTTGGAAAAAGACAGAGATTTTTATCCCATGTTGGCTTTTGATTCCGAAGACTTATTTTCTCCACCTTTGAGTTATGGATACAAACCTTCTGGGAGCTGGGAGGAAGAGGAGGAAGAAATGCCCGTCCTTCCTATGTGCATGCAGCTCAAAATCCATGAGGTGGGTTCTTTAGCCTCCCTCGAGATTGTGTGCTTTTGTTGGTGCTCCCTATCTAGATGGAACCATGGCCTTAGGATTTCTATACCATGCTGCAACTACTGGATCTCATCGACTTAGAAGAGGATATGTTTTGCAAAGGTAAAATCGAGGAGTGCTCTGCTTCAGGACCTGAAGACATAACCTTTAGTTAAACTATCATTCCATGTGAAGAAGGAGCCACTAGAATCCGGACATAAAAGGACGAATGACTCCACTCAGGCACAAGCAAGAGGATTTCTAGAGATGGTGAAGATAGAACCGATGGAGGAGGTCATAGTAAAGATGGAACTGGTGGAGCTCCAACAAAAGGAGGACTAGTAGGTAACCCAAATGCTAGGTAGGCCTAGGAAACCAAGGAGTAACCTCCCCCCAATGAGAAGAAAGAGGATAGTACGTCACCCACATATGATCAAGGAGTAGGAACTAATTCGAAATCAACTTTTGGAGGAACATGCCAAGTTTTGGGTGAGAGTGATCAATATGGTGTTGGTCAGTCTATTTTGGCTTTCCTTGATGACAAGCTCACAAACTTTGTCAGATGACTAAGCTTTGGTAGGTTACTTGCTAGGTATGAGACCCCCTATGGCCTTCATTGAAACTTCGATTATAACTAATTGGGTAAAGAAGGGTATGAATATATTAAAATTTTGATTCCTAAATAAAGGGTTTTTTGTATTCTTGTTTGAAAAGCCTGAAATGGCAGCTAGAGCCCTCCAATATGGATTTTGGACTATTAGAAAACAACCCCTATATTTGGAACAGTGGACCAAAGGGTTCTCTCCTAACGCTCCTAGATAAAAAAGAATCCTTGTATGGGTAGGACTGCCTGACTTGCCTTTGTATTTTATAATCAATTGCCCTTCTTGTGCTATGTGTTAGATATCAATGCTCCACTCTCGTGTAACTATGCGGGAACCAACTAACTCTACTTGTAAGCCCCCCATATGAGGAGAAGGCATTTGAGTAGCTCGGTTATCTAGTAGGTCCTGATTTGTACACCAGGGCCATGTGTGGCCTGATGGCTGGATGGCTTCAGATAGAGTTGGCACACTGCCAACTAGGCTACATGCAAGTGCGGGAAGGCATCCCATGATTGACCGCACTGAGGGTAGATGGAGCATTTCCCAGGGCAGCCCACTCTCGGGTTGCGGGGCCCGTTTGGAGCCTCGAATGATCCTTGATGGCTTTGGGTCGAATGATGACCGTAGGTGAGTTGCTTTATTTTGCACCACGGTTCTATTGTGTGGTCAGTGGCCTATTTCAGGACCGGCCTATTTGGGCAGACTAGGTCGGCAGTCTCCCAATTGGGTCTAACTGACTATGATTGGTGGCTATATAAGAGCAAGCCCATGAAGCCCATATTCATCACTGGCTATAGCAACCCTAATTCCTTAGCATCCACCCTCCATCCTCTACTGTTTCCAGCATGCCATCAAAGCTTCTCACACAGGAGCGCATGGTTGGGAGGCAGCGCCATCTATTGTATCAGTTTTACAGTAATCAAAATTTTGATTCTCCATATTATCTACTTTTCTCTCTTGCATATGAGATCCTGTTATCTGTTGAGCATAGATGTTGTATTGTTTTCTTACATGGTATCAGAGCTTGGGCTCTAGCAAGAAGATTTGGTAGTGTGTTTCTGTTTGTGAGCAGATTGTGAGAGATGGCCCGGCCCGCAAGACTGCGAATCCCATCGTTCGGCGAAAGCAGAAAGTTGGACGGCACTAACTATCCACTCTAGAAGTTCAAGATGAAGACCATCCTAAGTGCATACGAGCTTTGGGATACTGCTACTGGGGTGGACCTGAAGCCGGTTGCGAGAGCGAATCCAGCCAATGCAGCACAACAGATAGTACCAACTGCGGATGAGATTCTCACATGGACAAGAAGAAATGCAGATGTGCTATGTTCTATTGTCTGCAGTGTAAGTGATTCTGTCATGGAGTTGATTCAACATGTCACCAAAGTGGAGGAGGCATGGACCATCTTGGAAAATTAGTACGAGACCACGAATCAGATGCGGATTCATCAGAATCTGGAGACTCAACTCGCGAACGAGAAACTGTCCGAGTCTGAAACAGTAAAGAAGTTGATCACCAGGGTGAAGAATCTACGCGATCAAATGACTGCGATTGGCATCACCATCACCAGCAAGAATCTAGCACGAAGGTGCATACGGATTCTCTCACCAAAGTACGATGGTCTTGTTATGGCGTTGAATACGCAGAACAAAAATCCGCCCCTCAACTTTGAGGATTTCAGCGCGATGCTTCTGGAGGAGGAGATGCATCAAAAGACGAGGACTAGAGAAGATTCGGCTTTCTCGACTGGATCAAAGAAAGGTAAGGGTAAGGACTCTGGTAATGCATCTTTTTCTGATGATAAAAAGAGAAAGAAGAAGATCAAGTGCTTCTATTGCAACAAGGCAGGGCACAAGCAGAATGAGTGTCGAAAGAAGATTGTAGACGAGAAGAACGGAGTAAAGAAAGAGTCCAGCAACAGCATGCAGGCAGTACCAGTAGAGTTGTTTGTAGCGATTAAGGAGATTTGCATGGAGGCCGAAAGAACCTTGGATTATTGACAGTGGTGCATCATGCCACATGACTAGTCGGAAGGATCGATATACCTCTCTACATTCAGTAGGGAATGACATCCTACTAGCAGTCGGCAATTATGCAAAATGTCCAACAAAAGGAAAAGGTATGATTGCTCTCAAGTCAGATGGAGTTGTAAAACAGTTGTCCGATGTTCGTTATGTGCTAGATATCAAGAGGAACTTATTGTTCGTTTCTGCGATCATGGATCGGGACCTCAAAGTTCACTTCGATAAGAATGGCGCACAGATTTTGGATCTTCAAGGGAAGGTCGTTGGTAAAGGTACATAGGAGTAGCGAAGCGCAAGATGCACGTCATCTGTGAAATGGGTAGGAGTATGATGAAAGGGAAAGATTTGCCAAAGATTTTCTAGACTGAAGCATGTAACACGGCAGTTTACATTCTGAATCATAGCTACACGAAGGCTGTGAATGGGATGACTCCACTGTAGGCCTTTTCTGGTAAGAAACCTTCAGCTGCACATTTCAGAGTTTTTGGATGTGACTATTTTGTGCATGTCCCTGATGCTAACAGGATCAAATGGGAACTGAAGAGCCGAAAGTGTATTTTCTTGGGCTACAGTGAAGAGGCGAAGGGTTATCATCTCTATAATCATGTTACCAAAAAGATAATAGTAAGTCGCGATGTGGTCTTCTCAAAACAGTCGCATCAATTGGAGGAGGATGCTTCCTTCCCAGACAACCAGGACCAAGATATCCATCCAGTACAATGACCAACAGCAGGCTGACCTCCCCCAACGGTGCTTGGGAGGATTCAAGATGAAGAAGAGGAAGAAGAGCTTTGCAGAACCACAATGGCAACGGCCATTCCTGAAGTGGGTAAAGCAGTTTTTGGATGGTAGAGAACCTCCACCCATTGAGGAGGAACCATCTAAACACTGCCGGTCCAAGAGATTAGAGGAGCAAATAAGGGCACATGAACACTTGGTCAATTACGCTTTGATGATAGAGGTGATCCGTGTTTAAGAACCCAAGTGTCTTGAAGAGGCACAGGGTGATGATAGGTGGATGGAGGCTATGCAGTTGGAGTATGGCTTTATAATGAAGAACAACACTTGGGACCTTGTGGATCGACCACCAAAACGCAAGGTAATCGGCACCAAGTGGGTGTACAAGACCAAGTACAAGTCCGATGGCACGTTGGATAAGTACAAGGCTCGGCTTGTGGCAAAAGGATTCGCATAGGTACATGGTTTTGATTATTAGGATACTTTTGCTCCCACAGCTCGACTAACCACAATTCGTAGTGTTTTGGCTTTAGCAACCCAGGGAAGTTGGCCCGTGTTTCAGATGGATGTAAAATCCGCCTTTCTGAATGGAGATCTCAAGGAGGAGGTATACGTGGAACAACCACCAGGTTTTGTGATCCCCGCTTCAAAAGGTAAAGTCTGAATTAAAGAAGGCACTTTACGGGCTGAAACAGGCCCCACGAGCGTGGTACCAACAGATTGATGCCTACTTTCTACAAAACGGGTTCAGGAGGAGCCCATCTGATGCAAATTTGTATATCTTCAAAGGAGGAGGTAGGTGTATGATCGTGGTCCTTTATGTGGACGACCTTGTCATAACAAGGAACCATGAAGAAAAGATCTCGCAGGCAAAGCATTTGCTAGGAAGAGAGTTTGAAATGACAGACCTCGGACTGATGCATTTTTGTTTGGGGATTGAAGTTTGGCAAGAGCCAAAATAGGTCATCTCACAGCTGAAGTATGCTGGAGAGATACTGAAGGCATTTGGCATGGCTGAGTGCAAGACAGTTGGCACCCCTATGAAGGTTGACGTGAAGCTCTCAAATGAGATTCATCACCACTGGTGGATGAAGCGAAGTATAGAAGGCTTGTGGGCAGTTTGATTTACTTGTGCAACACGTGGCCGGACATTAGTTTTGCGACTGGTATACTAAGCAGGTTTTCCAATAAGCCTCGGGAGAACTATTGGAGGGCAGGGATGTGGGTGCTGAAATACATCAAAGGCACACTTGATTATAGCTTCACCTATACCAAGGGCAACATCTTGACCGGATTCTATGACTCGGATTGGGCAGGAGATGTGGATAGCAGGAGATCAGTGACAAGTTAATATTTCTCACTTGGATCTGGAGCTGTGTCATGGGTCAGCAAGAAGCAACCCACAGTTGCTCTTTCTTCTACCGAGGATGACTACAAATCAGCATGTTTTGCTTCTTGTGAGGCGATGTGGTTGAGGAGGATTTTAGGGGACATGGGTGCAATGCAAAACAAGCCTACGCAGTTATCATGTGACAATCAGAGTTGCATGGCAATTGCAAAGAACCCTGTGTTCCACGCTCGCACAAAACACATTGAGATTCAATATCCCTTTGTACGCAAGCTCATCATGGATGGAGAGGTCGACTTGGTGTACTGTCTGACTACAGAGAATGCGATGGACATCTTCACAAAGGCTCTTGGAAGAGACTTGCTAGAGAGGCATCTTCATCATGATTTGGCATTGGGCCGAAAAAGTAAGTTCACTTGCGGGTGGATATTGAGGGGGGGTGTTAGATATCAATGCTCCACTCTCATATAACTACGTGGGAACTAGCTAACTCTACTTGTAAGCCCCCCATATGAGGAGAAGGCATTTGAGTAACTCGGTTATCCGGTAGGTCCTGGTTTGGACACCAGATGGGGGCCATGTGTGGCCTGATGGCTGGACGGCTTCAGATAGAGTTGGCACACTGCGGCTACATGCAAGTGCGGGAAGGCATCCCATGACTGACCGCACTGAGGGTAGATGGAGCATTTCCCGGGGCAGCCCACTCTCGGGTTGTGGGGCTCGTTTGGAGCCCCGAATGATCCCGGATGGCTTTGGGCCGAATGGTGACCGTAGGACAGCTGCTCTATTTTGCACCACAGTTCTATCGTGTGGTCGGTGGCCTATTTCAAGATCGGACCCCCAATCGGCCGGTTTGGGCGCACTGGGTCGGTCTCCCAATTGGGTCTAACCAACTATGACTGGTGGCTATATAAGAGCAAGCCCATGAAGCCCATATTCATCATTGGATATAGCAACCCTGATTCCTTAGCATCTGGCCTCCGTCCTCTACTGTTTCCAGCATGCCATCGAAGCTTCTCACACAGAAGCGCACAGCTGGGAGGTAGCGCCATCTATTGTATCAGTTTTATAGTAATCAAAATTTTGATTCTCCATACTATCTGCTTTTCTCTCTTGCATACGAGATCCTGTTATCTGTTGAGCACAGACGTTGTATTGTTTTCTTACACTATAGTCTAGGAGATATGATGATATGATGATAGAAGCTAGGTGGTCCAAAGAGTTTGAAGAGGATGTCACTAGAGATGATGCCATGGAAGGGGAAGAAATTAGTGGTGAGGACAAAAGAGGAGCAGGCTAAATCTACTCGAGGAAACAAGGACACTAGCCAAGGGAAAGCCTTTACAGTAGTGCACAACAAAAGGAGACAATTCCAAGCTAAAGCAACTTCCGCATAGATGAATAGCCCTAACCCCAGGGCTAAAAAGGAGTATTAAAAGATTTCCAGATAAATATTTTACTTCTTGACTCTAAATGTTAGAGGATTGATAGGTCCTAAGTAGAGGTGAGGAGATGCTGAGAGCTAGTTCCCTCTGCCCGGCCTTTCTAGCATGGCAAGAAGTCAAGGCAAGTAGAAGTAGACAAGAGAGTAGATTAAAAGTAATTGACAAAACAAGAAATTGGTATTATACTTCCCATGTTGAGTAGAAGGGAGGAACTGCTATTAGTATACTTTCTCATTATAATGGAGGAGTGCTTCAACTAGCTATAGATGATCAAAACAGATGGGTTATGCTTAAATGCCTTATCAAGGGAAAAGATTTTGCAATCATTTCATTATATGCTCCAAATGCTACAGTAGATAGAAAAATAATGTGGGAATCATTCATTATTGTAGAAGGCAATTGTTTTGCCTTAGGAGATTTCAACATGGTGGAAAGAAAGGGAGACAGATGGATGAAACATGGTATTTGCACAATAATGACATAAAATATCTTCATCATGTGTGTTGATATGACCCATTAGACACACCTTTCTCATAGACCCGTCAAAGCAAAAATCATTGTGTACATGCTAATTTAAAAACCAAGTGCACTTGACATCTATACACTACACACTACCTAGACAATGACTTATCTTGGATACTCTATGGAATGTGACATTGGATGTAGTGGGCTTTGCCCATGTGTGGCCATAATATTTGTGTTCCATACCACCATCCTAGGAACTACTCCATTAATAGGTGGGAGCACAAGGATCACATCACCATTGTAAAAGTTTAAGAGCTCCATAATGCAACATACCCTTGGGACATGATAGATTAAGTTAGATATGGATTTTCCCTTTATATTGGCCATTTAGAGGATATCACCCCTCTTTCATGTCCAAGAAATGTTGTAAGCTAGCATGGTGAGAGCGTTGTTATCCCCCTTAAGCTGAAAACTTATCGATAATTGAATCTTAGTGGATTGTGATCTATAATTGTATTAAAAGGTTGTTGTGGTGTGGAAACTTTCTATCATGATAGCCTCGTATTGGCCAAATAATTGTGCATCCAATACTCATCCAATATGAAACCCTACGCATAATTTGCCAAGACTTGTCTGAAGATGAGAAAAATATCTTATGCCTGTCTACACATGCCGGGTTTATAGCATTCAGGATGGATGCTTTCATTGCATATGTATGCCTCATGGGTAGTCCTCCCCTCGGGGTTATTGCAGGTTTGTTGCCATTGCTACAAAGGCCATCATTATTATTTGCAAGGCATGACATAACCGACATCCCACCCATGCAGTTGATGATCCCATCGCACCAGCAAAAAGAAGTGTCGGAAGATGACAGGGCCTATCGCACATCCAACTTCCCATATCTAACCACTCTTTCTGCCAACCTCATAACCTCACTTACCCTTGCTGCTACCACCCTCTTAACCTTCCCCGAGCTCCATCCTAACATCTATTCCCTCCATCATCTCTTTGCTCATGCCTCTCACCATTTTCAACTAACCCAATAGTCACAAACTTACGAGCCCCTCACACCTAGCTCCTTCCCCTCCCTTGCTAATCCTACCCTTGAAGATTACCAAGCTGCTCAAACCATTTCTCCAGTTCTACCCCCCCTCCCCTCTGCTCCCCCTTCCGTAACTAACACTCTTCCATATTTCTCCCCCATGTCCCCAGATTCTCTCCCTAGCCTGTCATCACCTCCGACACTACTTGTGCTTCCATCAGCAAAAAATAACACAGTATTTGATTTTGAATATCAGGCTCCGGAGAATCCAATTTGTAGTCCCATGCCAAGTTCCAATGATGGGTATGATTTTGATGAGATACCACTTCCCAGCAACCTCATCAAGCAATTTTGGAGCAAATATCCTGATATGAAAATTGAGAACTTTCCTACCAACCTTCGTCAGCGTCAAATTAGTGAAGGTTGGATTAGCAAGTTGGATCCACAACCTGATTGGTGCCGCCCCAAGCTCTTTGATGTAATCTTCTTGAAGAAGTACCTATGTGCACCTCCATGTCTCAGAACCCATCCCAAGTTCTATGTAGTTCCACGGCATAAAAAATGGGAAGCCAACATACACACTTTGGATGAAGATCGAACCATTAATTGGCCAATGATCGAGCCATACTCTAGTGTCGCCTAAGTGCTATATTCTGTAAAACATTTGAATTCATTCTGGAGGTCCCATGTTACCTCGATTCCCATTTGCCTCCACTTAATTTCAATCCCAATGAACGGTTCAATACTCAGATTATAAGCCGACTCTATCAAAGAGTGATCTTCTTAGAAGCATGCCACATATCTCTATTCGAGCAAATGGTGGATACAGGCTACTTGGAAAAAACTGAGCAAAAATTGTATGGTGCCAAGGCTTTATAGCAGGATCGACTGGCATGACACAAGTTCCACAGCCACTAGACTAAAGGCATGGCAATCTAGGTACGTGCTCACAATAAGCCATAACCCGAGGACGAGTAATAAAATGGATCTGGGAGTATGTTGTCTCTGTGCCAACATGGACTTAGGTAGAACAGAATGTGTGTGTAGAGTAGCGGCAAAGCTCCGCTTGTACTTGCATAAGGCTAGAAATAATCCTTCTTTGAAATCCAACTTACATGTTCTACATGCAAGTTCTACATACGATTCCTACATGCAAGTTCTACATGTGAGTTCTACATGAAACTCCTACATGCAACTCCTACATGCGAGTTCTACATGTGAGTTCTACATGCAACTCCTACATGCAAGTTCTACATGCGAGTTCTACATGCAACTCCTACATGCAACTCCTACATGCGAGTTCTACATGCGAGTTCTACATGCAACTCCTACATGCAACTCCTACATGCGAGTTCTACATGGCGAGTCCTACATGGTGAGTTCTACATGCAACTCCTACATGCAAGTTCTACATGCAACTCCTACATGCAACTCCTACATGTGAGTTCTACATGCAACTTCTATATGCAAGTTCTACATGTAGAGAAAGAATGTCTTACAATTCCTACATGCAGAGAGAGAAGCTCTCCAACTTGTATACATACCTCAGAATGGAATGAAGCCCACACTCTTTGGGGCATTGTGTTGAGTTCTACTTTGGTATTCCAAGCAATTGTCTTAAGTGTACATGCTTCCTTGCACTCCATGTCCAAAAGCATGTCCTAATGTTGCAACTCCTCCTCCCCTCTCCTCCAACCTTGCAACCCATCCTCTCCCTCTCCTCCTCCCTCCTCCTCCTCCCTTCTCCTCCTCCCTCTTCTTCCTCCTCCTCCCTCCTCCTCCTCCTCCTCCCTCTCCTCCCTCCTCCTTCCTTCTCCTCCTCTCTCCTCCTCCTCCTCCTCCCTCGTCTCTCTTCTTTCCCCCATGCTCTTACGCCTTCTTCCTCTCCCACTCCTATGCTTCCCCTAAACCCTTAGTTCCTCAACCCATAATCTCCATGATCTACAAGGGAGATGAGTTCTCCACCATGTAATCTACTTTAAACTGTGGAACCTCCTTCTAAACCTTGGAACCTCCTTCTAAACCTTGGACCTCCTTCTAAACCTTGGAACTCCTTCTAACCCTGGAACCTCTTCTAAACTCTAGAACCTCCTTCTAAACCTTGGCCCTTAAACTCCTCCTAAACCGTGCAACCCCCAATGAAGATGAAAGTCTTCATTTCCTCAACCATGATGATACGCGTTCCTTTTACACATTCATGCACTATGTTTGCTCTTTCCCATGGCTTCCGTGAGAAGAGCAAGGTATTCTCAGTATGCAGGGTTCTGAGGCTTTTTGTCACCTACAGATATACTGGGGTTGTCGTTTGTAGTATACATGTAGCTTAGGACCTCGAGTCATGTTCCAATGAGAGACGTAGGCTTAAGTATGGTAAGCAAACATAGTGCATGCATGTGTAAAAGGAACGTATATCATCATGGTTAAGGAAATGAAGGCTTTCATCTTCATTGGAGGTTGCAGGGTTTAGGAGGAGTTTAAGGGTTAGAAGGAGGTTCTAAGGTTTAGAAGGAGGTTCCAGAGTTTAGAAGAGGTTCTAGGGTTAGAAGGAGTTCTAAGGTTTAGAAGGAGGTCCAAGGTTTAGAAGGAGGTTTCAAGGTTTAGAAGGAGGTTTTAAGGTTTAGAAGGAGGTTCCAAAGTTTAGAGTAGAGTACATGGTGGAGAACTCGCCTCCTTGTAGATCATGGAGATTAAGGGTTGAGGAACTAAGGGTTTAGGGGGGAGCATAGGAGTGGGAGAGGAAGAAGGTGTAAGAGCATGACAAGTAGAACTTACATATAGAAGTTGCATGTAGAACTCGCATGTAGAGTTGCATGTAGGAGTTGCATGTAGAACTCGCATGTAGGAGTTGCATGTAGAACTCGCATATAGGAGTTGCATGTAGGAGTTCCATGTAGAACTCGCATGTAGGAGTTGCATGTAGAACTCGCATGTAGAACTCACATGTAGGAGTTGCATGTAGAACTCGCATGTAGAACTTGCATGTAGGAGTTGCATGTAGAAGTTGCATGTAGGAATCATATGTAGAACATGCAAGTTGGATTTCTAAGAGGGATTATTTCTAGCCTTATGCAAGTACAAGCGGAGCTTTGCCGCTACTCTACACACACATTCTATTCTACCTAAGTCCATGTTGGCACAGAGACAACACCCTTTCCACCAGGTATGTTGATTTTCTTTAGTTTTCTTAAGTTTTTCTTTCCTTTCCCCTTCCCCTTCCCCTTTCCTTTCACTTTCCCTTTCCATCCCTTTCCTTTCCCTTTCTCTTTCCTTCCCCTTCCCTTTGCCTTTCCCTTTCCCTTTCCCTTTCTCTTTCCTTCCCCTTCCCCTTCCCTTTCCCTTCCCCATCCCTTCCCTTCTCTTCCCTTTTCTCCTTCTTCTATTTTTCCATTTCTTCATTTTCTCTCTTCTTCCCTCTCCCTTTCCTTCTCCCCTTTCTCTCTTCTCTTTTCTCTTTCTTCTCTTTTCTTCCTATTCCCCCTTTCCTTTTTCCCTTTTCTCTTTTCTCCCTTCCCTCTCTTACCCTTTTCTCTTTTTCTTTTTTCTTTTTCTCCTTTTCCTCCCTTTGTTTCAAAATGTATGTATGTTTAATTAATAGAATTTACAATGAGTGTTAGGATTTAAGAATGTCTGTTTTTTAGAAATAGGCTTGAAACATATGCTTTCCCTTTCTTTCAGAATGAATGTGTGTTTAATAAGTTGAATTTGCAAGGCCTATAGGTTCGAAGCATATGTATTATGCATATGCATATGCTTTAAGATTTAAGCATATGCTTTAAAGCTTTAAGCATATTTTTCAAAGCTTTATGCATGTTATTTAAAGCTTTACAGCTTTAAGCATATGCATAGGCATAGGCATATCCTTGAAAGCTTTAAGCTTTATGCATATGCATAAAGCTATAAAGCTTTAAGCATATGCTTCAAGCCTGTATGCTTCCCGAGGGTTGAAGCACATGCATAAATAAGCATATGCTTCAAGCCTATATGCTTCACGAGGCTTTAAGCATATTCTTGCATATGCTTCCCTTTCAGGCGATGAATTTATTTAGGGGCAAGGATTCCAAGGAACATAGTGTTGAAGTGGATGGAGATTCAAGCTCATCAGAGTCCAAAGAAGAGACTAGTAGAGTGAATCCTTATCAATGAGTCTTGTGTGATTGTGCATGATGAAAAGATAAATAAGGAGATTACACAACATATCAACAACACACATAAAGATATGTCGTCGCTTTCAACCCGTACTAGAGATACAGTTGAACGATGAGGTAGAAGTCATGTTTTATCTTCTTTATGAGTGAATTCATTAAATTCATTTCATGTATTTACTTTTCGTGCTCGTATGTGACTTATGTGAGACGATTAACTAAGTTATTTATTCCTTCCAAGAGACAACACAAAGTCATGTATCTATTGGACCCAATGCATATATTCAAAAATGTGTCTAAAATTTTGGTGGAAACATATAATTAGGGATAGAGACACCCCAAAGGCATGAGTTCACTTGAAAGTGATGAAAACCAAAAGAGCCTTCTCGCCAAGAGAAAATCATGTTGGCAAGGTGATTTTACCAAAGGCACCTTCGATTTTGACAAAAGCATAGGGGTGAAAATTGTTATCGCGGGTATGAAAACCCCAACTGGATACATGCATAACTTAAAGGGTTCCCTTTACTTCCTCTGGAAAACTAAGTGGTCTAGAGTCTCATGATTGGCAAAAAATGATTTAGGTAACATTGCTTCCACTTCAGTTTTATTTATTTTTTACCTCTTGTTGAATTTGACTAACACAGCATTGTTTCTATAGTACGTACTTCCAGTTGCTTTGCAAGGATGTAGTACACGATGCATCAAAGGCCATCAACAAGCTAAGTGTATTCGTAAGGTATGTTAGAGGTTATACAAATTCTTGCCAAATTTTCATGCTCATTGCAAAAGCAAGTTCCATGGCTTACTGACATGTAAATGTAGGTGGATATCATCAAAAGAGATCAAGAAATCATCCATTCCGCAAATGAGACTTCTCGTAGCCAAAGCCGTATGTTTGATTGAAAAGGCATTTCCAACGAGTATCATGGACATTCAATTGCATTTGTTTGTGCACTTGGAAAATGAAGTGGCATATGCATGCACTTTGCATAGCCGATGGATGTTTTTCTTGGAACAGTTTATGAAGGTGTTGAAAGGGTATGTAAGACAAAAAGCAAGGCCAGAGGGAAGCATAGCAAAAGGCTAGCTAGTGCAAGAGTCAATGTTTTATGTTCCGGAGCTTCTTCTACAACTCATGCCAGACATGCCTCAACATTGGGATTGTAGTGATGACCCACGTGTTGTAGGAGAGATCGGACAAGGGAAGGGAAAGCATAAGAAAATGAGTATCACCTTGCAACAAAAAGTGAACACCTTTTGTCTTTACAATTGTGGAGAAATCAAGAAATGGCTTTAACAATATGAAGATGAAAGAGCTAAAAGAGAGAAGGATAGAAAAGCTTGGCAAAAGACCAATAGAGGTAAGAAATATCCCTTGGAGTTATCAGACATGCCAACTAAATGCACCATTGATTGGTTGGAAGATGCTCTTGAAGCTGATAGTCGAAGAGAGTTGATTGTGACAGACATTGAGGAGGAATTTGCACGAGGTTGTGATCTAAAGGTATGTATATCATTTTTCTTTTATTTGCATTTGCCTACAACCTTTTTATATAAGCTAACAAGAATCCATTACCTTTGCAAAGCCGTTCGTTCGATGCAATGTGGATGTATGGTAATCATTATCGAGTAGAGAAATTTGATGTAAGGCGCAACACATTTGATCAAGGGCTCCTGGCCAATTTTTCACAAGAGAGTAGAGCTAGTGCGAACGATACAAACCTCATTGCAGGCAAAATGGATTATGTTGGAGCCATAGAATATATTTTGCAAGTGAACTTTAGGAAATTCCAAGTATTTATGTTTGATGTGAAATGGTTCAAAGTCGTTTTTAGAAGTGCTCAGGATACGGTCAGGAAGGGTCCAAGTGGATTTTTTGCCATTAACTCAACAAAAATCTAGGATGACCTTAGTGACACATTTGTGCTACCCACGCACTGCGAGCAAGTAAGCATTTCTTGTATGGATATCATTTGATGTTCAACTTCCTCAAAGATTGTATAAACATATCATGGATTTTTGTTTTAAGTGGTCTTTCAAACCGATCAAGTGGACAACCAGTGGTGGTTTGTGATTCAAGTTACACCTAGAAACCAACATGTATTTCAAGATGTGGAAGTAGAGAATGAAATGGAAGAGCAAGAAATAGATGGGTTGGAAGCTAGCACTTTTAGTACCCCTTCTACCAGAGTTTTGGAAAGTGAAGATAGTTTGAGCTCCTCAGAGGGTTTCTCATATACTGATTTGCGAGACCTCGATCTACATGCTGAAGATGTGCGAGACTTGCCCAAGGATGATCGAGATGATGAGCATCAATCTCACAATGAAGATTCCAATGATGATTCAATTGATTAAGAAATGGAGAACAACATTGATCTAATATATATTGCAATGTCAAAACATTTCAATTTGATTTGAATTTTGGAAGGTTTACCAAGGATGACTATCGATGCTGTATATTTTTTCCAGAGGCTTTTTCGACAGAAATATCGATGCTAATCCAGCAGATAACGCTAATATCGATGAAAATATTGACATTACGACTTTTTGGCTGTAATCTCGATGGAACACTTCTTGGGCAAAAAACAAAGTAATATGCATCGAAAAAAAGCATCGTAAAAGGAGCTAATGGTAGTGGTGCTTTGCCTCCTTTGAATGGTACAAATGACTTCTTTTGAGCAGAAAAGTTAAGACTACTTCCTCATTTAGCTAAGGTGGTGAGCCATGATCTTGGACAAGAGAATAAATTACAAGATAGGGTGATGGGGAAGATTGCTTGAGGTATTACTAGATCACAAAATCTAGGATAGGAGAACAAAGCTCATGCTTGGAAGGAAGCTAGAGCTCTTTGATCCTACTCTTTGATCCTACCAAAGTGGTTATGAATGCTAGCAATCCTTAACTGTCACTACCTACGATTTACAAGGGCATGGAACAAGGAGAGGTGGAAAAAACCATGGAAGAGATAAGGCTACATTAGTCCTTCTTTGCTATTACTATTATAGTTAAGACAATGTTCATTGAGCCAAAGCATAGCACGGAGCCCCGATACATGATGAGATACTTGGACCTTATCACATGGATTGTTGATAACTAACTGATAACTAATGAGATGTCTGGACCTTATCACATAGATTACTTTCTAGCTTTAGTCATGGGCTTAAGATTCTTAGAATTTTTTTAAGGGTTTGACACGAACCCTTGGATATAAATTTATCTTCAAAGCCTTGTCATTTTTTATTATCATGAACAAAAAAATCATTGATTATTTAAATATATAATGTTGTAATGTATGATCTCATGATATTGACGTTATGTGAGAACATTTAAAAAATAAATAAAGGATGGAATACTTAAATAAGAGAAAGGACATAATCGAAATAGCCAATTAGGCCTAAAACATTCTATTTAATGCAATAAAAAATTTCCTAGCTTTATAGAAATATGCACTTTTGTATTTGCCTATGCAAATATAGTTCTTTGTCAATGAGCTCATAGTGGAAATTCTAAACTCCTCACATGTAAGGTTTTTGGAAAATGGATGAAGAGATATTTATGCATAGCCTACGTAAAGAATTTTAATTGAACTCATGCTTCTTGTGGATACATTTAACAATCCATAGATCCATGGTGAGAGGTAGGTTATTGAATTTGTATTGAGAATTAGTCAAAAGTTTAAATGCCAAAGTTTCAGAAATCAATTGTATGTTTTAGAATGTTGTCTAACAGGGGAGTCTTATGTGTAGGGTTATGCATGAAATTGATATGTGAAAGGAAAAAATGCGAACTTCTTTTGCTAATTTGTGAGAATGATCTCATATCTTGTTAAAAACTGTTTGGCAAGAAGAGAGTAGTTCTCTAAATATTTTTTCAATTTTCAAGCTTTTGTGACATAAGAATGAACTTTACTTTTTTTTAAATATAAAAAATGTGCACTGCTTTTTAAAACCCTATGATTTTTACTGGTTCTTGAGGGAATGTTTTAAAATATGCAAGCAAACCATGTAATGTTCTAACTTTGGAATGTAATTGAGTTACTGATATTGCAAGAAATAATTGTTCAAACCCCTTACTCCAATAATGGGTGAACAAAATGTTCATTTAGAGCTAGCAAGCATCCCCTACCAATTGAAAGTATTGGTGATATCTGTATTCATTTGCCTGATAGACAAATCAACAAGCTCATTTTACTTGGCCTTGCGATGAATCTTTTATTAATTTTCCAACACTCCCTAACCTATCAACTCTTGTTGGAGGGAGAGGACCCAACGCAATGATCTCTTGTCCTCTTCTCCCTTTTTATAACTTAGTTTCTACCTAAGAACCACCTTCCATTTTAGCACATACTTGGTGCGCTCATTGCTAGTCGCCTATAGCTTGCTACTTCGGAACTTATATGCATCCATTGTTGCAAAATGATGCTCAACTACCGCTCCCACTATCCGTGCTCCGTGCTCGGTGAACAATGTGGAAATGTGAAAAGAATGCGAAAAGAATGGAAAAGAATGTGGAAATGCAGGAAAGAATGCAGAAATAGGGTAGAAATGTGAAAAGAATGTGGTAATATGGAATCGATTAAGTACTTGGAAGGATGCATTCAGAGCTTTTATGTGAAAGCTATATTATTAGTATTCAAGGAAATTTATCAAATTTGAAATAGTGAATATTAGCCCAAGCAACTTCGAGAAGGCTTTAAATTCATTGTTGGGATAATGTTCACTCCTAATATTTTCCATAGACATGATTCTGAATGTTGGGCATCATCCTCTCTCACACAAGCTTGAGTTGTTTCCTTTAACAAGCGTATCATCTTCTTCACCACAACTCCTCAAATAGCACATCCATCTAGTCACGATACTCTTTGCAATTGCATTGCACCTCCTTCTTGCTGAACTTGCACTTTAATGACAAGAAGGCGGCCTAATTAGCCAGAGACAAAATCAAAGGGCACAAACATCAAGGATGGCACTTTCAAGAAACCTCCAATAGCACCCTGCATCAATGAGTATGCATAATAGCACATGTGTCAATGAGTAAGCATAATAGCACATATGAGGTGACCCGAATATATGGCACGATGCTCAATCACATGCAAAAGGTCATAATATAATCAATAGACTCCCATCTATAAAGGATTGGACTTGTGTGAAAGATGCCTCCATAGTAGGTAGCATCGAGAGCTATTTCCGAAGAATTAAGCCACATTGGCAAAGCCATCTTTGTCGATGCATAGAGACATTGTAGGCAATGTGTCCCCCTACTCATTCATAAGTTCAATTGTAGATATGACATCATTGGTAGATAGCACAAATACTATCTTTTTTTAAGATGATAAAGAAGAAGAAATTTGGATATCTTGCTCCTCGTTCCTTTGCATTCCTCCACCATCACTTGCCCAGAGGTCCACACATCAAATCCCCCGTTACACAATCATGCACTTTTATTTTTCTAAAGACACAATCATAAACTTTAAATAACACCTCTCAATAAAAGATCAACCCTTTCAAGGAAGTTTGAAATTACTTCCTGGAGTGAGACCCCTCACAAAAACATCCCCTTATATAACTCACATGAATACCTTAAATCTCCCCTACCCATTCCGTACTTAATTATGGTCAAGCCCTCGCACGCCCCTCTTTAGATGAAAGAGGGAGTCCGATATACTTTTTCTTAATGGCCTGATATGATTCATTCACATAGGAGCTCCTATCCTTCAACAAAGTTCAAAACAAAAGAAGATTTCACTCACTAATTTCGGAACTTTCTTAGCTCACCAAGAACAACCAGCAATCAGCATTGCAAAGGTTCTATTAACACTACGTCTCCACAAAGTTCGGAGCTAAGAGGAAGCAGTTCGAGAACACTACAAAGGTTACGTTTCCTGCTCTATTTCAACACTCCTTTCTGAGCTAAGATATTTCCTTGTAGCCTAAATTGATCGGGCTGATTCATTCATACCTCTAGAAACACCTTATAATGGGAATGGGCGGAGACAAAAGAAGCATTTACTCACCAAGGGCACCTAGAATTGCAGAGATGTTTTAATAACAGCTGGTTTGCTTGATCATAACATAGGGCATTCGAGAAGTTCTAATATCTCAAGATATATTGCTAAATGATGGGAGTTTCTGCTTCAATCAAAAAAAAGTATAACTGCTTCCTTTCCTACCTTCCAATGATTTCCTTCGCAAACATGCTTCTTAAAAAAGCTTACAACAGGGCACAGTACTCACCTTGGGAAAAAGCATTCCGATTCTATTCCTTTCAAAACTAGCTATTTTGTATGGTGAACAGCAACATCCGATCAAAGCCACGTGTATGCATATGGAGAGCATGCACTTCAACTGATCAGACCAGAGTTGTTTTTGACTTCCAGGCTTGCTTTTTTCCTTCCAAAAAGGGCAGGTGGGGAGGGGAAGGAATTTGATTACTAGTTACATCGATCGCCGAAGCAATCACACGCTCAAAAGGAAGCAGGAAGTAAAACTATACCCGTGTTCCTGCTTTCCCATTGTCACTGAAGCAAATGAGCAAAAACTAGGGACTTAGGGGAGAAATAGTCGAGAGATCAAGGAAAGGATTTAGCCTCTTGACCGACTTTATCCAGCCAAGCCACAATGTCCCTTATGGTAGGCCTTTTCAGAGGATCAGGATTTATACATGGGCAAGCCACATCTAAAACCTGCAACATCTGCTCTTCATGGCCCTTATTTCGCAGCACGCTATCAAAAATCTCCTCAGGTGTGCCATTCATCCTCCACTGTTGCACCCACGCAACAAGATCAGCAGCTCCTCTGGCCTTACAAACATCCACAGGACGCTTTCGTGTGAGCAGCTCCAGCAGGACCACCCCAAAGCTGTACACATCACCCCTTGGCGTTGCATTCAAAGCGAGGCTGTACTCTGGAGGAATATATCCCAACGTACCTACCAACTCAGTAGTCACGTGAGTATCCGTCGACATCATCAACCTTGCTAAACCAAAATCAGCCAAATGAGCTTCAAACCTCTCGTCTAACAAAATGTTGCTGGATTTTATATCTCGATGTACGATATGAGGATCACAAATTTGATGGAGGTACGCCAGGCCGTGTGCTGCACCTTGCGCTATCTTCAGCCGCATTGGCCAGTCCAGACATGTGCCACCATCAATCCTCTCATGAAGCCAGTAATCAAGGCTTCCATTCTCCATGTATGAATACAATAGCAGCCTGTCGTTTCCAATTTGAAAATACCCTTGCAAAGAAACCAAATTCTTGTGTTGAGCCTTGGAAAGAGCCTCCACCTCGGCTCTAAACTCCCGCTCCATCTGCCCACAATCGCCGGTCAGTTTCTTAACCGCGAGCCTCGACCCATTTGCTAAGTCTGCTCTGTAGACCAAACCAAATCCTCCACATCCAACTATGTTTGCTGAATCAAAATTGCTGGTCGCTTTAAAAAGGTCAGACACAGAAATTTTTCCCTGGCTGTGGAAGAGTTCCACAGAAAAGCTCAGAGCCTCCGCGAGACATTGAGGACCATCCGTATCCCTAAAGCTGAGATTCCCCTGATACACAACATTCCGCCTGGACAGTTTCCAAGAGAGCCCGGCCACCACCACTGCAGTGAGACCGATCACCAAGCTGATTGGGACCAGAATTGCAATTCTGGAAGCAGATGGACTCCGGCCATACACTGAGGATATCATAGGTGCCTCGTCCTTTTTGCCGCAGGGAGGAAGAGGAGCACCGCAAAGGCCGGGATTATCCTCGTAGCTTTTCGTCGAAAACGTTAAGAACTGGTTACCCAAAGGGACAGGACCGGCCAGATTGTTATATGACACATTGAAGTAGGCAAGAAAGGTCAGTTGGGACAGCGATGGAGGTATCGAGCCTGTGAGATTGTTACACGATAGATCCAGATTCTCGAGATCCGTTAGACTTGCCATTGTCTCAGGAATGCTGCCAGACAAGTTATTGAAGCTGAGATCGAGATTAAGAAGCATCTTGAAATTACCCACCTGTAAAGGAATCGGTCCTACGAGCAAATTGTGCGAAAGGTAAAGCGTTGTTGGGAATGCAGACACTTGCGTGTACTGCAACTCGGGAGAATCAACCTTTTGCCTTATGGCCAGATTACTTACCACAGCCTGCAATCCAGCTGTATCGTCATCTCCACGTGCTGGAGTGGGCAGGTCAAACAGCTGAGGAGGTATGAAGCCCGAGAAAGAATTGTTGGACAAATCCATGTAAAACAGATGCCGAAAGCTCCCCAACCAGCTTGGAAGCGGACCATGTAAACGGTTCCAAGACAGGTCTAGAACCTGTAGCTTCGTACAGTTCCTCAACCAGTTAGGGATAACCCCAGAAAAGTTGACATTCCCGAGAGCCAGCACCTGCAAATTCGTGAGGCCATTGACGGAATCCGGAAGCGCTTCGCTGAACTCATTTTTTGACAGAATCAGGCTGACCAATTGTGTGTTGTCCGTCAGAGAGCTGAAGCTGCCACTCAAATGGTTGCTGGAGAGCAGAAGTGCAGACAGGTTCCTCAATTCGTTTATGAGAGGCGGAATCACTCCCGTGAAGTTATTTTTTGCCACGTTCAGGCTCTGGAGAGCTGTACACTGCGTCAATGAAGCAGGAATAGATCCAGTGAATTTGTTACTGTTGAGATCCACCATCTCCAGGTCTGACAATTTCCCCCAGTCCATACTGATTTCACCCTCAAATTGATTGCTGTTTGCCGTGAAAACCTTCAACTTGGAGCACGCAGTTAGACTTGAAGGCAAAACACCGTCAAGATTATTGCTACCCAACAAAAGCCATGTAAGATTTACCAAGCTGCCAACAGCCGCATCCAGAGTCCCTGAGAAGTTATTGTTTGCTAAGCAAAGCTTTATCAAAGAGCTCAGCTTAAAAAGGTCGCTAGGAATAGAACCCACCAAGTGATTGCTTCCCAAATCCAAGACCTGAAGATGGACACAGTCTCCAAGCCCCTCGTCGACGGAACCTGAAAATCCATTGTAAGAGAAGTCGAGGATCGTAACGTTGTGCCCACCCTGGCACACATCCGTCGGCACCCTTCCATTCAGGGAATTATTGCTCGCGCCAAAGCGCACCAGAGAACTGAAATTTCTTAAGGAGGGGAGACTGCCGGTGAAAGAGTTACTCGATATGTTGAGGACCTGCAATGTTGGAAGGTTCCCTATTACAGACACGGGACCTGAAAGATTATTACCACTGAGATCAAGCTGCTTCAGCTGGAAGAGGGAAGTCAGTTCCCCAGGCAAAGTACCGTGAAGAGAATTATTCGACACGTTGCAAACCTGAAGGGCAGTCAGGTTGCTCAACGAAGAAGGAAGAGTGCCGTTGAGCCCCATCCCTGGTAGCGAGATATTCACTACTCTCGGCGCGACTGAGCCATCGCAAGTCACGCCAACCCACTCACAGCAGCTGACATTTGTGTTCCAGGTCGTTAGAGAGGAGCCCCCAACATGGTCTCTGAAATCTAACAGAGCTGTGAGGTCCTCCTCGTCACATGCATTCGACGCTCTTCCGTCGGCATTCCCACTGGTTTGTGGGACATCTATAGATGACATCGCGGGCAGGCCATCCAGGAGGGAAACTAGCAAGAGAGAAAATACGATTATATACATGCTGGAGGGAGAAACGAACTTGGCCCTCTTTACAAAGGGAGCACCGAGGCCACAAGGAAAGCACAAACCGGTGCATGGAGTAACCGAGAAGAGAAGCAGTTAAACAAGAATGGAAACTGGCCTGGGGCAAGGGCGAGCAGTGGCATTGGAAGGTTTAGTGGAATACAGAGGAGCAAACAAGAGGGAAGGGCACGGGCACGGTGCGAGGGAGTGAGAAAGGGGAAAGAGGGGCACGAAGGAGACTATAGGGAAGGGCCAAGCTGGGTAGCTGTTGTGGCGATCAGACAATAAAGAGCTCGTGAGTAGGGAGAGACAGGTGCGCGGTCTCCATACAGAGTACCAACAAGAGGTATGGAAAATTAGGAGGCACGCTGCATGCAGTTGGCGAGCTACTTGATAGTAGCTATCGCAGTCACTGAGGATGAAAGCACCAATTTGGTTGTGGTAAGAGCGTGGGTGGAGAGATGAGAGCGATGCAAGTGCAGCAGAGTGAGAGGGTCTGGTGTGGGGAGATGGTTGTCAATACCACAACATTGCAGGAACAGAGCATCGGCAGATGAATCTGAGTGAAGAAGAGGAAGAAGAAGAAGACGCACGTAGAAGAATGGAGAAGACGAAGGGAGGAGAGGGGGACTTTGAGACGTCCGACCCGAGAGCGTCGAGGGTTGGACGTCAGAGGAGGAGAGGAAAGCAGAAAATTCAACGCTTTGAAAAGCGCAGAAAAATACAAGGCAGGCCGCCAAATCGAGGAGGAGGAAGCTGGTGGGATACTACGAGAGTTCCATAAACAAACACCGGAGCGGGTGCCCAAGAAATTTGCATGCCGATTGCTATGCGGGATCGATGCAAGAAAGGTTGGAACTTGGACTTATAGAAGTGGGGAAAACAAGGGGAGGGAACAGGGCAAAGGGCAAACAGGGGAAAGCTTAAGATGAAGACTTTGAAGTTTGAAGATGAAGATGAAGATGAAGATGAAGATGAAAAGGAAGACGAAGGTGGTAAAAAGGAGGGATTTTGCTGCCACAAACAGTGTGTTGTGTTGTGGGATTTAGGCTGGTGCGATGTGACGAGCTGCCCACCTTGGATTTCGATGCTCGCTCTATCTCTCTCTCTCTCTCTCTCTCTCTCTTATTAATGAGCCATCGCCACCACCACCTCCTCTTCCACCGTAGCTTGCTAAATTCACGCATGCCACCTTTCACCGCCATTCCTCCTCCTCCCCCTCCCCTACGTACCCCTGCTTGCACGACTCCTCCCGTCTTCCGAGACGTATTCCATCCCCCACTCTGCCCAATTCCCATCGCCCACCCCCCACTTCCGCCTTTGCTTCCATGGTCCTGTTGCTTTATTAGCTCTGCACAGAACAGCCCAGTATGTGGAGCTCGAACGCTATGGTCGTGTGACTCCTGTTGCTTTAATTCTGCATAGAAGCGAAAGTGGTGCGCCGTAGGCTCCCGCCGCCAAGCTTTAGAACTCGGAACGTCGGGAGAGGTTGATGAGGGCTGCGGGGTTGAGCTCTTTTTCGAAGGGCGTGGCGAGAAGTGATGAGCGTTGAGGAGAGAGCGGCAACGGTTGGCTGAGGGGGGCAGGGGCGTGGGGAGAGGAGGGGAGAGGACGAAGGCAACCAACCATAACCATGGGCGATTTCCAAAGCGCTGCCTTGTGTTTGTGCTCTGTACCACTGTACAGTTTTGTGTACCGTAATTTCGTAGTCCATCGTGACACATTGTTTAGCCCCTATATTAAACTCCATTTACAAATTTCCCTCGGGAACTGCATTGCACTTCCCATGAATTTTTTTTTTAAATCACTAATTTAGTCCTCCCCCCTGACACTCGTGACAAAACTCGCCGTTTGACCCGTCGTACCCCAGCTCAACCCCCCCACCCCACCCTTTGACATAGCCCTCGTTACAATTTACAAACATGAACTTGCAAGGACTGCTTCCTTACAGTGCATTCCTTGGACGCTATGGAAAAATAGCCTCCATATGCTCCCATGTTTGTAAACTTGTAAGCGTGCATTCCCATGATGCCAATGTAAGGGTTGAGAGATCTTAGCCTCAAAAATCTAGAGGAGGTGACAACTTAGCCAGACTAGTCTGCATGGCTGAAACTACAACAATCCAATTTCAGGCTTATGTCTTCCAGATTCCCCGATGTTAAAGGCACCTCCTGGAACCATGGCACAAAGCTTGGAAACTCCATTTTCAAATCCGAAATGTGGAAATCACTACCCCTCTAAGGAGGATCAAAGCTGCTTCCTTAGAGCACATTCCTACTATCCAAAGAAAAATAGCCTGAATATACTCTAGATCCTGCTAGTGGGAACGTCTTTGCATCTTTGACATCTTAGCTCCAATGCACTAAACTATCGAAGAATCAGGCTTCTTGCAGCAAAACTGAAGCAACTCATTGGCTCAATCTCTCTGAAATGCCCTCCCTCCCTATTTTTACTTTTAACGTCGTCCAAATCCTCAATGTTAATGGGAGCTTCTTTGCAACCAATCATGACTATGGAATTCATGGGGTGAGGCTATTCTTTGCCTCTCCACAAATTTCAAGAGTGCAATTCCACCTGCACTACATCAATAGATTGTGTACTCACGCTTCAAATCGTATCCCTCAAAATTTTAACATGGTCTCATAAGTAGACACATGAAAGCACAAATGAGCTCAAACAATTTGTGTTTTAATCATAAGAGCCAATCCATTTGCCAACCATGGAGATCTCCCTATTGAGGATTCAAGTACTTTTCAAGATCCACGATTTTATTGTAAGAAATTCCCATATGTGCTTCATCACAGTTTAGCATTGATTACAATACTTGATTGAGGTTTTTAACATCATGAAAGGTAAGAATGGCTCACATAGCTCCTAATTTGGACAAAATATAAAACCCCCCAAGGAAGTACCATTTCAAATTAGTGGTCTATAACTATGTCCACCAATTTATTCTATTGAGTATGTTCCCCTTGTTAGTGAAAAATTGGAAATTCTCATTCATTAGTTCCAACCCTACACAAATTCCTTCAATTAACATATGTTAGAAGGGCCCCTAAAAAAATCATATAAGGTAAGCCCCGGTAAAAATTAATGTAAGGTAAGCCCCCCGCAAAAATTAATGTAAGGTAAGCCCTCTGCGAAAATTCACATAAGGTAAGCCCCTTTCAAAAGTTAATCTCCCCCCTCCTTCCCACAACTTGCCTTTGTCATTGTAGTCTCTCTTCCCTCCCATGTCCTTGCCCTTCTAACCTTCTTTTCCCCTACCCTTCCAGCCTTCTTTTCCCCTCCCTATTCTTCTTTGTTTGCTTGTCTTCCTGTCGATCTTCCTCCATTCAAAGGCGGAGTGCACGTCACTCTTATCTACCATTTTTTTTTTAATTGAGTAACCACAATAAAAGACAACTTTGAAAAACCATGCATTGAATACATAGTCTAAGGCTTGGCGTGCCACGCATCCCCATGTTCCCATCGAGAACCTACCCAATATTTTTCCATCAAAGTGAGTGACCAAGACAATGGTAGAATAGGTGCCCATTTTTTAAAATATAAACACCCTATTTGAATACATAAATTGCTCTAACATGGGGTAGTGAGCCCTAAGTATATTTATCACTAGGGGAATACCCCCATGCAATTGTTGGCCACCCTAGTCTACAAGGTTGTGCCCATTAAAATCTAGCTCGTGTGATACGCTAAAAGGTTTCATATGGGAATGTGATTAATACAAGCCTTTCATGCCTGACCACAGCCCCCATAAATATACTCAGCCTTCTAAAAAATAAAATAAAAATATGCAAGCCTTTCATGTCAAAGCACATCAAACTTCAAAGGGTAAGTGTATTCACAAGGGAGACTAACCATGGCTTTTCCTAGAACTAAAGCCGTGAAAAATTAAACCATAGTACACTAGTTGACTAAAATATCAAACTCCCATGTGCTTCATAGTGGTGGGTACATGCATGACGTAGAAGCCTCAAGAGACATGCACGCCCTACATTAGGTCTCTCGACAACTATTTCAAGGAACAAATAGAATTAATTGGTGCCTTTGCATAGCTATTCCACCACATCATCCATGTGATGCTACATTTCTTAATCTTAACAAGGCACTTCCATATCTTCACTTTCCCTTTACACTATCAAATAATAGCAAGCCATGCATGCTTTCTTCTCTCTTTACACATCCTAAACTTTTTAGATGTAGACACTTCACCTTACCCTAGCAAATATCCTCACCATAGAAACATTTCATTCTTCTCATTTGCAATTTGGAAAGCTTATACCATGCATGATTTGGTGGAATCCATCAAAAGAGTATAAAGTGCATCTACTCAAGAAGTGGAGACCATTGACTTCCAAAAGTAGTTCCACCATTATTGACATAGCACTAGGTATGCCCATTAAACACCATTTATTTCTCACCTTTTTTTTGTGAGGATGTGAAAGTTGATGTGTTTCAAGCTTGTACTAATTGTAAATCTGAGATAAGATTTCCATCTCATCTCAAAAGAAAGGCAATCTTTGGATCATAAAGAAAGGGCTGCCATGATCTGATCACAAAATCAAGGTAGGAAGATTGTCAACATATCTCTTACAAATGTCAAAAAGTTAAGGAAGGGTTATTGATGCAATTTTGATTTAATCCTCTATCAATGAAACCCTTATAGTAGATTCAATGAACATTGTGTGGTATGGGTTTAAAGGAATTGGGCACAACCTCTACGTCCAACAACTATTTACATTGAGGAGCCATAGCATAGTAAGCGTTAGTATTTCCACAATGTACTTGCATGTGCATGTGCATGTGTGCACGCACGTATGCATGATGCATGCATGTGCATGCATGTGTCTGTGCACACACGTATGCATGCATGTGTGTGTGCACGTGCTGATGGGCGTGCTCATGCATCCACGTGCCTGTGCATGTACATGCATTGTGGTGTGCATGTGCGTGTGTGCGCATGCAAGCATGTGCATGCACGTGCATGTGTGCATAGGGTGTGTGTACGTGCATGTGGATATGTATACATGCATGTATGCACATGCAATATGTGTGGTGGCATGCAACCAACCACACACATATGAGTGCATTGTGCATGTGCATGTACATGCATTGTGCTATGCATGTGCGTGTGTGTGCATGCAATCATGTGCATGCATGTGCATGTGTGCATAGGGTGTGCGTATGTGCATGTGGACATGTATACATGCATGTATGCACATGAAATATGTGTGGTGGCATGCAACCACACACATATGAGTGCATTGTGATATGTATACATGCATGTATGCACATGCAATATGTGTGGTGCATGCAACCACACACGTATGAGTGCATTGTGCATGTGCTACTTGATTCAACATGTTTTTAGGTTTATGCCTTCGTGCATTAATCATGTGCATGTCTATTTGTGTGGGCATGCACACACTTTGTGCGTGTGGGGGCGGGGGGGATAGGGGGCATGCATGTGCCTTTCTACATATATAATCTCTCTCTCTCTCTCTCTCTCTCTCTCTCTCTCTCTCTCTCTCTCTCGTCGCTCTCTCTTCCTCCCTCCCTCCCTCCCTCCCTCCCCCCCCCCCCCCCCCCCCCCCCTCTCTCTCTCTCTCTCTCTCTCTCTCTCTCTCTCTCTCTCTCAATGTGCACATGTAATGTGTGTTTGGGTGTGCCCACATGTGTACATGCACACATGTGTGCGTGTGCATGGGCATGTGTGTGTGCATGCGTGCATGCTCACATGTGCATGTGCACGTGCACGCACATGCATGAGCGCATGTGCATGTGTGTGTGTGTACTCGTGTGCATGCATGCATGTGTGTGTCATGCATACATGCATGCACGTGTGTGTCCACACGTGTGTCCATGTGCGTGCATGTGTATGTGTTTGTGGGGCATGTGTGTGTGTGTTTGACTACAAAAAAAAAGGTGTGTGCTTGCAATTGCATGTGTGTGTGCATACCATGTGCATCATGTGTGTGTGTGTTTGTGTGTGTGTGTGAGAGAGAGAGAGAGAGAGGTGCTTGATATTCGCATGAAACATTAAAAATATTCATTCTGGTACCTTTTCAATAATACAACGATAATGGATGAACTTCTATAGCATATTATATTATGCATTGGGCAAAGGTGGGTGCATGTTTATCTTACACCTAAAATCCTTACTTTTTCTACAAAAAACATAAATTTTGTTGTGACTACATTTCATTCATGTGACATTTTTTAGTTTGAACTTTCTCATGTTTCAAAAGGTCCTCTAAATATTGCAGTATTACGTTCTTTGAATATGGAAAGGTATTGTGTTCTAACTATATTAAAATGTCTAACTATATTAAAATCTTACTTTCTTTGAATATGGAAAGGGATTGTGTTCTAAATATATAAATATGTGGAGCACAAGTAGAAGAACGATTTAGAAAGGGCTCATATCACCATGGTACATCCGCATGTAAACTTGGCTTCCTAAATCTTTTATCCATTTGAATTCCTATTGAAAAGTCTACATCACATTGGTTTCCTGTATAGAAATTCAAAGCTCAATGCTTCTTTCATTTTGTTTACTCTCAGAGCTTTTAATATATATTTCCTCGGTTTCAATGGACGTGAAACTTTCTTTCTCAAAGCAACATGAGAGAAGGAGAGCTTATCTCTCATTTTCTATGTTTGTTCATTTCTAGAATACTATTTCACGATTCTTAATTGGCCCCTACGTGATGACTACGAAGCTATAGCAATATATGCCCACTTATGTGAAAACAGAGGATACAAATGTTTATGTATGTATCAAATCATGGTTTGAGACACATAATGAGACAACCCAAATATAGGTTCAAATTCTTGGGATGGGAGATTGGATGTTGGAGGAGCACAAGACTAAATAAGACACCCACCCACCGGAAAGTAAAACTTTCTAGCTGTAAAATAGTAGTTGCCTTCTACTTACAAATAGTCCTCACTTCAAATAGCTAGAAAGCAGATCTTTTAAGCTTAGTTACTTCTGGCCACAAATAATCCTCCCCCAAAATCCCTCTCCCACTCCTTCTTCCCCACCTTTTAACAAATGTAATGCTAACATAACTTCTCTTTTCATGGTTTCTTATGATGTAAGATCACAATTTTCATTATTCTTTCTTGCATGGTCTTGAAAGATGCTACACAAAATCATTTTGTATAATGCAATGCACTATTGGTGGGTAAAGGTGCATATACATCCTATACACCTCCCATAGATAAATCAAGATTATCATGCTAAATCTCCATTTCAAATATGACTATGGGGGCATACTGGATTGTGCAGTGCACAAGCAAGACAACAAAAGAAAGTATGCATGAGAAAAAATATATGGCCAAAGAGTATCATATGGCTAATGAAATATTTAATTAATATTTACAAATAAGTCAAAAAAGGGTACAATTTTGACATTGTATTTAAAGAAATAAGAAATATTGTGTCCAACACATGAATTCCAAGTATTTAAATCATTTAGCTTCATTGTAGTTTGCTTCAAAATCATTGCAAATTCTTTAAATTACAAAAAAAACTTGCCGACTTCTAATAATCAAAATGAGGGGGGGTTAGACCCTTTTAAAAAAAGACCCGTTCAAAATTTGGCCTATAGGGGGTTTTTATTTTTCCCTAGGCATACGTTGAGAGCGAAAGACCTCCAACCTAGAGCGACAAGCTTTTTTACCTCATAAATTGCCTGGCTAACTCCTGGGTCTATCATGTCAAGGACCTTGCTAAAGTCCCTTAGATGCATCTTTACCATTGCTGTCATTGACAAAACTCTGAATCCCTGTTGGATCCTATGTTGGAAAGAGTTTTTATTGTGGACTTCCCACACTCCTAGGATCACTGCTGTGCAGATGTACGGCCAGCCAACAGCCAGCATGGAGGGGAGCCCCTTCGTATCACCTAGCAAGGGGAGGTGCCACTGGTTGCCTAGTGTGAACTTCGACATTAGACCTGCCCCTCTGACCGCCACTTCAATCTTCTTCCATACCTCTCGCACCACCGCGCATCTCCATAGGAGGTGGAGGATGTCTTCCAGGTTGCATCTGCAGAGCATGCAAGTGGGGATAATGGCCACCCTTTTTGCTAATTTACTCTCCTGAATCGCTCTTTCCACCGTTTCCTACTGTGCCGCAGACTCCATTTGGAGAAAAGAGCGAGAAAAAGATAGTTTCTCTTCTCTAGCTGGGTGGCCATCAATTAGGCACCTTGCTATGGCTGACTGCCCCCATATCAGTTTCTTGTAGATGACCCTTGCCGAAAGCTTCCGTACAGGGGTCTTCCCCAGGATCCACTGGTTTTCCCTCCCATCTCACACAGGAATGCTATTTGATGGCTAGTGCTCCGAGATCCTGTCAAGGGTATCTTGGATCAGGTCGGCTTCTCCTTGGGACAACACAACCTCCCACTTGATTCGGTCCATCATCTTCCAGCCCACCTTGCTGGAGTCCCATATGTCCATCTAGCGCTTGATCCCTTTCCTATGGAGGTTCCTTTCTCTAGTTAGGTCGTGAAGTGCGAACGGTTCACCACCCCTATTAAGCACCCTGGTCCACCAGATACTTTCGTGGAGGCTACCATCACCTCTAAGACCTTTCCTCCCTCTCCATTCGCAGAGCTACACATAGTCCTTCTAGGCTTGGACCAGTCCGACAATGAGGTCCGACCCAACGATCTTAACGGGGAAGTCCGAAATTAGCCTATTGTACCAATCCAAGCTGTGCCATTGCCCTGCCCCTTGCTTCTAGAAGCCTGCATTGATGAAGTTCTTAGTGATCACCACCCACGGTGCCTGTTCAGTGTAGAGGTTCACCATCCATTTGCCTATGAGCACCGTGTTCCTAAGTCAAATGTCCGGGAGTCCGATGCCCTCGAGCACTTTGGGAGCCTTCAATGGTTCCCAAGGGATATAATGCATCTTGCGTCTACCTCCTTCCTCTGCCCACAGGAACCCCCTAATTAACGCTTCAATTTCCATCCATTGTGTCTTGTTGAACCTCCAGATTGACGCCACATAAGTCATGGTTGCTGCTAAGATATGTTGCACCACCAAGCTTCGCGCGTTCCAGCCTAAGCACAGGCCGCTCCATTTTTTCAACTTCTCCCTAATTTTACTTTTGAACCAGTCAAATCTCTGACGATTAGTCACTCCTACCCCTAGGGGTGCACCCAGGTATCGGATTATTTTCCCTCGGGGGACCAGATTTACCGCTTTGCACATGGATGCTATTTTATGGTGAGGGACAGCTTTGACACATTGCAGTTGATGCACTGATTGTGCTATGCTTTCTTGGATGAGACATTGATGTCCCATGGACTGTAAGTTATGTTTGAGGTATTTAGCTCTTATTGGTATTGAATTTGCCATTGTTTTGTCATTACAGGTTGACATTTTCTTTTGGGCTAGATTTGCTCATATGGATGCATAGTATATGCACATGAGTCAGTTGCAATTTTATGCTTTGAGACTAATATTACCATTGTGGCATACACATTTGGGTGCATTTGGTATTTGGTGTGATTCTTTCTTGCAGGCACTAGCATTTGGGATTTTACTTTATTTGCATCATGGCATCCTCTTCCATGTCTTAAAAGGAGTTTTTCAGCATTAAAAAGTTTGATGGGACAAACTTTTCTCTACAGAAAGAACAGATAAGGGATGGCTTATTCAAAAGAAGTAGATCAAACCCTTGGGAGGGATTGCAACTAAGCTTGAGGATGATTGGAATGAGTTGGATGCATTAGCAAAGTCTAATGTTAGACTTCATCTTGCATAGTTAGTTTATTTCATAGTAGTAAATGAGTAGACTATGGAAGATTTGTGGAAGAAATTATGTGCCACTTATGAGAAGGAAACTGTCTCTAATAAAGTTTACCTCATGAAGAGGTTGTTTGAGCAGCAAATGAAGGAAGGGGTCTCCATTGCTTCTCACTTGAATGAATTCAATATTATTTTCAGCCTAGGCTCAAATCTTAATTTTGATGCAGAGACTAAGGCAACATTCCTCTTGTGCTCATTGCCATCCTCATGGGATATCTTCCATACAACTATCAATAACTCTGCACCTGGTGGAGTACTAAAGTTTGATGATGTTATGGGTAGATTCTTGGCCGAGGAGATTGTACGGAAGTCTATGGATGGCAACAAGCAAGATGCAACCTTAAATGTGCAAAGGGGAAGATCACAGTTCAGGGGGAAGTCCCAAGAAAGACGGTCTCGTTGCAAATCTCGGGTACAGAACATTGAGTGTTACCATTGTGGCAAGAAGGGCCACATGAAAAAGGATTGCTACAAGCTAAAAACAGAGAAAAAGGATAAGAAAAAGAATGCAAATTGGGGTATAAATAAGGGAAGAGAATCTAAGGGAGGACAAAGGAAAAGTGAAGATCAAGGAGATCACTAATAATAGTGATGTGACAATGGCATACTCTTCATGTCTAGTCTACCTGTAGGGTTGCTTACCACTTCAGATGATGCATATTCCTAGGATTGGATTTTGGATTTCAGTGCTTCATTCCATATTACTCCCACAGGGAATGGTTCTCCACTTATGACAGTGGAAAGACATGTTGTGTGCATCTTGGAAATAACTATGCATGTGACATAGAGGGAGCAGGTGACATAAAGTTTTCTTATGCAAATGGGTCTGCTTTTGTTTTGAAAAATGTGAGACATGTGCCTAAGCTAACCAAGAGTCTCATTTCCATGGGTCAGTGATGTTGGTTTTCAGACCACCATTGGTTTTTAGAGATAGAAAATTCATAAGGGCTCTATGGTTTTGGCAAGGGGTGCCAACTGTGGGACGTTGTATCCCTTACATATATCAAGGATGTCTGATCATGTTATTGCAATAACCGAGCAGCCAAGTACTTCTTTGTGGCATTGCTGGTTGAGGCACATGAGCCAGAATGGAATGAAACTCTTATGTCGTTTGGGTTATGTACCGCATTTGAGTTTTTCTGATTTTGAAATTTGTGAGCACTGTCTCTATGGGAAGCATACTAAATTAGTACATAAAAGAAGGGGAAAGAAATAGCTTGAAAGGCTTGATTTGGTTCATTCAGACGTATGTGGTCCCATGCCTACACGGTCATTAGGCGAGTCTAAATACTATGTGACATTCATTGATGATGTAACTAGGAAAGTGTGGGCTTATGCTATAGCTCAGAAGAGCGATGTGTTCCAAGTATTTTCAAAATGGCTAGATTTGGTTGAAAATCAGTCAAGTAGAACGCTTAAATGCCTACGGACTGACAATGGTGGAGAGTATCTCTCTCATGACTTTCAACATTTTTGTGATACACGTGGGATCAAGAGGGAGCTCCCATCCCATCATACTCTAGAGCAAAATGTAGTTGCAAAAAAGATGAACCACACCATAATGCAAGTGGTTTTTGGGCTGAGGCAATGAAGACGTGCATGTGATCATTAGATCACCTAGTAAGAGTTTGGATGGTGGTATTCCTGAAGAGGCATGGAGTGGCAAGAAGCCCTCTTACTCTCATTTGTGTATATTTGGGGGTGAGGCATATGCACATGTGCCAAAAGAGCTTCAGAAGAAGCTAGATCCTAAGTCTAGGAAATGCATCTTTCTGAGTTATGGTGAAAGTGGAGAGATGGGCTATCGTCTCTGGGATCCAGAAGCAAAGAAGATCATATGTAACCATGATGTGGTCTTCAATGAGAAGAAGATTCATAAGACACCCATGAGGGATGTGGAAATGAGGAGAAGATTCATAAGACACCCATGAGGGATGTGGAAATGAGAAGAAGATTCATGAGACGGGATGTGGAAATGAGGAGAATCACTCTCTAGGATGTGAATCCACCTACATATGTTGATAGACAGCCATGCACCAAATGTGCAGGAAATGGTGCCACTAGGTACTCCCATAGGTACACAATCAAGGGAAGCTGATGGATCATCTATTGGAGGAGAAAATTCATAAGACATCCATGAGGGATGTGGAAATGAGAAGAAGATTTATGAGACGAGATGTGGAAATGAGGAGAATCACTTTCTAGGATGTGAATCCACCTGCATATGTTGATAGACAACCATGCACCAAATGTGTAGGAAATGGTGCCACTAGGTACTCCCACAGGTACACAATCAAGGGAAGTTGATGGATCATCTATTGGTGGAAATAATGAGCCTAATGAGGCTGATATGCAGGTGGGACAACAAGCAGAAATGCCTTTGAGAAGATCAACTAGAGTGTCTAGATTGCGTGAGAGATTTGTTCCACGGGCAGACTATGTGATGCTTATTGATTGCAAGGAGCCTTCTTGCTACAGAGAGGCTATGATGCGTGAGGATTAGCACAAGTGGGAATATGCTATGCAATCAAAGAGCATTTGGTTTGTAAGCTGAAAAAGAGTCTCTATGGCCTTAAGCGAGAGCACCTAGAGAATGGTATCAGAAGTTTGATGCTTTCATTGGGTCCCAAGGTTTTTGAAGAAGTGAGATTGATCACGGCCTCTACTCTAAAAGGGCTAAGGATAATAGCCTGATACTCCTGGCACTTTATGTGGATGATATGCTATTGGATAGCAAGAACACTTATGACCTGGATGCATTGAAGGACAAGTTGCATGAGGCCTTTGACTTGAAGAATTTGGGACCTGCAAGTTATATTCTTGGTATGTGCATCATGCACGATCGAAGTAGGAAACTCCTTTGGCTTTCACAAAAGAAGTATGTTACAAAAGTGTTGCACCATTTCAATATCGAGGGGGGGAATTCAATAAGTACTCCATTGCCTCCATATGTGAAACTGAGTCAGGCAGATAGTCCCAAATCAGATGAGGAGAGGGCCATGATGGCCTAGGTTCCTTATGCATTAGCGGTTGGGAGTCTTATGTATGCTATGATAGCTACTAGACGGGACATTGCATTTGTAGTGGGGGTTGTTAGCTGATAAATGGCTAATACAGGAAAGAGGCATTGGGAGGCAGTTAAGTGCATCATGAGGTACATGAAGGATACCAAGGAGATGTGCATTTGCTTTGGCAGAGGAGATATGCATGTACTTGGGTACACAGATTTAGACTATGCATGGCATCTGGATAGCAGGAGATCCACTTCTGGTTATGTGCTCACCTTTGTAGGTGGTGCAATGTTGTGGATGTGTCGCCACAAAAGTGTGTTGCTTTGTCGACCATAGAGGCCAAGTATGTTGCAACCATAGAGGGTTGCAAGGAGGCTATATGACTTGATCGGCTACTAGGAGATTTGGGGATTCATACAAGTGTACCGACATTGCTCCATGAGTGCTATTTAGCTAGCACAGAATGCGGTGTTTCATACAAAGACCAAGCACATTGAGGTCAGGTACCATTTCATTAGGGAGGTACTTGAGGACAAGCGCATTGATCTTATCAAGGTTCATACAGATGATAATCTTGTAGATATGCTAACGAAGAGTCTACCTAGTTAGTGGTTTGAGTATTGTCGTGTATTGATGGACATTAGATAGTATGTCCACTGGTAGTTCTCCTTAAAGGGACATTGGCCTTTAAGTGGGAGGTTGTGGAGGTTAAAGCCACTGTGTTCTAACCAATGACCATGGCTATGTACAATACTCAAACACATATATATATGGATGACATAGAAGATTAGGGTGTTCTACACCCACCAAAACGTGTGTGGCTCTCTTCTAGCTCTCCCTCTTTCTCACCCTCTTCCATTCCGCTTCCATGGAGAGCACTCTCATTTATTAGCTTTTATGTATATAAGAAGTGTGCCCAATAAATATTATTTCACTTTTATGACCTAACATAACAAATCTACTTTATTTTTATAAATGTTTGCAATATGACTTGTGCTTACTATAGTTTGTGTGGTTGTCCTTTTAGACATAGGAGTTACCCTTTTAGACAAAGGATGGTCTCCGTGGCTAACCTTTTGCACAAAGGGTGGATTAAGGCTGCCCTATCCTCTAAAAGGCCATTTGCATGAGTGCCATAATATGAAACATAGAGAAGTCTCCATTTGTCGCCCTATTAGACAACGTGTGGTTTTCGTAGAAGAAAGGGTATTTTACATGATCACCTCCTTAAATGAGCCAATGTCATGGAAATCAAACACTACAATGTGTAGGCTTCCATAATGGGAATTGGACTTGTCATTTCACTCTAATAAGAAAAATTAATGACTTCACATGCAAGAAAGTAAATGATTCAAATACATATTGTAAGAAAGTAATTACTCATGCATGATTTAGAGAAACAAAAGAACACCATACATTGTGCACATAAAATTGAGAAAAGCTTATACCTTTTTATAGTATAAACTATATCCACTAATTTGTTAGGACAAATGCCTATTGAAACCAAAGAACTTTGCCTAGTGCTATTTTTTTAATCATTATAGTTTTGTCATTCTCTCACTCCCTAAAGCCTTGATATACTATCAAGAATACCCTACTAAAGATGAGATCAATCACCCATTGGAAGAACCAATACTACCTCTTGGCCATTACACTATGTGTGATGCCTGTGTGACCACGGCCACTAACATCACTTAGACGATTAAGAATTCTACCTAAATTATATCTTCTTCCACTCAACACCACATGTATATCCATTGGTGAACTCAAAATTAGACCTTGTTTTTACTCTCTCTCTCTCCCCCACATTGATACTTGACCCACATAGCACTTGCAGTGCCCAACTTTGGAGACAATACAAAGTCTACACAATGAATATTGTATAAGTCCTTAGATTATATTCACAATTGTTATGAATGGAAGGAAGCCATTGACCCGTGGCTTTAGAGTGATCCTGCTAACCGTGGCTATCTTGTATTATGCTGATCGTTGCTCTATGAGTATCCCGCCGTCCGACATGATACCTTACCCCCATGCCCGTGATCATACCCATTTCTCGCCAATCGTTGCGCTACGTCTATCACACCACCCATTGTTATTTTACTTCGCTGCCCATTTCTCTTTTTATTCCATCGATTATTGTGATCCACCTACTCTGTTGCTCGTCGCAATTTTCGATCCCCACGCCCATCGCCATAACTATACTGCCGACCGATGCGTTGAGCATTATCCCGCTGACCTCCCGATCCTGCCACCCATTGTCTTAACCTTATCCTATACCCATAGGGATACCACTTGCATCTTATCTTGCCAAACATGTGGCAAGACCTATCCCACCGATCATCGTGGTACATCTATCCCACTGCGCATCGTGTTTCACTCACTCCACCGCCCATCACTATACGAGTATCCCATTGTTCGGTGTAATACCCTATCCCTATGACCATCGCCACATAACGTTATTCCCACGACCGTTCGTGATACCTCTGGGGTACCCAGGAATTAAAAAAATTAAAGAACCTCAGTTCATCTTGAGTGTGCCTAGTTAGAGGCCTCCCACATGCACTTGAGGTCTGGGAGAATTTTGTCTAAGGATCCCGCACTGAGAGATAGTGCTTCGAGCTATGCTCAGCCCACCCTCCGCCCTAACTGGGGTTCTGATAGTTTGATTCCTAGCCTCCGCTCGGTAATAGGCCCTCGACAAGAAGACCTATCTAGCTCTGATGATACGGAGAGCTTAGATGAACTAATGCAAGACCCTTTGGGTCCACGGGCCTCTAAAGCCCCATTCACTAGTGTGGCATCTCCAAACTCTCCTGCACCTTCCGTTGCATCCAGGTTGAGAGGTACATTCTCCAACATGTTCGGACGTTTAGGCCAAATAGAGTCGGCAAACATGGAGAACCCCTTCGCCAGCATGTCTACAGGAAGGAAAGGTCAGCAACATGCATTTTTTTATTACTTCAAGCCCCATATCTCTAGTGCAAAATGCACCTGATTTTTTCCTCTTATTTAAATACTCACATGGGTAGGTTGGCACAAATGACTCTTGCCACTTCAACCTACTTTTTCTTTATGAAAATATTATCCCTTGGACTATTCCACATGGGTCTAGCACACATAGATGAGAAAGTCTATGATGCCCTGCTACCCCTAAGAATTAAATACAATATGTCCCCTTAGCCTTGGCCACATATCACTTAATGTTTCATGGGACCACCTAGGTGGAGGGGTGACACATGAAGATTCCATGCCATCTCACCATATTATATTATTTGTTCCATGGACTATGTACAACATCCCTCTGGGTCCTCTTACTTGGAAGGGTGGCACGTGGACATGCCCTACCACCTCAACCTTGGGCCCTTGCCACTCCATATGATATTCTACTAATGTCTCACACACATATTCACTTCTACTTATTACATTTACAATGGGATTTTTTTTTGCAGTAACAGTGGCCTAACTCCCATGTCTATCGAGAGGATCCTAGATTCAGAAGCTTGTATTGGAATAATGAGAAACCATTCTCTAAGGCTAGGCTGAAAGATCTTGGGAAAGATGCCTCCACCTTAGCGTTGACAACAGCACAAGCTCACTAGAAGTTTTATGTACCTTGAGACAGTAGGCTGGATACCTAGGCTATGAGGATTAGGAGAGAGTGGAAATCTACTCCCTCGTTCAAAATAAACTTTCTGCTTTGGAGGGTTTTGGTAGGGAAACTTCTTGTTTGGGCTAGAATCTCCAACTGGAATCCAAGGGTTACTCCTTTGTGCCCCTTCTGCAAGCACTTTAGGGAAACACATATGCATCTAATTTGGGAATGCCCCTTTGTCAGGAAAGTCTGGAATGATGTTGTTGAGAGGCTGAGGGCAATCCAAGTGCATGTCAAGATTAGATGAAAGGTTGCATTACTAGGAGATCATGGAAGTCTTAATGATGCAACCCTTGAAGTGTGGCAGCTTGTAAGAGGTGTTTTAATTACGCACGCACTTATGGAGATTCAAAAATGACATGGCTTTTATGAGACCTCATTTTGGCAAAGGGCTAGTACCTTTGATCTTGGAGGATGTCAAGAGTACCCTGCAACTTTTTGGAAGAAAAACGAGACTCTTAGGGGAGGCTATCTTACTCACCATGGTTTCCCACTTAGAAGAGAACTCATGGTGAGTAGTCATGGCACTTACAAATGATAGCTAGTGGAAAACTAATTTGACCCTTACTATTCTTTTGGTTCTGAGAGAATTCTGGCTCGAGAAGAGATGCATACCATAATTCATCAAACTTTTTTTTATCCTCTTCCCTGTCACAGGGTTGGAATAACTTCACGGATGTAGTTCGGGCGGTTGTGTCAGATTCAAAAATGACATGGCTTTTATGAGACCTCATTTTGGCAAAGGGCTAGTACCTTTGATCTTGGAGGATGTCAAGAGTACCCTGCAACTTTTTGGAAGAAAAACGAGACTCTTAGGGGAGGCTATCTTACTCACCATGGTTTCCCACTTAGAAGAGAACTCATGGTGAGTAGTCATGGCACTTACAAATGATAGCTAGTGGAAAACTAATTTGACCCTTACTATTCTTTTGCTTACCTCTCGAGGTTTGAGCATGTTAAACATTCTAAGGGAAACCACTGTGGTTAGATCCTCGAGCTCTGGGGTGGTGATTTGGAACCCTATTCTCTCTGGGACATCAATGTTGGCTCAGATGTGCAACTAGTTCTGAGAGAATTCTGGCTCGAGAAGAGATGCATACCATAATTCATCAAACTATTTTTCATCCTCTTCCCTGTCACAGGGTTGGAATAACTTCACGGATGTAGTTCGGGCGGTTGTGTCAGATTTTGAGGCAAAAAGGTGTCCTAACAATGGGTGGTCCTTGTAGGTGTGTAAGTCCACTCGCATAATTTGTTCCTCGTGCTCGCAAATAGATGTTATCAGTATGCCAGTCGTATACGAGCTCGGACATTCGTAAGAAGGGTCTGCCTAGGATAGCCTCATATCTCGACTGTCGGGTGGTGAAATCCATGACTACGAACCTGACGGGGTTAGTGAATTCGAATACTTTAATGTTAATGCCAGTAAGGACTTCCAAGGGTTCTGCAATTCTACCAATTGGCCAACTTCACTACCATGGTTTTCCCCACTTTACCCAGCATTCCTTGGTATAGACACTCACTCCCGCCCCCCATCTAGGATGGCATCAACATTTTGGTGCTGATAGATTATGGGGATAGTGGCATTCGTGTCATCACCCTCAAGTATTGGCCTAGATTATTGATGGGAACCTTGGGTAAGTTTTGCCTCTTTTTTGATGAAGATTGGTTGGCCTTAGCACTGGCTTGGGGGCAGGAACGGTCTGTACATCCAGTTCTTTTGAAGACTCTCCTTCCAAGGTATCCTTCTTCCTGTAGGTTTTGCAATATTGGGTCTTCCTAGAACATTTTCTGCATCAAATCCATAGCTTCTGGCTGATCGAAGCCAAAACATTCCTCTTCTTCCACCTTTTCTGGCACCTTGAGCACTTTTGCCCCTCGGTGGCCCATTACGTGGGCTATATGGATAGTATTCGACCCTCTGCTTGCCTCGAGTCTATGCTCGAACTTTTCCTAGAGTCTGTACCAAGTTGTGAGCCTCTATTACGATTGCTTCTCTAGGACCGAGTCAGGATAGGTTTCCTTATAGGAGGGCAGGGGTGCTAGGCCTTGGGCCTACACTGGCTTGTTCTCTAAGCTCAGAGGTACCTCAGGGTCACCCTAGGTGGAAGCATGTTTAGAGGTAGAGGAGGTGGTGAGGATGGCTGTCTCCTCATCAAAATCGTCCTAGATGAGCACCTGGTGAAACCCATCACCTGCCCTTATGGCCTTCCTGGACCGGGTCAACGAATGTTGAGGGATCTTAGGGCCTTGCAGTAGGGTCCCTTTATCTTTCCTTGCCAGTTTCCTCATTGCCATGCCTAATGCTTTGGCTTGCATCCTTGTGATGACTTTTAAGGGTACTACGGCTACCTAGCTTTGTTTGATACCAAGCAAGTTAAGGCTGGTGCTCTTAGGCGGGGTGACTGGGGTTGTCAGTCTTCTCAAGGGACACTCCTTGAATAGATGCTCGATTCCACACCCCACACACAAGGAAGTGGGGTTGGTCGTGGGCAGAGCGACAGGAGTAAGATCCCTATAGGGGCAATCCTTCAAGAAATGTGGCCCCTGGCACTTAAAGCATGACACTGGAGGGTTCAAAGTACCTCTGTAGGGGTATTCACTTGCCCTGTGGGGGCCCTGGCAGGTATAGCATTGAATTGGGCGCCTTCGGGTGACAAAGTTTAGGTCTCTAGCCCTCAAGTTCATGGGAGCGATCTGGAACATGGGGACTTGCTGATCCTCTTGCAGGAGGTAGTGACTTAGGGTGCCACTTCCTTCCTTGTAGGGGTAGTAGTCCGTGATCTGGATCCATCTCCTCCTAGTCATTGGGCACTTTCTCTACCAATACTTGATTGAACGGAGCTATACGAGGTAGTGGAGGTTGAGGGCCCAATATGGGTCATGGTATAGCGGAGCCGATTGAGTCCTGTACTGGCTGGAACTAGCCAAAGGGCCACCTTGTGTATTTAGAGGATCAGGCGGAGCCGTTAGGGCTAATAGGGGTCTCATTTGATACATGGGTTGGGGAAGGGACCTCGGAAATCGACATCGGGAGGTTCATGGTTTCCCCACCTATGGCAGTGTGCACAATAGAGTGTCAACCTTGCCCTCAGGTGTGGACACTCATTGGAGGGATGGTTGTTGCCATTGCATACCCCACACCAGAGGTTGTCTCTCCATGGAAACAAGTGGGGATTGCTTGGCGCCTCCTTGGAGGTTCCTGACCTCCATTGTTGGCCTAGCTGATTTAGCAAATTGGAGGCTAGCTCACTCATATCCAAGCCCTTGGGCTCGTTGGCCTCCTTCTTGATCGTTTCTACACTGGAAGACCTTACTGATGGAGCTACTTCTGAGGGATTTGGGGTTTTATCCATAGTTGTATTGTCCATCATGTTGTCACTTATTCGGATGGCTACCTTGCTGCATAGATCGAAGGAGGTACAATTCATCACTATTAGGTGGTTGTGCAGCTTTGGGTCTACCAATCTGATGAGGAAGTGGGGCAACAATCATTCGTCACTCATCCACTCGTACGGATCACAACGGGCATTGAGGTGCTTGATCTTGGCTAGGTAATCCCTAAGGGATTCCTTGTCGTTTTGCTTTACCTCATACAACTAGTTGATTGGGCTCCATTTATGGCCACTGGGTGTGAACCCCACAATGAAAGCCTTTCTCAATGTCTCCCAATTGATTAGGGGTGAGAGCCCTATACCATTGGCCTGCTTTGCCATCCAAGCTAAGACCAAAAGCATTGGCCATTTCTAGGTTCGTGGGAGCACCAAAGGCTTCGCAAATTTGCTCAATCACTCCATGCGGGAGACCGGGTCTCCTTCTCCAACGAATTTTGTCATTAACTTAGAGATAGCTATGGGTAGGCTTCTCAAGGGATTCGCCTGTGGGAAACATTGGGGTGGGTGGCAGTGGTCCTGGCCCCCCTTCTTAGGGCATTCATCAAGATCCACATTGCCTCATCAGTTAATACTATTTGAGCAGCTGGTGGGGGCGATGCCACTATGGGCCTGACAAGACACAGGGTTGGAAGCCTGGCCCTGGTGGTGGTATCCATGTAGTTGCTAGTATCGACATTGGAACGGATGCACCAAGGCCTGCATTCATCGGTGCAATAGGTATGGATGAAAATGGACGGACTCCAGGCAGGGGTGGGTCATGGGGCATGGGCATGGTGGTTCCATGCAATGGGCGATAAGGTGGAACCTATGGAGCCCCATAGTTGACAAAAGTTGGTGGCACATGGGCTATTGGGGGTTCATAAGGCGCACCTCGTTGGAAGCCTCTCACATCCCCTCAGCTGGGGTCTTGCCCTCAGAGATCCCTCATCCATGGATCTTCATCATTCATCCATTCCCATTGGAGATGTCTTGCAAGGGAGGAGGGTTCTAGGTCTACGAAGGTGGTTTCCATCCCGATCTATGTTTTAGAGGCTGGATGTTGCTAACCTTCCCTTCTTGCGGATATGCTTGCGAAGGGGTAGTGGGAGATAGGAATCAAGCTTCCAAATCCCCAGCTAGGGCGAAAGGTGGGCTGAGCATAGCTCGAAGCACTATCTTCCGGCATGGGATCCTTGGATAAAATTCTCCCGGACCTCAAGTGCATGTATGAGACCTCTAACTAGGCGCACTCAAGATGAATTGTAGTTTTGGAATTTTTATATTCTGGACTTTCTGGACTACCTCAGAGGTATCCCCATGGCAATAGGGATAGCTCTATGGCAACGGTCATAGGGATAGGTTATCATATCGGGTGGTGGGATACTATAGAGCAACGGGTGGCGAAATCGGAGTAATGCGATGGGCAGTGGGATAGGCATAACGCACCGATCGGCAGAATAAATCGTGCCATGTGCTCGACGGGATAAGACGCAGATGGTATGTCCACAGACGTAGGAATACGTTTAAGACAATGGTCAGAGGGATAATGGGGTCAGCGAGTTAGCGACTAACACGTCGGTCGATGGAATAATTATAGTGACGGGTGTGGGGATAGAAAAATAGTCGGCGATCAGAGGGATAATGGGGCTGGTAGAATAATTATGGCGATGGGCGTGGGGATGAGCTTACTGCACCCGTCGGCAGAATAATTAGATCGACGGGCTACAAATATGGCCATCGACATGGGGGTGACTGAAGACACCAATCGGCAAGATAACATTATAACAACAATCGTGGGGATAACGCTATGGCCACAGGTCAATGGCTGTCAGGTTGGCCGGATAATTAACTCTGACATGCATTTAAGCAAGGCGGCGGGTTAGGCCGTGTTCAAAAGTTAGGTCGGTGCGATACGGCTATGGCATCGGGTCAATGAGGTTTGACCGACGAGATACGATTATGGCACCGTGGATAGCTCTAACACATCGACCAATGGGGATAGAGAAACTCTACATCCTCGACTGGTTTTTGGTGATTTTGGGGGGATTTTGAGTTTCTGTTCTAGTTTTTCTATGCTAGGGGGGTGCTACACTACCTAGTCTACCTACTCAATGAAAAAAACTTGAAAGAAAAACAACAACTTTTGCAAGCCAAAATGCAAGATTTCTTGAGGGGTGAGTTTTACCACACAAAATTACTTTGAAATTCGGCAAGAATCATCATTTTTTGTTGTTTTTTGTGTGTTTAGACATCATACACTCCTTAGCAATCTTACAAACTAAGTTCCTACCAACTCAAAAGACTAGAAAACATAAAAAACAAGCTTCAAATGATCAAAAAGACTCTCCAACAGAAAATGACAGCTTTCCTAAACTTTTCCGTCCAAAACTCTCACTTCTTTACCCTTTCCTCTCCTACAACTCCACTAACAAAGCTCCAAGTTAAGCTTGAAGCCTTGTGCAATGGGTAGATAATGGAAGAAGAATAGTGCAATGCAAAAGCATACCTCCATTCCCTGACAGCGGTGCCAAAAATATGTCGTCTCGACACAGTCTCACATGTCATGGGGATGTTGAAGAGGTGCCGATGGAGCCTCCACTCCAAGCTACTCCTTGTGAGACCAATGCAAGGCACGAGCCATCCGGATGTGTCACTCAAGCAGCCTCCGGATTGTTACAATGTGTTTTCACGAGAGAAAGAGGGAAGGCGGAGAGGGGAGAAGAGAGGCGAGAAGGGAGGGAGAAGGAGAAGGGAAGAGGAGAGTGAGGGGGGTTGGAGTGGCAAACACAAGGGCACTACAATGGAAACAAGGGAACACCCAAAACACTCTTGGAAGAGAAGAGGGAGCTTGTATTCAAACTTGTGCAAACAACAATGAAGACCAAATTCAACCCTTTAGCCTTTTACACATGTCACCTTTTGAGGGGAGGGCCAACCCTTTTCCGCACTCTCCCTCTCTTTACATAAAAGGCTCTTGGGCCCGTAGAGTGCCAAAGAATATTGCTATTCTTTTCATCTCTCCCTACTAGCAGAAATAACACTTGTGTTAACCATATAAGAGTGCTTGGGACAAGCCTGGCATTAGGAGGTGTTCCTAACCAGCTCCCAAATAGCGCTTGTGTTAGCCTTGTGCCTCCAAGCCTTAAGCTATTTGTGGTTCAAACCCCATGTAGGAGGCTCAAAACATGGAGTGGCGAGGCTTAACTCCCGCGAGACACTTAACTGCCGCAGCTTGCAGCTAGAACATACAACCTGTAAGCTAGAACCTACAACTTATGAACATTGCCTGCAATCTCTGGCCTTGGGGTATTTGGGGCTCAAACTCCCTGAGCTTGTAATGTACTCCTTCCATGGCTATAACCGTTGAAGTAATTCATGAAGCCTAATCACCTCTAATCACTGATTACCCTACATTCGGCGACTGTACTCTATGGATGTTAACATAGTACAATGACCCAAAGCCAGTGGGCATCTACATCGTTTAGCAACGCCTCTATCAACATGCTCTAAAGCCTATAGAACAAATAGCCATGACCACAAAGAAGACTCACTCCAACAACAATGATCATCACAAAAACCTTCAACTAGCCAAACAACTCGGTGCACCTAGCAAGGCTAACAAGGGGGTAGCTAAACACACAAATTGCAGTAGCAATTTCTCTGCACCGATACCCACCTCTATCAATGCATAACCAATTGTGCCATCGACCAAGCTCCAATGGTGGCTGCCACTCCATTAATGACCTAGCTCATCGACCTCCAACGAGGCTGTAATGGCTTCAACGATGGCTACAATGAATGTAGCACCTAAGCCTCTAGAGGCATCGCACATTTTGCAACACAACACCCATGATCCCACTAATTACGCCTGCAAGAAATCCGTTGATGGAATCTTTATAGATTCTATCGCTTCTCAAAGGATTCTATCCCTTCACCAGACTACAACAAGCAACCCAAATGTTCCACGTCGTGATACTGGCTAATACCTCCCACATGCTATCCTTTGGAGGGGAATGAGGATCCAATTTTGACACATAGCATCTTCATAGCAGCTTATCCTCCACTGGCGCACCATCTACCACCTTAGCACCTTAGCTACCACATCAGCATCCATGTCACCCTACTGACTCAGCAAATGCCACATCATTAGACATGTCACTGGGTCCACATCAGCACTAACACCACATCACTACCCAATCATCAGGGCCACATCATTTACCACATAGGAATTGCCAACTCATCACTACCACGTGGCACTCCCCTACTATCAAGCATAGTAGCCTCTCCAGAAGTACACACAGGCACTGCATGTGCACCCAAAGTGCCACTCATCATAGTGCCCCACAAGCACACCCCTTGGCTAGCGCACTCTATATGTGAACACAGTGGCCATATCATAGTGCCACATCATCATTTTCACTCTTTTTGCCCTCCACCTTGATCAAGAGATATCTATCGATCCAGGAAGAATTTGAGGACATTCCAAAAAGGAAAATGCTTGATTTTTTGTGCGCTACGTGCTCATCACATTATACACACATTTTGGCACATGTATCACATACTTTCTAGCCCTCGACATCAAATCCACTTCTTGCACGCACATAAGCCTATGCATCGACGCATCTGACCCAGCACCTGAAACAAACAAAAGAAAAGAAATTATTTGCTACTTTTTCATCGCTCAACAGTTGCTTTAGATCTAGATCAGACTAGATTAGATCATCCTTAGAGGAGAGAAGTCCAAAGCAACAATCGAAGCCGTGCCCAAAAACTCCCAAATATTTCCTCAACCCCTACACTCACAAGTGGTTTCACATCATCACATTTCTTGAAACCCGATCTTCCAAAGTTCAGTGAGCAGACTTCAGAGTTTTCAAAGGCTTCAGCCGATTGATCTAAGGGTATATTGCACATTATTTGATTTTACACTCACATGCCATCATTGTAAATCCTATTGGCTATTTTTCTAGCATTGTGCACATCATTTGGACCTTGTAAAGCCTCTTGGCCATTCCCGACATCATTTTCCAAAAGCCTTGTAAGAGATTGATTATATATTGTAGTTCTATCTTTACCGACAGTTCTATATATTATAGTTCTATCTTTACCGATAGTTCATACTTCAATTGACATAGACAGTGTTTTTGCAGTTAATTCAGACAGTGTTTCTGCAGTTAATTCAGACAATGATTTTCACCGTGCTTTTAGGTCTATCTTGCAGCATGTTTACCACTAGCAACATCAATTTAGAGGCATCTGCTAAGCTAAGAACACAAACTATGGCACATGGAAATACCAAATGGAGACCATTCTTGTACTTAAAGACAAATGGGATTATGTCAATGGGTCTACACCTAGACCATCTAACGGTTCAGCAGCAACTCCCACCATTATCGTAGCATAAGCAGCAGTATCTACGCCTACACTAACAATGTACACACCTTAGTATATCTTGCCATTGCCCGAGCATAGGCAAAATGGGACAAGAAAGACAAATATGCATATCATTTGATCAAACAGAATATGCAAGATGTCATGCTTGGCCAACTCAACACAGTGAAGGCATCTAAAGAAGCATGGGATATGTTTGCAACTCTTTATGAGTCTAAGAACACGTCCAAGATTCTCACACTAAGAAACCAAATCAACCAGAGGTTTTGCAAAAACAATGAAATTGGTCATGCTTACGTACTCACGATCAAGGATTACAACAATCAACTCACACCAATAGGAGAGACTATGAGAGGTTATCAGAATCTAGTCCAAATTATTGTCTAGTTCAAGTCATCCTGAATGGACTAGGAGAGGTTTATGAGCATCTATTCCAAATTATTGCCATCCAATGGCAAATTCCAGCACTAGAAGAGTTACAGTCAATGTTACTTATTAGTAAAGAACTAGAGAGTCATGCCATTCAAGTATGCAAAGGTGATTCCAATGATCAATCATTCATAGCTTCACGCAAAGGTAAAGGTAGAGGCAGAGGCAGAGGTAGAGCATCAGCAAAATTATCATCCGCAATAGTATCCAAGAGGAAATCATTCCAATCGAGAAAGATTTCAAGGCCGGGGAAAGCATCCACTAACGCGTCAAACATTTAGTGCAACTACGGTCATAAGTTTGGACACTCTGGAAGAGATTGCCGCAAGAAGCAGTACGACCAAGGAGGTCAATCCAGTAGCAATCGAGGGAACTTTTATGGAAGAGGAAATCACAACGGTGAACATTCAAGTCATAGTCATTATGCCAATGAACCTCAGAACATGTTTCTTGCAAGTGACTATATGTAGAAGACTAAAACAATGTACCTTGATATTGATTACAATCCCAAAGGAGAATGCAATTATCAAGTTGATCAAGCAGATCAGGATCCCTAGTACATCAACACTGGTGCATCATCTCGTATGCCAAAGCATCGGGAATGGTTCATAGAGATGAAACAGTTAGAAGGAAAAAATAATGTTATCTACACTATAGATAACATTGTAGATGAAATAATGTTATCTACACTATAGATGAAACCATTAAAAGGACAAAGTAATGTTATCTACATTGCAGATAACACACCAAATCTAATTCAAGGGGAAGGCATTGTCCCTATGAACAATTTCACTAGTACAAAAGTATTAGTGAAAGATGCATTCTATGTTTCGAAGCTCTAAAAAAACCTCTTGTTAGTCATCTGAGATCGAGGAGTCCGTATGTGCTGGACCGTGCACTGGATATGAGCTTAAGGCCGAGATCCAGGAAGGAATTGACACTACTGTGTTTGATGGGCCGGGTAAAATGTTATTAGAGATGCAGTCCTTTGGCTCTAGGTGAAATTCTAGCACTCTACCAGACCTCAGGTGCATGTGTTGATTACTCTGCCAGACTTCTCCAGTTAGATTCAATCATTGCATTTTTTGCCTTAAAGCAACAAGTAGCTGTGTTAGCCTTAAACGAGCAACTCCCAAGCTGCTACGTTGCATTAACCTTAAAGTAGCAACTCCTTTAGTGCGATGACTTTGATATAGGAGTTATAGCAGTTGACCTTTGGCTTGACAACTATGAGTTTAGTTAATGACACGTATCAAGTAGGTGACATAGGTGTTCGACAACACTTAAAGTAGCGAGTCATTGTGTTATTAACGCAACGACTTCCTATAGTCGCTGCATTAAGCTTAACATAGCGACACACAGTTTGGCTCTGTCACCGGCTAGTTTTTGGTGATCTTGCAAATTCTTGAGTTTTTTTGCAAGGTTTGTGAGCCCTGGGGGGGTGCTACTCTATCTACTCAAATAAAAAAACAAAAAAAACTTCTTAAGAGTGCAAAATGAGATGTTTTTCCAACTGGTGGCTGGCAACACACTCATAGCACTTCTAAATCTAGTTTGTGACTTCATTTCTTGGTGTTTTGAGTGTTGTTTAACTACATACAACCCTTATCAATCACCTCCACTACCTATTTCTATGAATGAACACAAAAAAACCACAAAAAACAAGCTCTAATCAATCAAAATGCTTGAAAATTTGAAAAAAGGAAGCTTCTTCTTTTCCTCACTCCATACCCACTCACACTTCACCTATACCCTACTATCAAAGCTCCTAGCTAAGTTAGAAACAATGAGCAATGGGTGGTTAAAGGAAGAAGACTAAACATTGCAAAATCATACCTCTAACTCCCCGATAATAGCGCCAAAAATGTGTAGCCTGGTAGCGGTGACTCCATGTGTTGTGGGGATCTTGGAGGAATGCCGACGGAGACTCCTCTCTTGAGCAACTCCTTGTGAGAGCTTCGCAAAGCAAGAACCTATCACTTGTGTTACACAAGTGCCTACCGGATTGTGACAATGTGATTCCACAAGAGTGAAGATGGAGGAGGGGAGGTGGAAGGGAGGGGAGGGAGTATGAAAGACAGGGAAAGAGTGAAGGGGGGGAAGTGGCAATCACAAGGCAACACACAATGGAAAAGCAAGAGGCATCAACTCAACAAGAAGATGGAGTGAATGAGAGAGTATGTATTCCCAAAAGTTGTAATACACAATTAAGACCAAAGTCAAACTTTGGCCTTTTATACACTCCACCTTTTGAAGGGAGGGCCAACCCTTTTCTTTCTTCCTCACCTCTCTCTCTCATTTTACAAACGCTTGGGCCCATATGGCTCCAAGGCAGATCTCATATTGTCTACCTTTCATCCTCTCTTACTTTTCTGCTCTATCTTGCAAAACATCTAGCACTTGCATGAACTGTTAACCATGGCAATTAACAATGACCTGCTACTCAATCTTATAAGTTGTCCATTTCGTTGCTTGGCCATGGCCTTGACTGAAAGATCGAATGCATGGTTGGCATGGTCATAAAGCTAGACCTTGATCGGCAAGTAATCATATGGAATCACCCGTGCTGGGGAGGGGGGGGGGGGGGGCTAGTACATTTGCGGTGTCAATGCTGCATCCCTAAGGGCTGGGTCTAGAGTACGAAACTTGGCATGATACTCTCATCACAAGTTTAGTTTGATCATCTAATCCTGGGATGTGCTATAGGCTGCCCTCGTCAAAATAGCTATCATAGTGCTTGGCATTCGATACTTGCAGGGCCTTAGAAGCTGAGGGAAGGAGGAACACTTCATAGATGAACTGCTTGTTGATAGGAATGTAGGGTCCTTTGATAAAAAGAGTATGGGCTTGCCGGCTATAAGTAGCAAAAGGAGAGCTTCCACTTCAGCAATGTCCCACGAGGCTATGAGAAGTGCAACGAAAATGAACGGGGAAGAGAGAGAGAGAGACAGAGAGAGAGAGAGAGAGAGGGCACGCCTCACACACACCACACTGAAAAGCAGAGAGAGGCACAAGAGAACGGCAAGTGATCTCTTGAAAAATCCCGGATACAACTGGGGGAAAACCTCTACACACAGGCTGCTCGAGAGCTCCACTGGACAACTCGACAACCTCACCAGCTGGAAGCACAAAGGGGTGGATGAACTGTACCACTAGCCTACCCTAGAACTGCTCTACAAGGCTAGCTATGTTGCTCCACAAGGCACCAAGTGATACAAAATCAAGAGAAAGGGTAGGTAGCCCCCTCTGCCTAGTCGGCTGATATGGAAGAGGGCCGACTAGCGTAGGCAGGCTGACCCGCCACTAGGGCTGCCCACAGCCCTATAAAGGGGGCTCACCCCTCAGGCTATGGGGGGCTGCAACCAGCCAAGGTGGCCGACCTGCAAGTCGGGCCACCCCCCACTCCACAGCCCTCATCGGCCACCTGCAAGTCGGGCCACCCCCCACTCCACAGCCCTCATATAGGGCCCATAAGAGGCGCCTATAAGGGCAAACCCGTGGAAGCACAATGGGGAAAATCTACCCATACAACCCCGCACGCCTCTCGAAAACCTCCATGGCCATCGTGGCAAAGCATGGACCAACAAAGGGCATTGGATAGTAACATAGTCCTACTCTCACACGAGGCACACGCACAACACAGGCCCTCACTCATCTACACTAGCCTCACTAGGCAAGCACACCCACAAGCAAGGCCCTGTCTCTCTAGGTGACATCAAGAGATGTTAACCTCTAGCAAAGGCCTCCAATGGGAGCTCAGCGAACGCCTTGAGTTGATTGCACTTGAACATTGATTGATTGGCTGGTGTCCACTCCACGGGATGTGGAGTAGCAATGCATGAAGTAGCTTTCTTCTACTACTTCCTGATGACGAGTTGCTTTGAACTAGAGTAGGGGGAGGCCATGACAACAATAGTAAGACCAACACAAAGGTTGACAAGACAAAGTAAGGATGCGGAAGGCTTAGGAGAGCTTGAAGAATATAAAAATGTGCGTAGCAATGGTAATTGAACTCTAATATCAATCTACACGAGGAAAAGGCTTGTCTGAGCTGGACCACCATCATTGTTAATGGTGTACAAGATATCTCTAAATAGAGAAACTGGTCGTCGTGTGCATAATTAGGGTACCTAAATTGCAGTGCTAGGCTCGTGTGGAGGCACCCAATGTTGCATGTCTTAAGGGGAAGAGATAAGACGAGTGGACATATGGTACAATTCAACTCGTTCATTAAAAAGTTCAAGAATGTTTCGGTCCTATAAATTGGATAGCTCAACTATCCCATTGTTGGTGAATGCCTTCGCTAACGGATAGTGCATGTTCCATCCTAACCAGAGATTTGTCTTGGGGAACCCCAAGTTGGCATTATACAAAAAAACAAGCATCCCTTTCTTCAAATATGGTTGATGGGATAAAGAAAAGTTTCATTTCCAAGCATATAATATTTAGATGGAAAAAAGTTACATCCCATGTTGACTAGTGACTCAACTACGGTTCAAGGGATATCCTAGCAAGTAAAGTCACTTGGTTAGGATCGATAATCCCCATATGCTATACTCAGATGTAGCTCAAGGCTAAACCTTCGAACACCGAGACAATGGATCCACTAGTTGCATGGCAATGGGCTAGCAAGCTAGGTGGAAGCTTTCATGGATGGGGTTCCCATGGTAGGAGATGCAGAGGTCTATGTGAGCTAGGGTTAAGGCTTGGAGTTTCCTATAACCTCCAATGCTTAAGGGTTAGCTATTGACCAATGGTTAGGTGGTGAGTTCAAGATATATATATATACCTTTGTAAGACTAGATTATGTCCAATCATACAAATTTAGATTTTTTGTTGTTCTAGTTATATACTCTACGGTTTTATAAGTATGTTCTTTGTTACTCGACTCAAATTGGGAGTCATCTCGCTCTCGATGGTCGTGTGATTCAAATTAAGCAGGGGTAGTAATACCAAAAAATCTATATCAAGCTACCGCTTCATGATTTAAGGGGTTGCGGCACTTGGCTAGCATCGATGGAGACAAAACATCGAGCATATTGACAATTGCGGTATTTTGGTTGAGATGGACTTTGGATGATCCAAGATAGGCCTGCTCAGAACAATTGGATCATCTCGAGGTGCAACAACACGAGTCGCATAGTCATTGCAAACCCCATGATTCATGCCCAAACATAAAACATAGAGGTTTAAGGCAAAAGACAGTAGTATTGTTTGTTGTTTGTTCACACTAGGGCGAGGGCGAGGACACTATTCTGGTTTGTTCACACCAATATTAATCATTGCCTCTCTCACCTAAACAGCATCATTCAACCTACCTGTGCTAGCATGGGTGTCTGCTAGCAATACATACAATGAAGCATTCCTTGGATCTAACTCAGAAACAAACTCTGAAGCTCGCACAGCGCGCTCCACATCACAGTGAGTTCTGCATGATGAAAGCAAGCTCAACCATGCTGGAGCAACATGTTCACATGGCATGCTGATGATCAAGTCCTCTGCCTCTTCCAATAGTCCCTGCCGCCCAAGGAGATCAACCATGCACACATAATGCTCCACGGAGGGGGACATCCCATGTTCTCTACTCATAGAGGTAAAATATTGCCTCCCATCAGCAATCAGACCTGCATGACTGCATGCAGTGAGAACATTGATAAAGGTGATCTTGTCTGGCTTCACACCTTTGACCTGCATTTGACAAAACAGTGATAGAACTTCCTTACCATGCCCATTCTGGGCACACACTGCTATAATGGCATTCCAGGAAAAAACATCCCGCAATGACATCTCTGCAAACACAGCTCTCGCATCATCCAAGCTACCGCACTTGCCATACATGTTCACAAGGGCTGTCCCTGCAACAACATCAGACTCCCAACAATTGGCTGCTATAGAACCATGCATCTCTCGACCTTCCCCTAGGGCTGCCTCAGTTGCACACGCATCCAAAGCACAGATGAACATGACCTTGTCTGGCTCATATCCTGCTCCACACATTTGATCAAAAAGTTGTAAGGCCTCCGAGCCATGCCCATTCTGCGTATAGGCTGCCATCATGGCACTCCAGGAAACCACATTCCACACTGGCATCTCTGTAAACACAGCCAGTGCATCATCTATGCTCATGCAGTTGCCATACATATTTATGAGGGCTGTCCCCACAATAGCATCCGCCTCCCACCCATGGTTAGCAACAGTAACATGGATCCCTTGACCCTCTTCTAGGACTGTCACGCTGGCACAGGCATCCAAAACAGAGATAACAGTGATCTTGTCTGGCTCAAAACCTTCTGCCTGCATTTGACCAAAAAGTTGTAGGGTCTCCTCACCATGTTTATTCTGAGCACACGCAGCCATCAGAGCATTCCAAGAAACCAAGCTCCGCAATGGCATCTCTGTAAACACAGACCTCGCATCCTCCAGGCTTCCACACTTTCCATACATATCGACCAGGGCTGTCCCCACCACCACCTCTGACTCCCATCCCTTGCAAGCAAGTGTAGCATGGATCTCATGACCCTCTTCCAAGGCTGCCATGTTGGCACACACATCCAAAATGCATACAAAGGTGAGCTTGTCTGGCTCAAAGCCTTCTGCATGCATTTGACCAAAAAGTTGTAAAGCCTCCTTGTCATGCCCATTTCGGGAACAAGCTGCCATCATGGCACTCCAGGAGACCACATTCCGTAATAACATCTCCAAAAACATAGCCCTTGCATCATCTAGGCTTCCGCACTTGCCATACATATTAACGAGAGCATTCAACACAACAACATCGGACTCCCCTAAGTTGCCCGTGACAGTGGCATGGATCTCTTGGCCCCTTTCTAGGGTTGTCACACTAGCACATGCATCCAAAATGCAAATGAAGGTGATCTTGTTTGGCTCGAAGCCCTTTGCTTGCATTTGGCCAAACCACTGAAGGGCCTCCTTGCCGTGCCCATTCTGGGCACACGCTGCCATCATGGCATTCCAAGAGACCACGTCCCACAGTGGCATCTCTGCAAATAAAGCCCTAGCATTATCCAGGCTCCCACACTTGCCATACATATTGACGAGGGCTGTTCCAACAACAACATCGGACTCCCATCCATAGCCAGCAATAGTAGCATGGATGTCTTGACCGTCTTCTAGGGCTGCCTCAATGGCACATGCATCCAAAACACAAATGAAGGTGATGTTATCTGGCTCAAAGCCCGCAGCCTGCATTTGACCAAACAGTTTTACAGCCTCCTTACCATGCCCGTTTTGGGCACATGATGCAATCATAATAGTCCAAGAGTACAAATTCCGAGATTGTATATTGACAAACACAGCACGAGCATGCTCCAGGTTTCCGCACCTGCTGTACATTTGGACAAGAAGGTTACTCAGAAATCTGTTGCCTGCGTATCCACGTCTGGTCATGTGTTCATGCACACGTTCACCCTCGGCCAGGGTCTTGGCACTGGTGCAATGCTTCAAAAGCGAGGCATAGGTGGCAACATTTGTTTCTGGACCAAGCTGACCAAGGATGTCCTCGTTCAAGCTTTCAAGCCGGCCACTTTGATTGTGTTCATCTAATATATGTGTATCATAGGCGTGGCCGGTTCCTAGCGCAAGATTAAGCCACTGAAACCTCCACCCCCCGTGTAGCTCGGGGGCCATGAACCTCGAATAGGGGAGAGGCAACGATCCGAGGACCTTGTCTTTGTGCTCACCAAAGTCGACTTTCATATCCAGAGACGTTGAAGGAGTGCGAAACAATAACCACTGCGCTTGCCCTTTTTCCAAGGATGCCCATGGGAAATGAGGATGAAGCAGAGTCATTCGATTCTATTCCTAGCCACGACGTCATCAAGAAAGAAACCAATAATAACAAAGAAGGAATTTGTATGGCACTTGAAGATTTTTCCTTAGAATTTGCCCATTTCTTAGCTAAAATATAACTAAATTGCCTAAAATTTTGCAAATTTTACAAAATTGAGAAAATATTTTTTTCAGGTGAAAATGAAAATATTACAAGTTCATTGTGTAGGTTTTCTGTGAACACTGCGTTTGATTCGAAAAGGCTGTGGTGATTGTCTGCTTATGTCATGGAGGGGAAAAAGGGGGGGAATAAGGATGGCTATTATGGAAAAGCATATTTTGGATGGTTTTCCCTTGGTGCATGACATAAGGATCCAAGGGAAAATGAGACATGCTATAAAGAAAATGTCACATCAATGGTTCTCAAGAGTGTGAGAAATAGCACCTTGAGGTCTAGAGCATGGATGGTCCCACCCTATTTCCCACGTATTTCCCCTCTATTTCCCATGGTGCCATAACAGAAATAGCTATTTCTTACATACTTCCCTTCCCATGATATAAGACCCTTGGTGCATGTAACTCGACCCTCTAAGCATTTGTCTTTGTCACCCAAGAGTTTCTTAACGTGGCCCATCAACAGCTTAGCATGTGATCGTGAAGACCATGTGACAAGATGCAACAAATAACTTGCCTTGTGAAAAATGAACACATGAAATGACTTTTCATGTGGAAATGTTTAACATTCATGATCAAAATCACATCTCTCTCTCTCTCTCTCTCTCTCTCTCTCTCTCTCTCTCTCTCTCTCTCTCTCTCTCCCACACACACACCGTAAAAGATAAAAGTCATTGATCTTTGAAGGAAAAAGGCAAAGCAAGAAAGAAAAAGGAAGGTGGTAATGCATAACCATTTCTAAGTCCCTTGAAATAAATTTATGGATTGAAGATGTCCACATACTTTGCCATATCATAAATACAAAATCATTTAACTTTTTGATGTGATGCTCTCATGTACTGAAACATCAAGGTAAAGATACAATTTGTATAGGGGGAGGGGTTGGACAGAAAGCCTTCTTATGTGCATTATGTTCTAGTATGGTGAATATATGTAGCCTCTTTGATTCAACCAAGAACAACTTTCTAACCTTCTCAAAGATTTAGGAATCTAATGTGCTCTTAAATGATGCATCATTATACCCTCATCAGTGGCTTGAGCTCCAACATCATGTGTTGCTTACAGACTAACCATAACAAGGCATGAAGCTAGCATGACTATACAGATTCATGATGCGAAGATTTGTTTTATGAGTTAACTATACAAAGGCATATTTTGTGAATATTAAATTGGCTATGAGCTAGAATGAGCATTATTAAGGTTACATACATACATACACACATGCATGCATGCAAACATACATACATGCATGCATGCATGCATACATACATATTATATATATATATATATATATATATAAAATGTGTGTGTGTGTGTGTGGAAAACTTGCGATGCTCTTGCTCATGCTCCTGCCAGCCCCCCCCCCCCCTTTTGCCTCTGTTCACTCCCCTCGACTTATGTCCCCTGCCATCTCCTATGCTTCCATCTTTCCTGCCTTCTACCATTACCAATGGGATCAAGCATATTTTCAACAAGGGATACATCAACGGATATGTTCTAGTAAAGTTGTTTTGGTCGAAAGCGTGGTCTGCCGACATCCCCAAGCAATCAACTTTTCATGATTATATTGGTAATAACCCACCTACCCTCACCATCTATTCCAACTCCTTCGCCACCTCCCTACCCTCTTCCTTTGCTCTTATCTCTTGTGCATGATGTGCCTTCTACTCTAGCTGCTATGATACCTGTCCAATCAGCCGTGCACAGTTGTTGCAACCCCCCTTGGCATGATTCTACTACAACCTAGTCATGGGGTTTTTCTTTCCACCCCTATCTATCAATAGCTTTTCAAACGAGTTGCTCTCCTTGTGGCTGCTACATTTCTAACACCCAATCTTCTTTGAGGCCCAGTTGTGGTGAACTAAAGAAGGATTGTTCTTCCTACTTTATCCCCCCTTGGCTAGCTTTTGTGGGGGCCCAAATTCCTTTATAAAATCCCCATCCCTTCCCTTTCTCCTTTCCTTTCTCCTCACCCCGCCTCTCCCTTTCTCCTACTAGCAGGCAGTGCATTCTGTTTCTAGGTTCTAAGGAATCTTTTGGTCTGGCAAGAGGGGTTCATAGGGCAGCTCCCTCTACTCCATCCCCTTTCTAAACCCTCCAACCCCCTTCTACACCCTTGAACTCCTGTGGAGGTGAGAGCCTCCATTCCTCGTTGAGATCTAAAAGCCACTTTCCTCTCTCCTCCATCCACAAGTTCCGTCAAGCCTCCATATTTTTCATCCACCTCCGCTTTCTGTTCTCCACCTCCCATCCACCACCAACACTACCACTTCTTTTCGTCCACCTTCCCCACCCCCTCCACCACCACTTTTTCCATCCATATTTCCCCTCCACCACCACTTTTTCCATCCATATTCCCCCCTCCACCGTCACTTTTTATCATCCATCCCCTCCACCTTCCACTCAGCCTCTCCATCCCCTTCACCACCACTTTTTCCTTCGCCCTCCACTACCACTTTCCATTCAAAGAACCCTCCACCATTTCGTCAAGCTCATCTCATGCAAGGACGCTCAAGTTTGGGACCTATATTGCTGGATTCTTGAGTCGGTCTTTTTGCAAGCAAAGACTTATATGATCACTCCCCGGTCTCGAGGGATGATTGGCATGGCTGAGCAACGATAAGTGCCATGGGCACATGTTCTAAAGGAGCGCATACATGTAGAGGCTCAAAGGGTGGTGACAGCAATTGATAAGAAGCACGATGTGAACTCGAAGATTGGTAAGATTTTGGACATTTTATTTCCTTGATAGCCTGAGTCTACTGTGCCTCGATGAAATATGACCTTAATTCTTACCCTTGATTCTGAAGGACCTTTGTAGGAGGAGGCTGAAGGCTTAGTTGGTAGAGTACCCAAGAAGCAGAAACATCAAGGGCCTCATATCACTCAGGGCGTGGTTTCTTCTCTTGCATCCCTGACTTCTTCTCATGCAGGTGGGATGGGGAGTTTGTTCTGCAATGGGGTGGCATCAACTCAGATCCCACTAATCATGGCAAAAAGGGTGACAGTGTCAGTAGCTCCTATAACCACTAAGATGGTTAGTAGCTCCTGTAACCACTAAGATGGATGTTTCTGGAGGCAGTCTGTTGGTGGGGGGATCACTCACTCAAAGATGGTTGGAGTAGCTTCAGCGCATAGCAACAACCATTGCAGCAACCTCTACTGCAATGGTGGTAGTGTATAAAGCAGTGCGGGGGTCTACATGCGGGGGTCTACAACAGCAGAGGAACTGATGGTGGTCTCTGAGCCTGGGGTGGTCTCTGAGACGCCCTCAGCCGGAGTGTCTTTTCGCTTGCAGCCATTGAATATGCAGTTGCAGTTCTATGCGTAGTTACGTGCAACGCAATGTTCTACGGCGAGTGATTCATCAAGAGTGGCCAGTTTGGAATCTGAGGTCATTCAATTGCGAAATGAGAATGAATCCCTGTGGAGTCAGTGGACACAAATGCAGCAAAACTAAAAGACAGGGTTGTGGTTTTGGAAGCACAAGTGCAGGTTGCAGAAGCACACTTGGAGACCACTCAACAGTTACATTCGGAGTATGTTTCTGACGTTCAAGAGTAATTGTTACTCTGATGTACTATCGATGGACTGGTTGAGTATTTGCGGGCCTTTCTTAGTAATGTCAACATTAATATAGAGTAGATTGATTCGCTCCTTGATGCTCTCCAAGGGGATGTTGTGCGGAATGGGACAGACAATTTGCACACTGGCGCAAAGTTATGGTTTCGTAAACATGTCAAGAGATGGTTCCACAACAACCCCGACCTGGAACGGATGGGGATGCGGTGCTGGTGCAGGGTCGGACCGCAAAGTGTTCCGCAGGTGCAAATAGTGTCTGGCCAATGGGTTCCAGTAATTTCGCAGGTGGGAGAGGTAGTGCGAATAAGGGTGAAGGAGCAGTGGGCAAAGTTAGTACCTTTTGGAGAGGATCAACATGCAAAGTATGAAGAGTTGGCTGAAGGCATTGTGGAAGCTGTTGTTTGCTCTAGCAAAAGAGTTGAGGTGTTGAAGTGGGAAAGGTGTTAGTGGCTGATGAATATGGAACAGGATCAGAGGTTGAAGCTTTGGCTGTAGAGGAGGCAGTTGGAAACTGCTGGTGCAAGTTCGAGTGGAGCAAAACCAGCGAAGCAATTGCAAAAGGAGTGTCATGAAAGCAGTGATGCGAGACCAAGCAAGGTGGCCATAGACAAGATAACAGTGAGGATTGTGATTGCAATAGCCACAAGTAAAGAGTGTAAGTTATGGTAGATGGATGTGAAAAATGCAAAGCTAAAGGAATAAGTGGAGAGCATGGTGTGAGAGTATCAGCAGGAATCTTGCGAGCCTTGGTTTTGTGATTACATATGCAGATACTTCATTGTATCAGATGAGCATAGAGAGGGGGATTATGATCTTAGTAATCTATGTGGATGACCTTATTGTGACAAGCACTAATGATGAGAAAATTGCCTATGTGAAAGGCAAGATTAGCAAGAATTTTGATATTAAAAACCTCAAAGAAGGTATATTTTTGGCATAGAGACTGTGAGAAGACCACATGACATATGGTTAATGCAATGGCAATACATTCTGGACATGTTGGAAAAGTATGGGATGACAGGATGTAGACCTACTGATACTCCCATGGATCAAAATGAAAAGCTAAGGATGGATAGTGCATATATTGATAATATCACAATGTGTTGCAAAATCATTAGGAGTTTGATCTATTTGACAATCACTAGACCGGTGGATCAAAGTTATGCCGTTGGTATGATCAACCAATTCATGCAAAAGCCATGCAAGAACTATTTGGATGCAGTGAGGAGATGTTGAGATATGTGAAGGCCACTTGTGGATATCGGTTGCTATATGAGAAAGGCAATAACATAGTATTATATGGCTATACGAATGCAGAGTAGGCCAATCGCATGGTTGACAAGAGAAGCATGAGTGGTTATGCCTTTTCACTTGGAAGTGTAATGGTGAATTAGTTGAGTAAGAAACAACTAGCAGTTGCTTTATGTAGCATAGAAGCAAAGTATAGAGTTACAGCAATCTCACCGCATGTGAGGCATCATGGCTGAAATTGTTACTTGGATAGTTCGGGAATAGAGATTGAATGGTCACAATCTATTGTGACAACATCAGTAGTATTATGTTGGCAAAGAATCCATACCATGCTAGGATGAAGCATACTTAAGTGCATTTTTGCTTCATTAGAGAGAAGGTGATCAATGGTGGTGAAGAGATTTACTTTGAGTATGTGCAAACAAATGACATATTCATGAAGACCATCGAGAAGAAGAAGTTGGAGAATTCTTTAGGAGCATTGGGAATTTATCATGTGCAAGCTCATTTTGAGCTTGAGAATGAGTGTTGAGAACCCATATTGTATAGAATATAGGTTGGGTGTGTTGAGAACCCCTATTGTACATAATATAGATTTGGTGTGTGTGTGGCGTGATTGGAATCTCAAGCTAGTAAGATAAGTCTTACATTGTATTGTAAGAGAAGAATGGATAAGAGAGAGAAGTTTATGAAAAACAAGAAGATGAAGCTTGTTTCCATCTCTCTCTCTCTCTCTCTCTCTCTCTCTCTCTCTCTCTCTCTCTCTCTCTCTTTCTCTCTCTCTCATCTCGCATACACCCACCCTCAATAGAAAATACCCAGAATAAAGCAAGTATGGGGGAAGAAGAGTTTGCTACAAGAATATCACATGTCAAATAAAGCATAACACGTGTTACTTCCATGTGAGTCTTCTAGTGCACGGTTACACAGCACGGTTACACACTTAAAGGGCTCATTTGAGAAAACGAGTATGAACCAAGCCACAACAACAACTTCGATCAGTTCTAAAGAACTTACAACACAACTAATGATATTTTGAGGGAAACTCTCAACTATGGATTCCAAAACTTCATCCACAAATTGTACAACCCCTCTCTCTTTACCCAAATCATGTTCATGGCACACTACATCCACAACGGCATGAATGGAGCCCAAAAATTGCAAGGAGCCTAGCAATACCAGCAACAAAGTCTCGTACAGTAGACACACAAGAACTTGCTCCTAAAAATGGAGTACAACCACAAGAACCTGCTACATAAACTGCCTCAGCTACACCATTGGTGGCCTGCTAGCGAAGGTCCACTACCTCTATCTTAAGCAAACTACTATACCAATAACCTCAAAGATGTGGTGTCCCATTGCATGTTCACCCAACTTGGCTCCAATAGAACCACAAGAACTTGCCCTAAAAATGAAAGCAGTGCCACAAGAACCTATTGAGTCGGATGTGTTGGTACAATTGAATGCCACCTTGCTACTACTGCAAAAAAATGTTGCACCAATCAAAGTCATCATTAACAATTTAAATGCATCTACACCCAACAATCCACCGTAGTTCTTGAAGGCCCACCTAGCTAACCCTTTTGCGGCATGGTTGATATTGAGGTACGCGGCATTCCAGCAGTCTTGATAATTTGTTATTGTTTGATATATGGGTTCACCAACATGCCCATGCACCCATCACATATTATCTCTAGTTGAGTCATAAGGTTAGGCATAAATCCAAGAAATTGCATTTAGTCATCTCACATTGTGAATTCTCTAAAATCACACATGTTAAGAAACAATCCACAACAGAGAAGTATAAACAACTATGTTCCAAAGATCCAAAGAAGGCAAAAATAATGGAGAAGTTCATGGCATACTTGGTTGGCTTCACTCAAAGAGCCTTCAATGTCTTCAAAAGGTGCCAAGAAGCTTAAGTGGTCACCTCCACTATGTCATCCTCGCCAAGCTTCAACAAAACTAGCTCATACACAACTTGAGCATTTAAAGGACAATTTTTTATCTCCAAGATGTGGATGATGAGCTTTCCCATCAAAACATTTCCATCAAACTCCAAGAATAGCTCACTCAAGTAGAGGCAGAACTTGCCTCGAAAAAAGCTTGTGCTGATAGCTTGGAATGCCAATGCATAAAAACTATACCATCGAGTAGGCCCAGTGTGATCAAAAGAACCACCCAAATGGGAACTACCCGATTGGTTTATCGGTGTGTTAAGAGTCATGAGCAATATGTAGTGATGTTGGAAACTCATCAAGGGATATGTGGGGGTTTAGGAAGGTTGTAGCCCAGAATTTATTTTTGTGGCATTGGAGTTTGTGGTACCTAAAACATCAATTTCAATAGTTGTTGGCCTAGGAGGAGAAGCTGTTGGTGGAATACAAAGGTCTGGGTAGACTAGAATACAACATTTTGAATGTTTAAAATAGGTAAAATAGTTTTGGTGTTTTATTCCCAAATAGGTCTTCATCCTAATTAACAAAAAATAAGATGTATGGTGCTCTAGCAAATGGTCAGTAGGTTGAATTTTGGAACACTTGAGCTTGCCACATTGGATGGGATTAAGCTTTGAAACCAATCAATGGTTTTCGACTGAAGCATTATTTTGGTTTTCAATTGAAGCTATATTTTTGGTTAATACAAGATGTTCCACTAGCGTCGACTATTGCATGGATGGCTTGTTCATTTTGTGTTAATAATCCCGATGAAGAGCCACTACAAATGATTGTTGAAAGGCATCCCATTAAGGTTTTCATATTTGGTGTTGCACTTTGAGGCAGTCATCATCATCCCAATATGGCCAGTGTTGTTCCTATTGCCTAGTGTTGGCATCATTTTGGAAAGCGTTCATATCCCTTCTTTCTAAATTTTCCCCTAATACACTTTTGCTAGTTTCTCATCACCTTTACTTGCAACTCTTTTGCTTTCTATGTGCTTGTGATGTTTAGCTTGCTAGCATTCCTATTTCCTCTACTGTTACTTCTGTCTCTTTTCCTACATGCTCTGTCCTGCAAAGATGACACTCGGGTTCTTGATGCTCTTTAGTCCTTTACTCAAATTCATAGAGATTGTTTTGCCCAAGTTGGCATTTTGGAGTTTGCGATCAGTCCCCACCATAAGGTGCCAACCAACTGTCTAGCAAGTTTTATTTTTGGGTTAGAAATTTCTTAGCCACAAATTTGTTTCAATTTGAGCATATGGTAGAAGATCACTTACTCCTTGACGTGCCCAACAAAATGATAATAACATTATACAAAATTATTTATATAACTATCATGGGATATTACTACCAATTGAGTTAGTTGTACCTAGTTCCATGTTAGTAAATTTATTTTTGGCGATCTCTAATGCATTCCTTATGACATTAGCAAGCAAAATATTCTCTTTGCATTACCTAAAGTTAGTTCCATCAGATTTCATTTGGTTTGAATAATCATATACCCTACCCAAGCTTCACTTGACATAGCATTAAAAAAATCACATTTTAGAATACTACATTAATACGTTTCAAATGGATTATTTCTAGTAATATTTCATATTTCATTGACATGCCTTGGTGGAGATTACTGCCTTGAGACATTATGTTGAGTACTTCCTTGGTAAAGAAAACTCCCTTGAAATATTTTGTTCCAAAAGATGCATGTACACGCCCCTCTTTGTTGCAAATTAAGGTCAAATGATCTTCTTAACTTTTGGCCAATATTTGGAGACTGTAACTAAGCTATCTGGGTCCCAAATTGATATTGTCTTTGTCAACACCTAAAAATTTAATAAATTTGCATTTTTACAAAACATTGAACACTAACATGTTTGTTTTATGCCATTCAAAATGTGCATTACTGCATCATTCAAGCTGTTTGGTACACATATAGAGCTATTTTAGTTCAAGTCCTATTAACATAGATTAAAGCAAGTTGAGATTTATTGCACTTGAATGTACAAATGCAAAAAAATAATGATATGTAGGACTAAATGAATGATCCTGAAGTAAGCTAGATTGCATACACATATGAGAGTAAGAAACGTCTTGTTTTGAATCATGTGTAGAGAAGAAAGGTGGACTTAAACAAAATGACATAAAGTCTCTTACATTACATGTAAGCCTTTAAAAAATGGCAAGAAGAAAAATTCTCTAGAATCAATACCTTGCAGTTAGAGTCCAAGACTTCTTGTCCTTCAATGCCACAATGGATCAAATTCCTACGCACAAGATGTACACCTCAAGTTGATGACATAAGAGGTCTGAATGCTCTTATCCTTTGGCTTGTAACTTGTTAACAATAACGTTTACTCTAATTGAAGAATAAACATAATATGCATTTCCTTATTGAATCATTCAAATCTTCAATGTCTTTTCTTTCTTGTTGTGTCTAGGTAAAGGTTAAATGTGCTAGATGCCTCTTTTACAAGCATCAAAGCTGGTATAGTATTGGGACAGAACCTTTTGCTGAGTAACCTTGTGCATGCATGTCTTTTATGAGAATTGAGAGCCATCTGGCTCCTTGAAGTTCATTTGGATTCGGGGGGGGGGGTGTAGATAGCTTAGGGGATATGAGTGTTGAGGTTGAGGGGGTTGTCATCTCTAATGAGAGAGTTTCAACTAGTGGGAGAGATGAGGAGAAACATGAGGAGGAAGTGCTACCAACATTGAACTCTTATGTTGATCTACTCTAGCAAAGAAAGTTGGGGCAGCATTTACTATGCTGAAAGAGGACAAAGACAAGGGCTTGCTATATGTGGAGGCTGCATGTAGAGATAAGGAGGTTTGAAAGTGGTCATACGCACTCGACTGTGTGCAAGTTGCAGGTGGAGGACATTCGGCCACAGTTGGAACAGCTGTCTAGAGGTGCCATTTATTTGTTTTTTGTGAGAGCTCCCTCATTCAAAGAGTTGCGACAATTCCTTCTTTTTGAATGTGGCATCCCTACTAATGCGTATGTGGCTACCTTTTTGGGAAAAAGGTTTTTTCTCGCTCGATGCACCTCATAGGATTTGCAAAATGATATCGTGGAAAGGTCTTACCTATATGTAGGTGCCTCGGTCTTGGAAGTCCCTTGGATCCCATGATTTTGTGTGGATGAGTTCATTTTCCACAATTGCCTGATACGGGATGAGTTCCCCCCAGGCCTCCCCCAATGGTTGGGTGATGTGGTGGACAAGCTGGCTACCTCGTTGGGTGAAGTTCTTCTCATGCTTGCTTCAATGATAATGTTCAATGGTATCAAAGATCTTGGATTCTTTGGGATTGACTTCATGTCACCCTAGACTTCCTAGAAGTCCTATTTCATGATCTGTGGTGGCTGAAACGGTGCATTTTGGCCCGTTTCTAGACACTTGTGTCATTTGCAAACAAACATGGCATTTTGCTCGCTCTTGCCCTGAGAAACCAATTGTGTGGTCTCGATGGTGATTCACGTGTCATGGGGATTTTGAAGGAATGCCGATGGAGCCTCCATTCCAAGCTACTCCTTGTTAGAGCAATGCAAAGCACAAACCATCCGCAAGTGTCATTCAAGCGGCTCTCAGATTGTTGCAATGTGTTTCCATGAGAGAAAGAGGGAAAGGGGAGAAGGGAGAAGAAAGCGAGAAGGGGAGGAGAAGAGGAGAATGAATGGGGATGGAGTCGTAGACACAAAGGCACTACAATGGAAACAAGAGGACACCCAAAAACACTCTTGGAAGAGAAGAGAAAGCTTGTATTCCAAACTTGTGCATCCAACAATGAAGACCAAAGTCAACCACATGGCTTTTTAATACATGTCACCTTTTGAAGGGAGGGCCAACCCTATTCCCTTATACCACTCTCTTTCCTCATTCTTTTACAACCACCTTGGGCCTATTTGAATCCAAGGCACAATCCTAGCTCTACATCCATCAAATGACATCACTAACCAATCGGTCAACATGCTCCCCTTCCTGATCTTGATCCAGTTCTTTGGATCATGCCAAGTTCATGGTTGTTGTGGCATATTGTTAACCAATCAGTCAACATGCTCCCCTTTCTGATCTTGATCCAGTTCTTTGGATCATGCCAAGTTCATGGTTGGTGGTGTGTTGTCAATGAAGATTATGCAAAGTAGTGTTTCTTGTGCAATGGGCAGAATCTTCTTTTGCTACATTGCAGCAGAAGGATGTGAATCCTTGGTATGGAATTATTGTTGGATGTATGCATGAGTGATTTTTCTAGAACTGGCACTTGAGGGTTTGAGTGAGCCAAGTTAAGTACTTGTGACCATTCAAAGAAGGAAGAAGAAAAATAAAAATAAAAATCTAGCGCGTTAGTTATTAGAAAGAAGGTGTTAGTAAAGGTGATGTAACATCCTAGTGCCATTAGTGTCAGCAAGTTAAGTATAGTGTATTCTCATGCTCCTCCTTAAGTCCCATGTTTTATTTGAGTGGAACTTTTATTGGATTCTCATCAGACTATGTCTTTGACTTGCCATGCTTGTAAGTCCAAAGTTTAGCATGACATTCTTTCTTGCTTCTCTGCTTTGAATTTCTTTCAAAATCCATTTTATGGATTATATTTCATTGAGGGCTTTGTCTAAGTCATCAAATTGAGAGGATTCTGATAATACACCATACAAACCCCTAAAATGAGTACTATGGTTAAAGGGGTTATTCCATTTTGGGCTCTAGGAAAGTCCTCTAAGTTAAAACTGATATGAAATTGGAAGGCTCAAGTGGTTAAGTGGGTACTAGGGTTAAGCATAAAGAAGAAGAATAATAATGATAAATAAAAAGAGGAGGGGGATTTAGAGTTCTTCTTCTTTGTTTTCTTTGTTGGTGAGGTGCTTGCCAAGGTTGAGAAGTGGAAGTGGATGTTGATGCTTGAATGTTGGGCCAGTTGTTGGTAGTTCTTAGCACATCTTGTTGGGTTAACTCATCACCAAATAACCCTTTGTAAGTGTCTTGCATCCAGCTTTTACCAAGAATGGTGGCTTTCGTTAAGGTACCTACAAGAGTTACAAAAAACTTGCAAGGCACAACGTAATTGTCCAAGGAAAGATTCAATGTTAAAGAACCAATAACCTTAATAGAGGTACCCTCTTTGGATTGAATTTCAGAATCACGTACTTCAAGGTCGACCTGGGCAAGATGCTTTGATGTCTCCCAGGAGGTGAGTTTGTGGCTTGCTCGCCAATCTGCCATGGCTTGTATTCAGCATGTTGCACCTGCTGATGTTAGCTCTACCCCAAACTGAGATGGAGTCATATCTATCTCATTAGAATCAATGGCATTGTCAATTCCTAGTTCCAATTTGATTAGGTAGTATCGCTCTTATGGCGTAAAATGTGTAATGGAGTTAAGTTAATCTTCAAGGTGCATCATCTGAGTGCCCTCAGCATTTGGTAGATCTATTGCCGCTAGTGTATGCATCCAATTAAGTGATTCTTCTAGTTTTGGTAAAGGAGCACACCAAGGTTCATCAAGACTCTTCTCATTGTCCTCTTTCTCGTATTGTTTAACCATATTTACCGGCACAGACCTATTGGTGGTATCTGATTAAACTACAAATAGATTTCTAGACATAGTGTGAGCCTTCCATGTTCTCATGACTTGCTGATCTTCCTTAGATAAATTTTGTTGGAGCGCCAATCATGGACCAATCTTGCCATATGCAAGAAAGGTCTCCCTAGTATAGCCTCATACCCAAGGTTGTTTTGGAAATCCATTACAACAAGGCACACCCGATATGTGAGACCAAAGGTTTTGATTTTAATGTCCTTGAGTACTCTTGTGGGATGAGCCATGCCTCCATTAACAGCTAACTTAACTACCAAGGAAGTACTCTCACAGTCGGGACTCCCCCACTTTTCCCAACGTTGTTTCATGATGATGCTAACACCTGCTCCTCTGTCTAAGATTGTTGTAGCTTTTTGATCATGGAAGGAGATGGGTAACACTGCATTCGTGTCATCACTCTCAAAGTATTGGCCCAATTTGTTGACTAGCACCCTTGGAAGTTCTTGAGCTTGATTCATGAGCTTGATTCAACATTCATGTCATCACTCTCAAAGTATTGACCCAATTTGTTGACTAGCACCCTTGGAAGGTCTTGAGCTTGATTGGGAGATTCAACATTCTCAGGATTAGTGGATTGGGGTGTCACTATTTGCCCAATCATCCAATCTAAGAGGTCTCTCCATAGAGTAGGATTACTTGCGATGTCTTGAGGACTAGTGATAGGTTGGTTCCCTACCTATTGATTCCGACTCTTCTAAGCCATATAAGGGCATGTTGTCATCCCCCATTATTTGTTGCAAGGCAGGATCTTGTTCAAACATCTGTCGTAGTAGGGTGGCTCCCTTTGTTGAAGAATATGACACACCTTCTTCATCTACCCTTTTAGGTATTTGCAAGTCTTTTCAGGCTCAAGTGTTTATCTCATGCCTTGGATGAATTGTTAAGCACTCTTGCTTGCCTTGAGCCTCTACTCACATTCCTCTTGGCACTTGTGCACCAATTTATGCACCTCGGTGAGACATTGTTTCCCTACCCATGGGTTGGGATATTCACCTTGACCCTCAGGTGTTGTGGCTTGGCCATGGGATGAGTCCTTTATTGTTCCCTCATTTGCCTCATGTAGATGTTTGTTGCTGCTACTATTCGAGAAAGTACCACAAGAGGAAGAGGATGTTGCTAGGGAGGCCGTGTCTTCATCCGACCCATCTTGGATGATGACCTTATTATGTCCCTTCCCAATCTTTGTTGCACCCTTGGGGCTTACTCGTGCTGATTCAGTTGCCTCCCTAGGCTGTGATGTGCTAGCTTTATCCCTTTTGGCTTATTTGTGAAACTCTTTATTAAGGGCTTTAGCTTGCAACCTCGTGATTACATTCAAGGATACTGTTGACACTTGGCCTCTTTCAATGCTTAACAAGTTAAGGCTTGTGGTCTTAGATGGCCTTCTCATCAAGCAATACTTAAAAAGATGGTCCACACCACACCTAGTGCACAATGGCGGTGGTGTATTAGATGCTAGTGCACATGTGATTGGCTACTTAGATTGCTCCTTATATGGACACTCATTGGCTGGGTGTGGCCCTTGACACATATGGCATTGAATGGGTTGTGTCTTGATCAAGTTGTTCCTATCTCCCATTGTTTCAGAAATCGGTGCCGTTTGGTAGATCGGAATGTATTGGGCATCTTGTATAATGTAGTGACTTATAATGTTAGACCGATTTGTATTGTCACCATATTGGGGATAGTTGTTTCCACTAAAGGTAGGTCTAGGGTCTCACCAATCACTAGGTAGATCTTCCACCGATACTTGATTCAAGGGAGCAATTTGTGGTGGTGGTGGTTGAGGTCCCAATATTGGGGTGCATAATGGAATATTTGAGTTCTAAATTGCGCTTGATTGGATAATGTGGCTCCTTGTATTGCCAATTGTACCTGATTGGATGGATTGGGCGGTACAAGCAATGGTAGATGTGGCCTTTGTTGATACATGGGTTGCAGAATGACCCTAGGATAACGACATTAAGATGTATCATGATTTCCCGAACAAACACAATGGGCACAATAGCATGTTGGCCTTGCCCTAAGATGAGGGCACTCCTTAGTGGGATGATTTCCATGGCATACCCTACACCATATGTTCTCTCATTGTGGAAATATATGGGGGTTGCTATGAGCCTCTATCTTCCATTGTTGGCTCAACTCATTTAATAGATTGGTGGCCAACTCTTCCATGTTTAGCACCTTGGGCATCATGCTTGTATCTTTAGTTGCTTCCGAGGTTGAATCCTTTGTCCTTTGGTACATATGAGAGGAAGCTAAGGATTTATCCTTTTTGGGCTTCTCCCTCGTGTTATCCCCTAGGCGTATCGTCATCTTGCTACATAGCTCGAATAAGGTGGGATTCATAGCAACAAATAGATGATCATGCACCTTAGCATCCCTTAGCCCTATAAGGAAGCATGGTAAGAGCTAAGCATCGCTGATACTCTCGTGGGGTTCACATCATGAGTTTAGATGTTTAAACTTAGTCTCCTTTTTCCTCACCTCATAAAGCGGGTTAATCGAGCTCCACTTGGGACCAGTGGGGGTGAACTGTACAATGAAATATTTATGCAATGTGTCCCAATTTATTTTCTCCTCGGGTTTTAAGGTCTGAACCATTGTCCATGCCATCAAGGCTTAAGCCAAAAACATTGGTCTTGTCTAGATCACCGATATCACCAAATGTCTCACAAATTCATTCAAATCTCTCAACATGGGAGACTAGGTCTCCTTCTCCTACAAACTTTGTGATTAGCTTGGAGATTGTAACAGTCTTGCTCCTCTAGGGGTTGGTGTCCCTTCTTGGAAAAGCTAGAGGTGGCGTTACGGCCCCCTTCCTAGTGCTTGCACTAGGATTCTCATAGCTTCATCCATAAGGACCGTTTGTGATACAGTGGGAGGTTGTGGAATAGTGGGCAATGTCCCATACTTTGGTGGTCCTGATGAAGGGTTCCATGGATTCGATGGCATGAGGTTGGGAGGGGAGAATCTAGGCCCACTACACATTTGCATTGTGACTTGGGTTTGGTTGGGCCTAACAGGATGGAATGGAGGTCCTCTAGGGAGTGGTATGTTCCATGTAGAGATAGGCCTATAAGGGGCAATAGTTGGGTAGGGAATATATCCCATGTTTTGTTGCCAAGGAGGAATCATAGGGGCTTCCGCGGTGGAGGATCTTAATTGTGGGCCTTCGAGGTTACCCCTTTGCCTCCTTTGTTCTAGCATTTGGGACCCTTGTGAGAATCTGAGTCTCACTTCATCCCTATAGGATTGTCTATCATCAAGGAATTGGTATGATGGGGGTTGATTTCTAGTAGGTATTGTGGGACTTGGTTCCCTAAGTATCGGTTATGAGAACGGTGGTTGGGCTGCCCTTTGAGGCTCTATTGTTGCCCTAGTTTGCCCAACAAATGGGTTGACCATTTTTGCGGGTGGGTCACTGAGCCCAAACCTTCCTAGCATGTTTACAGATGATGCATGTATTTGAGATGCTATGGAAGGAGTAGGTGATTGAGGGCGTACTGAACTAGAGTTTGGAGCTACAGGTGCTCTAAGGTTGGGATTTTCACCCATCTCTCCGTCAAAGCTCATTGAATCTTCAGAGCTGCACAACATGGTCCGTGCATTGAGTGGGCACTAAGTATTGAGGATCCTGACTGAATAGTTGTGAAACTAGGCACGTAGCTAGACAGGATGTTGTTTGAGGCACAATCTTTGTGCTCTAGGTCAATTCCTAGGATTCTTCTTGATCTCAAGTGCATGTGTTAGTATGCGCAGTTGATGCCCCAATTCTTGGTTGAGTCCACCTTGATGTGGGGTCAAGGGGCAGCAATCCCTTGTGGCTTCCCTATGGGGTTTATTTCAATGTAACTTGCAAGCATTTCCCGATGCTCGGGGTCCCTACTTTCAAGTGCTAGATTGCACTTATATCCCTAATTTTTTCTTCTTTTTTTTTTGTTTCTAGAGCTATGGTACCAACCCGGCGAGATAGAGCTAAGGCAACAACCGACGGGATAGAGCTAAGGCAACGACCCATGGGGATAGAGCTAAAGCAATGACCAGTGGGATAGAGCTAAGGCAATGACCCATGGGGATAGAGCTAAAGCAATGACCCATGGGGATAGAGCTAAAGCAACGAACCGATAAGATAGCACGAAGGCAATGACCAGCGGGATAGAGTTAAGGCAATGACCTGATGGGATAGCATTATGGCACTAGGTTAACACATGTTTGACCGGCGGGATAGCCAACTAATAGTAATTAATTAGGGCGATGGGTTAGGTACTGACATGTGTTAGTTCGACGGGATATCGTTATGGCATTGGGGGTCAATGCATGTCTGACTGACAGGATGAAGGCCTAAGGCGACGGGTCATGGGGATAGTGAGCTATGGTGCGATGAGTCATGGGGATAGGAACTTGCAGTTTCACCGACTGCTTTTTGATTATTTTGAAGTTTCTGTTCAAATTCATTTTGTGATAGGGGGTGCTAAACTACATAGTCTTCCTACGCAATGCAAAAAACAAGAAAGAAAAACAACATTTGAATGCAAAATGAGAGATTTCTTAAAGAGGTGACTGTCAACACTCAAAACCACTTCGATTTTCAGCATGATTCCTCATTCTTGGTTGTTTTTTGTGAGTTTTGACACCATACACTCCTTAGTAATCTTCAAACTATCTTTCTACCAACTCAAAACACTAGAAAACATAAAAAGCAAGCTTCAAATGATCCAAAATGCTTTCCCAAAATAAAATGACAGCTGCTTCTTTTCTCTTCCTAAACACACACTTCTCCACTCCACTAACAAAGCTCCATGTTAAGCTTGAAACAATGAGCAATGGGTAGATGACGAGAGAAGGCAAGTGATCTTGAAAGAATATCGATGGAGTCTCCACTCCAAGCTACTCCTTGTGAGAGTAATGCAAAGCACGAGCCGTCTGCAAGTGTCACTCAAGCAGCTCCCAGATTGTTGCAATGTGTTTCCATGAGAGAAAGAGGGAAAGGGGAGCAAGGACAAGAGAGGGAGAAGTGGAGGAGAATGAATGGGGATGGAGTGGTAGACACAAAGGCACTACAAAGGAAACAAGAGGATACCCAAAAACACTCTTGGGAGAGAAGAGGGAGCTTGTATACAAAACTTGTGCATCCAACAATGAAGACCAAAGTCAACCACTTGGCCTTTCATACATGTCACCTTTTGAAGGGAGGGCCAACCCTATTCCCTTAGGGAGTCATTTGGGCCTCAATATGTAGGAGAGTCTCTTCAGAATGAGGAGCCATGGATGGTTGTTGGCAAGAGAGGTAAAGCAAGGGTTTGGAAGGACACCAGAGATGCGCATGCAACTGCTTGGAAGGGTTTCATGTGCATAAATACGCCTTAGTATGATGGTGTACACGTTGAGGGTACATGCTGTCAAGCTATGGTGAATGTATGCTTTATCAAAAGGGCTGATGAGGATATGTTGCAGTCAAAGTCTAAGGCCAAGGCTGGTTTGGGCTCTTGGTTGCATGCATAAGGAAGGTAGTGCTGGCACTGATCATAGGGTAGAGGGGGTTGATATTCAAGCACGGTCTCAACAAGAAGTTAGCTCGAATGTATTCCCTATCATGCAATAGGAGGAGTGGGTTGATTTGAGTCCGCCAAAACTCGTAGGTGTCATAAGGAAGAGGGTAGAGGAAGCAAGAGTGCGTCAAATGAGGATATGCCTAACACGAACCCAAAAAAGAGGGTCCATGAAGAGAAGAGAGGTAGTGGGAAGGTGGTAAGCAAGGTGTAACAAGGTTGTCACAATGAGGAGCATCTCCAAACGCATTAAAGATGTTGCTAAAAGTGATGGGGTGGGTCATGAGAATAGATTCAATTACATCAAAGATGCTTGCTAAGCACTCTCTCAATAATCAAAAAGTCAATGTTGGGAATGGGTCGAGACTGGCTAGATCATCGTTGGTCTCGTGGAATGTTAGGTTATGCTGCCATCCAAGTAAACAGAGAGTGTGTTTTGAGGTAGTGATGAGGCTTTGTATGCCTTCAAGAAATCAAGTTTGGGATAGATGACCAGTTTTGGTTTAGATGGAAGAAAGGTGAGTTCGACATCTTTGTTAATTGCCCAAATAGAGGAAGGGGAGGTGCTGTCGTGTTGGTGCATAGATGCCTAAGGTCCTCGAAAATCTTCATAGATGAAGCAGGTAGCATGGTGGCAACGATTGTGGAGAAAGATAATTTTCACGTAAATGTGACTAGCGTGTATGTGCCTAATTCCTCACAGGATAAGGCGGATTGTTGGGACCTCTTGCATTCTAAGTTGACAGATGCCCATTGGGTATTAGCTGGAGATTGGAATTTTACAGAGTTAGAATTTGACAAATTGCATGCCAACAACTCTTTGTCCCTGGTAGAACACAACATATGGGATGATTTGGTGGTTAATAAGGATCTCGTGGACTGCATTGAGCTTGACAAGGAGGGCTTATCTGGGTTTACATGGTGTAACCATCGGACAGGTGAAGCCAGACTTGATCGCGTTTATTTCTCTAATGGTGGCTAGTGGGCAAGAGGCCTGTTCAAGGGCGAACGAGTGGTAAGCTCAGAGGTTCCCTACAAGCTCAACAAATGGTTGCTCCAATAAGTTATGCTATAGAATCAGAGAGTTATGGAGGATGGCAGGTGGAGCGATAGGATATCCATGTGTGAAGTGCGATGTGATAATAAGGACAATACACACTAGACTGAAAGATATGGATTGTGAGCACAGAGCTGAGGACGGCTATTTTGATGTTGGCTCAAATCAAAAAATCTATTATGATGGTGCTAGAGATTTCAAGGCGGATTGGTGTGGCCTTGAATTGATTGCCAACTTTCGTCTTAATCAAGGGGAGACAAATTTGAGGTAGGGTGATGGAGAGAGTGCCAGGATCCTGGCTCGTGAATTGTATCATGTATGTGAACTAGCCTTAAAAAATTTTCGACCAAGGTGGTTATACCTGTCTGGTAAGCGACGGGTCCCTGGTTCCTCAATTGAATAAGAAATGGTTTCTTAGAAGAGGAGTGGGCTGTTAGAAGAGGATCTTGCAAAGAGTTTGGAAATTGAATCTGTCGGGCAAGGCAGGGTTTCTCCAATGAAAGTCCTTGCAACAGTGGTTGCCAACCAAATCTCGATTTGCGCTTGTGTCACCAGGTCTGCCCTCTTTGTGGGATGACAATGGAAATGTTAAGACATCTTACTTGGAGTTGTGTGGTGTCGTGGGCCATATGGCGAAAGGTGGAAAGGACGGATCACGGTGTGGGGTTCATGAAGCATTTCATGCTACTCAGGAATTGGCGGATCATGCTACTTGGTGAGGTGATAGCCTTGCCATCTACCTTGGCTAGTGCCTGGCCGCTTGTTAGGATGGAGACCTTGCTAGCCATTTGGGAGACGCATAATTGATGCATCTTTAGCAACTGTGTGCAGACAGACGCCCTTGGGGTCAAGGCTAACCCGAGGGATTTTGGAGGCCTTATCGAAGATAGACTACCTGTACTGCGTGGTGGCTATTGTTGTTAGTATCTCTCCTTAGTATTCCTTTTGCTTTCAATGTTGATAGCCCATACTTTGGTGTTTTTTGTATGGTCTTATGTTAGGGCTTGATCAACCCATTACTAATATAATCGGCAAGTTTGGTTTATTAAAAAAAAGGTTAAACGTGTTGTGGTTAAATATGAATGAATCAGTGCGATTTCTTATTTGCTTTGATTTATTTGTATTTGACACGATGATTTTGAATGATTAGATGATTAGGAAAGATTCGTGGTAATGCATGGATTTGTCTTTATCAAAGTCTTGGAAGGTAGTAAATCTGGGAGGACAATAGGTATGTTCAAGTTCTAGGGAAGTGAAATCAATCTCACTATCAATATCATGGGTCAACCTCAGTATCATATAAGGATGCCTAAAAAATGGCTTGACCCAGTGGGCAAGGATGATTGTTCATTGTCCCATCAACTTATCTAGCCTGGTATTTTTCTCGTCAACGACTTTGAGTTGAGATCCATAACCCTACCATAATGTGTACACTTAGAGAACCCAACACATTTGAGCGATAGGTGAGATGGAGCAACAAATTCTAACCTATCACATCCAAACACAATCAATTATAAAGGGGGTTGAGAACGACAAACTTGTGCACATCAAAGATATTAGATGACGTCTATCGAGTGTCTGGGTTGTACAAATTATTATGGTGGACCAGCCATGGGTAAACTATTGTGATCATGATTATTTGTTATTGTGGAAGATCGCTTAATGAGAGTGGTAACAATAGCGGGGTCACTTGACCTCCGATAAGGTAAAAGGCCAAAACATGGATGATGTTGTTAAGCCAAATCCTAGGAGGTATAAATAGATTTGATGTGGCTATCTATTTTGCCCACTTGTTTGGAAGTGTGTTGGAAATCCGAATGTGTTGGAGGTATTGCAAAAGCATTAAAATTTCGAGAGGTTTTTATAAAAGGGTGAATTGCTGTGTGTCATGTTCTTCTCCACAACACACAAGTTCACAACACAAAAGCACCACCACAACCAGCATTGCCTGTTTGCCCCTCCACATGTCTTTGCCTGGCGATCGTTGCAATCCCCTCCAAGTTGATAACATGCCCAGCTCCTAATTTCCTCTCGCTTGCTTCCGATCCTTCCGCTCTTCCCACACTTTCAAAGCATCGCCTTGTGGATTATCATCACACAAGGTCCCCAATTGGTTACCCTTTCTCGAACGATTTGCCTGCGACTTTCACTGTGCGAACGAAGCATCAGACCAATTGCGGATTCGATCGCGCCTGCGGAGGATATTTTTAAGGCAACGTGCCAGACGTAAAGAATCTCAATGAGGACAGTAGAGGAAACAGGGCAGCAGGAGTTTTTCCATACAAAGAATGGGTTTTTGAAAAAGGGCGAGAACAAACAAATGCTGATTTCTATGGGTAAGAAGGTCAATAGCTAGACAAGGGAATCGGAACGCAGGGTGACTAGGAAAGAGAGTTGATAATGGCGGCTTAAGAAGGAATGAGGAGGGAGCAAGTCTCGTTGAGCAGATCGCAATGAGAGAACGGGAGCAAGTCTCGTTGAGCAGATCGCAATGAGAGAACGGGCAAGAAGGTACCCACGTACACTTGTGCGTGCTTTTGCCCTCGCGTTTCCTTAGTCTGTTCTAGCGCCGTATATGATATCAGATTCCTTCTTGTTTGCTCGTCTCACTGTCTCTACATCTCGTGTATTTGACGCCCGTTAAGGTACTTTATTCCAAATCATGGCATTTCAGCAGTAGCTTAGCCAGACCTACACTTTGTGAAACGTAATAAACCTCTGAAGACAGAGTTTAAAATTTCAATTCTAGATTTTGCATACATGGTGCACTCGTGAAATTCTCGTAGATTAGTGTCACTCTTTTATTCTTAATCCTTTTACGTGTCCTTAAATTAATTTATATCAGTGTTCCCCGTCGTACGGAAGATTCTGCTTTCTTTTTCTTGAGGTCTCTTATGCTCCAAACTCAAATTTCAACCAGAATAGGGCTTCGATTGTCTTTTTCAACGTCATGTGTGGGCGTGAGTGTGTGTGTGTGACATAATCTACACCAAGCATGGGGTCTCTTATGCTCGAACCTCAAGTTTCAAACCCAAAACAATTGTCTTTTTGAACAAAACCGAGTCTCACTTGTGCATGTGTGCGTCTGTGTGTTTCTTTGAAATAATCTACATCAACTGCGGCTCCCCCCTCCCCCTCCCCGTCCCCAACCCACAAACCTCTTTCCTAAATCAACATAATCCTTTGTTAAGGGCGATATCTAGGGTATAAACATTGGCAGATTAATGCTAAGTCCTGGGTGGTCATCCAGCATGGGTAGTTGGAAGCAAACAACTGCACTTTTCGTTTTGCTCTTATATGGTGAACTTGAGTTCATTCTGGATTCATCTAGATATATGTTGTCCTTTTAATGCCTTGCCTTCTATTGTCTGTTTACTAAGAAAACAGTAATCTAGACAAGTTTCAATTTTTCTTCAAGAATCACTGCATGTTATTGTGGGTACTGATGAGAACGTAAGCATAGCTTACTTATTTTCTTATCCTATTTAAGTGCCCTGCCCTGCGCCCTGTCTCCACTTCTCTTGCCGCTTCTTTTATTTCACGCCTTTGTTTTCAAAATGTATTATCAATTTGTAAGATACTAGTCTTATGAAGGTATATATATATGTGTGTGTGTGTTGTTATTGTGTGTTCCTGCAGACCCTTCTGTCAGTTTGATTGCTGGTGGTTAGTGCCATGCTCTGCCCATATTACACATTCTTGTCAGTTTGGCAAACACACCTCTCTTCCAGTGGGTGCCGAAAAAAGAAACATATCGCTATGCCAATGGAGATGTCTCAGTTTGTAGGAAGAGCTTTACTAGATTGGATTAAGAAAGGGATGCTCTTGAGGACAAGGGGAGGTGAGGAGCGGACAACTGATTTTTGCTCAGTGAGCACTTAGTTTGAGCAGCTCTCATTTTTACCCAGGCACCAGTATTTTCAATGTTACCTATCTGAATTGACATCGGAAGCTTTTGACATGCAGCCGGATTTGCTAAGGTCAAGGGCTAAAATCTTAGCTGCCAATGTATGCCTGTCTAACTCTTCATCTTTGGCAATGCTATCAGTTAGCCTGCAATATTTCTACTTGTTCGGCTGTGTGAAGAATAGCTTACATGGAGCGGGTCTTTTTCCCCTTGTAATATCACCTACAACAGTCTGGATTTTGCCCAAGTGCAAGTGCATTCAGACGCTGGTATTGTTAGACTGTAATGGGTGATCTGCTAAATCTAGGTTGCCTACAGCAGCTCATATACTAGGACGAGGGCAGATGACTGTGATGGAAAGACTTTTTGCCTCTGGCAGTGCAGTTGAATTTTCAGCAGGTAAAAACTATTTTCATTTCAAATGATCAACCAAAGCACGCTTTGCCTGCATCAGACTGCGTTATTTCACAGTCATGTTTGTGCTGCTTTTAGTAGAAGATGCTGCTCGTGAGAAGCAGATACTAAGGATGGTGCAAAGGGAACTCGCTGAAGCAGATGAGGCCAATCTTTTGGAGGAAGAAGGTCCAAATCTGTAGTATTCTTTTCTTTAGTTGCAATTGTAAGTTCGTGTATTGCATTATTCTTAATGGCAGATAGGTACGCCCCTTGCGACATTTTGTGGAAACTTTGCACTTTACAGAAAGAACCAGATCGATGATCATGCATGTGTGCTTGGCTTTTTCATCTTATTATTTGACAAAGCTTTTTTTAAAGTGGCTCTTTGGTACATCCTGACTAGTATATTTGTGACGTATACTTTTCTCTTTTGCAGACATGCATGTCTTTGATCGGGAGCCATTGGCAGACCGTTTGCTGCTGGTAATGCCTGTATAGAATGCTGAACTCTTTGGTGGTCTTCAGCCTCTTAGTTTCCCTTCAACACAAATTTCGAAGGGGTTATATTTGTGTGTGTTTCTTGTTTGTGTTGGTCTTGCGTATTATGTTTATGTGATGTTTTCTTGAGTTTATAGCTTTGCTATGCTTGTGTACTTCTAAATTGGTAGCTCCTCAGCTCCTCTGTTAGCCTGTTTTATGCAGGACACGTGTATACCTTGTTCATCTGTTAGCTATGTTTTTGCTTGTTTATGCATGGGCCATACAAATGGCAAAATGGATCCAGAGAGCAGGATCAACGAAAGGCATAACTTAATACAGCGATAATGAGAAATTGTACAAACCAAGGTTTGTGGTCCACAAGCCATGGTGCACCTAAGATGATGTTTGCTATTGGGTGACAATAAAGATATGCTTCTCTGCTATCCCATTAATGTGGAGCTCAACATCCTATGCTAGTGCTTTAGCACTGAGTGGTTGTGCAGGGTGCCCAAACAATACTGGAAAGTTTGAGCACCTTGGTTGACGGCTTATGGTCATCAAGCAAATCTTCTGAACTGACACCATTAAAAACAATAGTGACCTTGCGTTGTGCTACTTGTCCATAACACATGAGAACCTCTCCGGTTCGTTCACCTAGAGGGTCCCCCTTCTACTGAGTTTTTGCCACTTGTGGTATTGCTGGGATTGCTCCTGGGGCTGCGGCAATTCCTAACGGAAGGGAGGTGTTTGATGGCTGCATATGGGAACAATATCATAGCCTTGTGCACTGCAATGATAACAGTGATGCTTCTTGTTGTTCTTGTACTTCTTTATGTTGAGAAAATAGGCATCTCTATTTGATGCAGGCTTGCTATCTAGATGCTCAAGTATGTGCGGGTGTGTGGATTTGTATGTGTGAGAGCATACTTTTATACTATGGTCTACACCCACTGTTGGGCGCTGATGACGTCAGTGGGGATGTCATAGTAGCTAGTCCCTGCTATGCGTGATGGAGTTTATGGTTTTCAATCTTATGAGTGACTCTCGTGAGATTGAAACTGCACTATGTTGTGTTTTTAGAGGACGAGTTTGGGAATGTTCCTAGATTCATCTAGGTATATGCTTTTGCCGTATTAGCGGACATGCAAATTTTACATTGTGAAGTTTTCGTCCAAGTTGTGGCCTGCTGGTATTGCGATAATTCTTTCTACCTTAAATGATGCGTTGCCCTATCAGCTAGATTTAGATTTAGATGCTCGTTTGGGAGAGACCAAAATGAAATCGTTTAGACTTCACAAGCAGTTGTAGCTTGAATGAAGAGATTTGGACTGCTTTTTGATTAGCCTTCTCCTTCAGTGCTAGCCTTCATCATGGCTGAGCTTGCCCTTCACCTCCGGAGTGCCGACAGAAACTCAGTACGAAGACTTTGTATAAATGGATGCTCAAGTATGTGTGGGTGTGTGGGTTTGTATGTGTGAGAGCATACTTTTATACTATGGTCTATACCCACTGTTGGGCACTGATGACGTCAGTGGGGATGTCATAGTAGCTAGTCCCTGCTATGCATGATGGAGTTTATGGTTTTCAATCTTATGAGTGACTCTCGTGAGATTGAAACTGCACTATGTTGTGTTTTTAGAGGATGAGTTTGGGAATGTTCCTAGATTCATCTAGGTATATATCTCTATTTGATGCAGGCTTGCTATCTAGAGTGCTGTCGGTTTTTGAATCCCCTTGGCCTGATGTCTCCAAATACTTTCTGTTGAGGGGGCCTTTGGGTTTGCGATCCTTGCCCAAATTCCCCGGACGCTGAGAACTGGTGGCATATGTCTTCGGGTTGAAGCTTTGGACATACAATCAGATATCTGAATGGAGACCGTGAAGAGCCATATTGATCCCTGTCTGGTATTTGCACTGTAGCCATTGTTGGAAGTAATACGCGCATTGGTCGACGGACTCCATGGTTCCCTATGTCAGCTCAAAGAACAAGGCATGAAGATGCTCCATGTATGGTGGTGGAAAAAACGGGCTGGGAGTTCCTTGATGAACTCATCCATATCATATCTGCAATGGATAGCTCTTAGTAGTAATGCTTTGGTGTGGCACTTGTGCCTCCACGTGACGGCTGCCATTGTCAGTTCTGCTTTTCACTTTGCTTCTCTTTCTGCATGGGATGTTTTTCTTTGGCTTCCTGATCTGGTTGCTCTTATGTGGCATGGGCTTCTTGGAGCTGTAAGATTCTTTTGATAAGAGCCTCTGATTATTGGGTCTGCATCTGGATCTCCATTTGCATTGCTTGCATCATGGCTAGCAGTGAGTTTGGGTTAATGGGCGCTTGAGGATTAGGCCCCACCTGGGGGTGTGAACACCACCACCTCCTCATCTTGGTTGGAGCTTGGTTTTGGCATCTTTGCGTTCGTGGTGACCTTGCCAGAGCAGAGGTCATCACCATACAATTCTTGGTCCTCCTAAATCTGGAGATCTCCCATTGAGGCTGAAGGATGGAGGGTGGCATGCATACGGCTCATCATATCATGCACATAACTGTTGTACAGCAGAGACTGAGACCATACTAACTACTATCGTTATTCAAGTTGGCCATGGCTATCACCAATGAGTCAGTGAATAGAATTGAAGGCTTCCCTTGATGCAGGGCCTGAATAGAACGTATAGATCCTCAATGGAGAGGCTTGACTAATGATTGAAGAGGCTAGGGTTAGCTCATGATTGATCTTGGCTTTGGATGATGGCTGGAAACTGCTCCCATCTGAGCACTGAATATGGAGGCTGCAGGGCTCCTTGGTTAGGGATGAAGGCTGCTGAAATCTAGTGGCTGAGTTACTGACTACTGCTGGAAGAATGAGGCTTTGCCTTCCTTTTATAGGCGTCACCATTTTCACAGGCTGTAACTTTTATTTACTGAATCAGTCTGTCCACAAGGACAACCTAGTTTTGCGAGTGTACAGACTGTCTCTGGACAGTTGACTGGATTTAATCCTTGAAAGGCTCCTGCAGACCCCTGTTACTGTTCTGGGCCTGGGCCTGACCTCTTGCTGGGTAGCTGGTGTTCTGCCTTATGCTGGCTGACTGGCTGTATGACAGTGAGATCTGCCTTGTTTGCTGTTGCAGTATGTAAGGCTGCCCATGTGGCAGATCTTATCCATGGAGCTGCTTGTGTGGCTGTTTGGTTGGCCTATAGCTAGTGAGCCGTGTGACATAAGATAGTGGTCCTGGTGGTTGTGATTCTAACACCCCAGGTGGCTGCGATTAAAATGTAACGTTTAGATTTGTAAGATTGGATACATTCTAGTCTTATGAAGGTATATATTTGATCTTTCAGATTTGACTGCACCCTAAGGGTTTGGGCTCTTTACATGGGGGACGAACTGTCCTGCAATACACAATAGAGTTGGATCACCACAGGTCAACTTGGTAACACTGGCCAGGGATAACACCTGTTGAATTGATCGATTGGCTCATTTGGTATACTCCAAGCTGCCTATAGGTCCAAATCCTGGCTTTCATCGCTTCGATCTGCCCACTGCAATTTCACCTGGTTTAGGCAAGGAGCCTCGGGGTCGACTTGTGCGAGCTCCTGCATGTGCCCTTCATACAATCATCTCTAAGGTCCAAAATTGGTGCTCCATACTCTCATATGCTCGTGTTGCTGTGGGGACTATCTTGAAGAATTGATAGGAGACCACCTTGCTCGGACATGGGGTGCGCACATTCTTCGATGTAGGGGAGGATACATCTCTTCCTGTAGTTCCCGAATACCCAATCCGGGCATATGGCAACTTCGATGGCTGTCTCGTGTCAGCCCATTGAACAATCGCGATTCTTTTTTTTTTCCAGAGAAAAATACTTTCTATTAATGCTTGAAAAACCAACCATACAAATCAGCAATTCGAAAGGCGCAGATCATGGGAAATAAAGAGAAAATACTGGCTGTCAGAAGAAACCGGCCTTTTTCCACACAACCCAGCTCACTGCCTAGAGAATCTGTGGAATAGGGGCTAACAACCAGGGTGGATGACTATACATCCAGCGAAGATGTCTCTGTGTAAAAGCATAAATGATTCCTGCAGGCCAAGGTTTGGAGAAACAGTCCTGCCTTTCAGCGGTCATCCTAGATCCTGAAGTCCCACGCTCTTGAATGGCGCGCAAGGTGTAGCTGATACTCTGGAATAGGGGCTAACAACCAGGGTGGTTGTCGGGGGAACCTGACGGCCTCCCACCACAATCTTGTGGCGAGCAACCCAGATGTTCCAAGCAGTGATGCTGGACATCGTCTCTCATACACTATCCTCTGGCGATGCAAGGGCGTGGGCGGGAAGGAGGTGTCACATTTTGTGCCTCTATCCTGAAGACCCGGTGGCCTTGGATCCTATATGCCGGAGACTACAATCTCTGCATCTTGGCAACAATCCGGAGGGCACCCATCCAAATCCTTTGTGCTTTGAGGCAACCCCGAAGACAATGTGGGATTATCTCTAGACCTCTGTGTGCACAATGGAGGCATCTACCATCTACTCGCAGATGCTTAAGCCATGGGCCAATCGGCAAACCTCCATGTATCCCATCGACAAGGAGTAGGAGATCTTCTGTGACCTGCGGATGGGCCCAAAGTCAGGACTAGAAATGAGAGATAACCTCATGGGGAACCTGCTGCTTGACCAGATGCTGCTCTCTCAAGGAAGTCCAAGCTGTCGACTAATGTGTTGTGTACGAGAAGAAGGGCACCTCTTCAATCCTATCCAAGTGCCCCACTTGTACTGGCCAAAACTACTATCCCGTTTAATCTCTTGAAGAGGCCGGTCCTCCCATAACCAAAGATGCCACCATGCCCTCTCCTCCCTAGCCGAGCTTGGAACTGGGTCGATGGTCCAGTCCTTGCCCAATGCCCACTACCTTGATCCTCTGCCACTTGAGCAAGTCCATTGCCTCATCAACATCTGGGTCTCTTGCAGTCTTGGACTGAAGAAGGCCTCTAGGCCTCACCTTGTACAGTCTGGAGCAGAGATGCCCTAGATTTTAGCATGGTGATGCTTGCAATTGGAGCAAGCTAGGAACCTCCCAGAAGTACAGAGATCATCCATCCTTGTGTGTAATTATGTAGCTATGCTCCCTCTAGTGAGCTCTCACTCATTAAGCTCCATCTCTGGGTGTGCTCCTCCATTTTTGCAGGGGGTATTGGGCTGTTTTTGACATCATATGACTAAGCAACATTCTCCTATGACTTAAGCAAGATTCTCCATCCTCCACCATGGAGTCTGAATTTGCGCACAACTGTTTGATTTTTGCTATGAGCACCATCACCCCTCGGTCTGGATATTGTCTTAATGGGACATGATGTTGTCACTAAGAGGAGTTCCTTGGTTACCAGATTGGTAGAGGCTATGTCTAACTAGTCCCCCTTCCTTACTTGGTCAGCCTTCTTCGTCATACATTATTTAGCAAAATCCAGGCCTGTCGCAATAGAAGCACTTCCTATACTCCCTTTTGTTTTCTTGTTGTTACCATCATAAGCATCCCGATGGACCTAGCTTCTCAAATGTGAGGGGCCTCGTTTGTTCTCCAGCAGCGAGAGTCGTCACCAACCCTTTGTAGCTCTTTGGGAATTACTGACCAGAAACATGGCCAACTTGTTACTGTTCTCCTGTTAATGATACTTTGCATAAGATTTACACTACGTTAGTGTAGGACCTCTATAAATTATCATACCCAAATGATATCATTTAGTATATGGTTTGAAATGCATCTTTTGTGAGCTATTGCTGTGAGTTGGTCCCTGAGAATCTTTACCTTCACTAGGAACTTGTGGGTTGACTCTCTTTCATCCCTCTTCAAGTTGAATAGTTGGTTTTGAAGCGTTTTAGTCCTCCCTGTGTTCTTGGTCCGCCAGCTGGATGTGAGGTATTATTGAATCTACAGTTGTCCTCATGGATTCATCTAGGTATATGCTTTTGTTGTATTAGCGGACTTGCAAATTTCACCTTGTGAAGTTTTCATCCAAGTTGCAGCTTGCTGGTATTGCGATAATTCTTTCTATCTTAAATGGTGCGTTGCCCTATTAGCTAGATTTAGATGCTCGTTTGGGAGAGACTAAAATGAAATCGTTTAGACTTCACAAGCAGTTGTAGCTTGGATGAAGATATTTGGACTACTTTTTGATTAGCCTTCTCCTTTAGTGCTAGCCTTCGTCATGGCTGAGTTTGCCCTTCACCTCCGGAGTGCCGACAGAAACTTAGTACAAAGACTTTGTATAAATGGATGCTCAAGTATGTGTGGGTGTGTGGATTTGTATGTGTGAGAGCATATTTTTATACTATGGTCTACACCCACTGTTGGGCGCTGATGACGTCAGCAGGGATGTCATAGTAGCTAGTCCCTGTTATGCGTGATGGAGTTTATGGTTTTCAATCTTATAAGTGACTATCGTGAGATTGAAATTGCACTATGTTGTTTTTAGAAAGAAAGAAAGAAAGAAAGTCTATTAACGTCCACGGGAGACCAGAGGTCTATGGGACAATAGAGAAAACCATGCAGTACATCAGCTTAGGGAGGGCACATGGCAGCTCCCAAGGAGCGCAAAAGCAACTCCTTTCTTAAGTTCCACTCTTTCACCTGATTTGGGTCTACTGGAATTATGATCTTCCCTGAGGCGTCCAACACATCAACGGATTTGTCTCCGTGCCTTCCGTCATCTCCCAGGTCTCCCTGGCCACTAAATGGCTATGAAGCTTCACTTTCTAGATAGTTGGTTGCGTCCAGCTGTATAGTCTCTCCGAAGGTCGGAATGAGTGGGCTGGATCTGATGACTCGGTTAAGTCTGTTGACCTAATCTGCACTAACTGCAAAGCACACGAGCAATTCTGAATGCGAAAGCTCCTTCCTCCTCAGCAAGGACTTTACCCTTCAGTTTGAAGATGGTTTCTGGTCTTCAATCTCCTGGGCTTTGTGTCATGAGCAAGGCTATCCCTAGATGATAACCTTTGCCTCTGATACGATGTTAGAAAAGTAGAGATAGGTTGCTTGCTTAAGGCCAAGACTACTCCATAGAGGAAGATTCAACCCAAGATCACAAGAGAAAGCTCAAATACATGTGATTTACTTCAATGCGAGAGTGCGATTCAGATCTGAAAGAGTACTCACATGTATAGCCAAAACAGAAAGATATATATAGATGACCTACATATGCAGTAAAGTACCAAAACAAGGCTTTGTTTTGCTGCACCCTCTGTAGGAAACTCTTCTTCTCTGCCATGAGCCTTGGTGATAGGCTTCAGTAGCTAAACAAGGCTTTGTTTTGCTGCACCCTCTGTAGGAAACTCTTCTTCTCTGCCATGAGCCTTTGTGATAGGCTTCAGTAGCTGCTGAAGGCTGAGCCTTCTGCAAAAGTTCTGCTTCGTTGTTCTTTGTTGACAGACGCTTTCTCTGCAGATCCTAATACTCTCCTACTGAATGTAGGTCTGCAACATGTGCTGGCTGTCTGCTCCAACACGAACTGTTCCTGACCTCTTTGCTGCCCTGGAATGCAGCCCAAAGTGTGTGGTCCTTGAATGACTTTGGCCCCCTGCCTGGGGCCCTTTAAATAGGGGAAATCCCCAGCAAAATGGGCCGACTGGCCTTCTACAGACCAGCCAACCAGAACTGACAGGCTGGCCCTCCAGTCTGTGATGCAGCTCCTCTCTAGTCCATGGCCTGCACCAGCTTCTCTTTCTTGCTGCAGGTGCTGCGCACTGACAGCCCTTGTTTGCCCTTTGCTTCCCACAGTAGGCCCTGTGTGGTGCCCCTTTGGGCTGCCCCAAATGAGCCGTAATAGGGACTATGGTCTCCTGCCCATGTGGCAGCCATGTTGCTGCCCATATGGCAGTCTCACCCCTCCCCCTACAGGTTCATCTACCCCCAGGAGCTCTCCTCATTTGGGGGCTACAAGGTGGGGCATTGACCCTATTTCTCCAACAGTACTTCCAAATACAAGATGGAATCAGAATGGCTGAGGATCTATTTGAGGAGATTGCCCTGTTGGCAATGGTATTCTAATCCGGCGAGCAGACAAGGAAACACCATTGGACAGTTTGTGTCTTTTCAGAACGCTTCAACTGGGTTGTCATTTCGTCAGCAGCCCAATTTCGCAAAGTAGATTCTGTAGTTGACAGGAGCATGCATTGATTGCACCTGTCAACTCGGGACTGTCCTGAGTCACAGTTTCTATCACACATGATAGAATGAGAGGAAACAGAATAACTAAAGCATTCTGCCAAACATCAGCACTTCTGCCAGATGCATATCTTTGTGAGATTGCATTGAACACAGACCTATGCTTGTCTATAGCACAGCAAAGCTAAAACATCATGCAGATACATCAATTCCTTACAATCACCAGCTGAGAACACGACATCTAGTGTGGAAGATATGCAGAAGTGGAAGATATGCCATGGTACAACACCCCATCGTATGTCATTACAAGACATGTGCACACGCAAGAGGATAGAAAACACTTGCAGATCTGGGAGAGAGAACACTTAGATGTACAGGCCAATAGATCTCATAAATAGATGTAGAAATCCGTATGAAAAGGAGCTTCAAAAGTGTACCACCACCTGCAGCAAAACTCTGCTGAGGTATGTCACCTCCACGAGCCTTGTATGCTGCACCCTTCGTAGATATCTCCTCATAACTGCCGTGTGCCTCCTGTCAGGCTATAGTGGATTGAGTGAGCTCGCAGTCTGCGGACCCAGTCAATCTGCCAACCGACCAGAACAGGGCCAACTGGCCCTCCTGCAAATCCTCTCCACGGACTGCCAACTGTAATGAAGGGGAAAAAGAGGCCAATTTAGAGGCCCTTTAGGGGGAAAATGTGGAGGGACTATATAAGTCTCCATCCATCCCCTACTATGTACTTTTTGATGTGACATCTAATCCTATCTACTCTCCCTTCCTCCTTCCTGCCTATGCTCACTCACTCTCTCTCTTCCCTACTCCCTCTCAATCTCTCCCTCTCTTTCCTACCCCATTCTCTCTCTCCTACCCTTTCCTCTCCCTCTTCCCCTCTCTCTCTCTCTCCCTTCTGCTCCTCTATCCCCCTTTCTCCAAATCTGTCCCTACCTGTTCTCTACATTGGTATTAGAGCCCCGATCTCTGGCACCTTCACTTCCCCTTCATCCTTCATTCCAAATTCCAATACTACGCCGCCACCAACCGATAACACTCAGACAGGGCTGTAACAACGACCGACTTATGTGCAATAAAAGACTTGTGTGCTAAGCTAGCAAACGAGCAGCGCACACTCCAGTCGCACAAGGCCAGCAAGTTTCGACGCCAGCATCACCAAGGGGCTTCAGAATCATCAAGCTGTGGCAGGAGATAGCATTTGCCAAGCCATTGTACAACTGGGTCTCCCGAAAACAGCATCAAAATACATGCTTTCGTGAGCTCAAAAAGGGCTTCTTGTTCCCAAGACAGTACGCGACTGCCAAACATCTTGATTGTGAGCAGCCCGTCTGTTCAGGAGCTGCTTTGCAAGGGTCTACACAACGGTCTCGATCTGCAGCCCATGTAGAGAAGGGGTAGGGACAGATTTGGAGAAAGGGGGATAGAGGAGCAGAAGGGAGAGAGAGAGAGGGGAAGAGGGAGAGGAAAGGGTAGGAGAGAGAGAATGGGGTAGGAAAGAGAGGGAGAGATTGAGAGGGAGTAGGGAAGAGAGAGAAAGTGAGTGAGCGTAGGTAGGAAGGAGGAAGGGAGAGTAGATAGGATTAGATGTCACATCTAAAAGTACATAGTAGGGGATGGATGGAGGCTTATACAGTCCCTCCACATTTTCCCCCTAAAGGGCCTCTAACTTGGCCTCTTTTTCCCCTTCATTACAGCCATCCCTTCCGATAGAATTTTGCCCTCAAAATTTCATATGCGGGCTGTTAAATAGGTGCAGCAAACAGCAAATAATAATCAGCCCGGTAGGAGATAGGGGTTGTCTTGGACAATGCTCTCTGGCTGCCATGAGTTCTCATCCTAAGGGAGTCCTTGCCACTTGATAAGATACTCAGTGTAGACTTTGTTTCGGAGTACGTGATCCCTGAAACCCATGATGCGCTCCGGAACATAGAGTATGTGGCCCTCCTCATCCATAGGTGGTAGCTCAGGAAGGACTTGGACATGCTGTCTGACATGTGGCTTTAGCAAGGACACATGGAAAACATTATGAATCCTGGAGGTCCTAGGTAGCTCCAACTCATATGCCACCTCACCAACTTTAAGTGCACATAATCCCCTTCTTCAAAAGACAGATACCTCTTGCGTTCATCCGCATACTTCTCCTACTTGGCTTGGCATCCTGCATATTCTTTTTAGCGAATTGCAGAAGGGCATCCATACTCTCCAAGTCATTTCTTGCTTGCTGATTTTATACAGCCATGTCTGCAACTAAAGATGGCATTCCCACTGTGCATCCATACCTAGCTTCGAATGGGCTTATGCCAATAGAGATGTGCTTGGTACTGTTGTGACAAAATTCAGCAAGTGCCAACCACTTATCCCAAGACTTCTATGTGTCATGACAGAAATGCCTCAAATACTCCTCCAGCCATTTGTTCACCCTTTTTGACTAGCCATCCGTCTCAGGGTGGTAAGCAATGCTAGGTGTAAGAGAAGTACCCACCGCTGTAAATAATTCCTGCCAAAAGTGACCCATAAATTTTGCATCTCTGTCGCTGACAATCTCCTGAGGGAAACGATGATGCTTAAAAACATGCTCCACGAACTGCCAGGCAACCTGTGATACTGAATAACCGGTCTTAGTGGGTATGAAATGGGACTGCTTTGTCATTCTGTCAACCACCACAAAAATGCTATCCCATCCCCGCTCTGTGGAAGGCAACCTTGTGATGAAATCCATAGCAATGTGAGTCCATTTGCCTTTTGGAATAGGTAATGGCTGCAAGAGACCCGTGGGTAACCGGCTGTCCACTTTATTTTGCTGGCAGGGCAAACGTTCACTGACAAATTTAACTACATCCTGCCACAAGCCATCCTAGATAAAGCTTTGTTTGACCTTTTCATATGTCTTAGTAATACCCGCATGTCCTGCCATAGGAGATGAGTGCATTTCCTGTAAGAACAGCAGTCGGTACATTGAATTTGGCACCAAATAAATTCTGTTCTTGCACCACAACAGCCCATTATGCAGCTTAAATTCAGCATGCCCCTGGCTCGATGGCCTCTGTAACTCCACAAATATGGAAGCTGCCTTAGAATCCTGCATGTATTCTTCCTGAATACCATGAATCCACTCTTTATAGATGGTAGAAATGGCAGACAAATTGCAAGCCCACATACGGGATACGTTTTCTTTCCCTTTCTTGTACTCGATGTCAAAATCATAAGACTGAACCTTAGCCAGCCACCTGTTTTGCTTCATTGACAAGTTGGGCTGCGTAATTAAATACCTGAGTGTCCTATGATCTGTCTTAACCTTGATTTTGCTACCATACAAGTAGTGGTGCCATTTTTCGAAAGCATGGAGGATAGCCAACATTTCTTGATCATACACATGATAATCTAGTTCCTTGGCATCCAATTTCCTGCTTTCAAAAGCAATTACCCCGTGTTCTTGTCTTAGCACAGCCCCGAATCCTTTGCCACTGACATCTGCCTCCACAATGAAAGTACGTGAAAAATCAGGGCATAGCAACACAGGAGCATGAGTGAGGGCGAATTTCAGGTCTTTGAAGCTTTGCTGTGCATCTGTAGACCACATAAAAGCATCCTTCTTCAAAAGGTTTGTGAGAGGGGTTGCCCTTTTGGCAAACTTGCGAATAAAGCGCCTGTAGAAGGAAGCAAGACCTAGAAATCCCCTCAACTGAGTAGGGTTGCGTGGCTGCGGCAAATCCTCAATGCATTTCACCTTTGCAGGATCCACTCGATTGCCATCCTTGCTTACAATGTGACCAAGATACTCAACCTCTTGTGCCATAAAAGTGCATTTGTTGGCTTTAGCATAAAGTTGATGCAACCTCAAAATTTCCAGCACTTGCTTGACATGTCTGATGTGCTCCTGCTTATCCTTGCTGTAAATGAGGATGCCATCAAAAAATACCAGCACATATTTGAAAAGGAGAGGCTGCAAAATCTTGTTAATGAGTGCCTGGAAGGTAGCTGGTGCATTGGTCAAGCCAAAAGGCATCACCTTGAACTCATACAGTCCCCTCTCCGTGCGAAAGGCTGTCTTGTGCTCATCCCCAGTTTTCATTCTAATTGGATGATGCCAGACCTCAAATCAATCTTAGTGAAAAACTGAGCACCCTTGAGGTCATCCAATAGGTCATCTAGCCTGGGGATGGGAAACCTGTTTTTGATGGTGACCTTATTCAAGTCTTTGTAGTCAATGCACATACGGTAAGAACCATGCTTCTTTTTCACCAGGAGCACAGGGGATGCAAAAGGAGAAGTGCTATGAGTGACGAAACTCTTCTGAAGTAAGTCCCTCACTTGAGTTGCCACTTCTTCCCATTCTACCTTAGAGAGTCGGTATGGGGCCTTATTGATTGGCTTATTGCTAGGTTCTAGGACTATGGCATGATCTACATCTCTTCTCGGAGGCAATTGTGATGGGAAATCAGTAAACACATTTGCAAACTCTGAGAGCAATCTCTGCATATCACAATCATCAACACGGGGAGTGCCATCCTCTTTAGTTACTGACACATTTAATGCATATATGGCGCTGCCCCTCTTGAGCTCTCTGGCCAACTGCCTTGCTGAAATGACCTGCAATTTAGGAGCTGCATTACCATGGAATGTAACTGATCCATCTTGTGGACAAAGCTGAGTGTTAAGGCATTGAAATCCATGCTGATTTTGCCCAGTGATTGCAACCAATCACAGCCCAGGACAACATCTATTGGGCCCATCACCTGCAAATGTATAGTCATCAGAGAACTTAATCCTTGCATCTTGGCAACAAGATCTACTGATCATATGCTGTCCATTGGCCACTTCTACTCTGAGCCCATGGTCTATCTCAGTAGCAATCAGTGCCACCCTTTGTAAGGTCTTGCTGTTTTGTCTGCTCCACGTAGGGGTTTTATGGGAGATGCCCATCGTGCCTATGAGCATCAGTCTGCAAGACCATTGCATGTACCTCAGCTTGGGGATTATCTAGACATAGATGATGCATTTTCTGTGCCACATAGCACCTTCTTGCAGGATGTCAGGCCATCTTTTGGCTCTCAGCTTTCTGCATCTATGCAGGCTGAGCCGTCTCTTTTGGGCCGACCCGTTGGTGTGCATCAGGCTAGTGCTCCTTTCACTGCACTAGCGAGTATGCTTGGAGTTGGCTTGGGTTTATATGGCAGCCTACACCCTTGGGAGAGAGGTCAGTCCTCTTCTCAGCCCTTTGGTATGCCATCATTTCGGAGAGAGGCATTTGGCAGAGAGACCCAGCGTGAGTTCCTGCACCTATCGCTCCGCCAGCGAGCACAGATAGCCATACGCGAGGTTAGTCCTCTTCTCGGCCCTTTGGTATGCCATCATTCCGGAGAGATGCATTTGGCAAAGAAACCCAGCCTAGAGTTCATGCACCTATCGCTCCGCCAACGAGCACATATAGCCAAACGCAGCCAGTGCAACAGATGGCAGCAGCTTCTACGCAGCAGGGGGTTGGTGGTGGGCAGCAAGCCACTTTTGATGACATGTTGGTAGATTCTTTGCGTTCATACAGGGCCCTACCTGAGGCCATCAAACTTGAGATGCCCTTCTCCGATTATGTGAACCTCAAGTGTGATGATGCCCAGCCAACACTTTATACTATTTCCATGCATGCCCTGATGGGTGCCAAAAGTGTTGATACTATCAGATTAATAGGGATGATTAATGGCAGGATTGTGCATGTGTTGGTGGACAGCGGTAGCACCCACAGTTTTGTCAACAACAAGACCTTACAGAGGTTGGGATTGATTGCTACTGAGATAGACCATGGGCTGAGAGTAGAAGTGGCCAATGGACAGCATAGGATCAGTAGATCTTGTTGCCAAGATGCAAGGATTAAGTTCTCTAATGACTATACATATGCAGGTGATCTCTTGGCACTTGACATGGGCCCAATAGATGTTCTCTTGGGCTGTGATTGGTTGCAATCACTGGGCAAAATCAGCATGGATTTCAATGCCTTAACACTCAGCTTTGTCCACATGGATGGATCAGTTACATTGCATGGTATTGCAGCTCCTAAATTGCAGGTCATTTCAGCAAGGCAGTTGGCCAGAGAGCTCAAGAGGGGCAGCGCCATATATGCATTAAATGTGTCAGTAACTAAAGAGGATGGCACTCCCCCGTGTTGATGATTGTGATATGCAGAGATTGCTCTCAGAGTTTGCAGATATGTTTGCTGATTTGCCATCACAATTGCCTCCGAGAAGAGATGTAGATCATGCCATAGTACTGGAACCTGGCAGTAAGCCAATCAATAAGGCCCCATACTGACTCTCTAAGGTAGAACGGGAAGAAGTAGCAACTCAAGTGAGGGACTTCAGAAGAGTTTCATCACTCATAGCACTTCTCCTTTTGCATCCCCTGTGCTCTTGGTGAAAAAGAAGCACGGTTCTTACCTTATGTGCATTGACTACAGAGACTTGAATAAGGTCACCATCAAAAACAGGTTTCCCATCCCCAAGATAGATGACCTGTTGGATGAACTCAAGGGTGCTCAGTTTTTCACTAAGATTGATTTGAGGTCCGGCTATCATCCGATTAGAATGAAAACTGGGGATGAGCACAAGACAGCCTTTCGCACGGAGAGGGGACTGTATGAGTTCAAGGTGATGCCTTTTGGATTGACCAATGCATTAGGTACCTTCCAGGCACTCATGAACAAGATTTTGCAGCCTCTCCTTTTCAAATATGTGCTGGTATTTTTTGATGACATCCTCATTTACAGCAAGGATAAGCAGGAGCACATCAGCCATGTCAAGCAAGTGCTGGAAATTTTGAGGTTGCATCAGCTTTATGCTAAAGCCAGCAAATGCACTTTTATGGCACAAGAGGTTGAGTATCTTGGTCACATTGTGAGCAAGGATGGCATTCGAGTGGATCCTGCAAAGGTGAAATGCATTGAGGATTGGCCGCAGCCAAGCAATCCCACTCAGTTGAGGGGATTTCTAGGTCTTGCTTCCTTCTACAGGTGCTTTATTCGCAAGTTTGCCAAGAGGGCAGCCCCTCTGAGAGACCCTTTGAAGAAGGATGCTTTTATGTGGTCTACAGATACACAGCGTAGCTTTGAAGACCTGAAATTCGCCCTCCCTCATGGTATTGTGTTGGTATGTCCTGATTTTTCATGTACTTTCATTGTGGAGGCAGATGCCAGTGGCAAAGGATTAGGGGCTGTGCTAAGACAGGAACACGGGGTAATTGCTTTTGAAAGCAAGAAATTGGATGCCAAGGAACTAGAGTATCATGTGTATGATCAGGAAATGTTGGCTATCCTCCATGCTTTCGAAAAATGGCACCACTACCTGTATGGTAGCAAAATCAAGGTTAAGACAGATCATAGGACACTCAGGTATTTCCTTACGCAGCCCAACTTGTCAATGAAGCAGAAGAGGTGGCTGGCTAAGGTTCAGTCTTATGATTTCGACATCGAGTACAGGAAAGGGAAAGAAAACGTATCCCGTATGTGGGCTTGCAGTTTGTCTACCATTTCTACCATCTACCAGGAGTGGATTCATGGTATTCAGGAAGAATACATGCAGGATTCTAAGGCAGCTTCCATATTTGTGGAGTTACAGAGGCCATCGAGCCAAGGGCATGCTGAATTTACATCGAGCCAAGGGCATGCTGAATTTAAGCTGCATAATGGGCTGTTGTGGTGCAAGGACAAAATTTATTTGGTGCCAAATTCAAAGTACCGACTGCTGGTCTTACAGGAAATGCACTCATCTCCTATGGCAGGACATGCTGGTATTACTAAGACATATGAAAAGGTCAAACAGAGCTTTATCTGGGATGGCTTGTGGCGAGATGTAGTTAAATTTGTCAGTGAATGTTTGCCCTGCCAGCAAAATAAAGTGGACAGCCGGTTACCAGCCATTACCTATTCGAGAAGGCAAATGGACTCACATTGCTATGGATTACATCACAAGGCTGCCTTCCACAGAGCAGGGATGGGATAGCATTTTTGTGGTGGTTAACAAAATGACAAAGGAGGCCCATTTCATACCCACTAAGACCCGTTATTTAGCATCACAGGTTGCTTGGCAGTTCATCGAGCATGTTTTTAAGCATCATGGTTTCCCTCGGGAGATTGTGAGCGACAGAGATGCAAAATTTATGGGTCACTTTTGGCAGGAGTTATTTACAGCAGTGGGTACTTCTATCACACCTAGCACTGCTTACCACCCTGAGACGGATGGACAGTCAGAAAGGGTGAACAAATGGCTGGAGGAGTAATTGAGGCATTTCTGTCATGACACACATAAGTCTTGGGATAAGTGGTTGGCACTTGCTGAATTTTGTTACAATAGTACCAAGCACATCTCTATTGGCATGAGCCCGTTCGAGGCTATGTATGGATGCTTAGTGGGTATGCCATCTTTAGTTGCAGACATGGCTGTATAAAATCAGCAAGCAAGAAATGACTTGGAGAGTATGGATGCCCTGCTAGGCTCTTTGAGAGGAGCGACGGGCACTTCGATGAGATGTGGCTTTTATTGAGAGATCTGCCAGGTTCCTTATGGTTTGTAGACGAGCATGAGCGTAGTTACTGGCAACTGAGGCTAGATGAGCAGAGTACTCCTATCACCGTTAACGAGTCAGGTGGAAGCAGCATGGAGATAGGATGAGCAAGTAGTTTGACCATTTCTAGATGAACAGGGACATAGCTCCAGCATCTACACGATGATGAGGGCTAGTTGCAACCCCATACATCATTGGAGCTCTTGTGGACTTGACTCCTTCACATGCATACATAGACCACCATAGTGATACCAAGCTTCCGTCCTCTCCATGGGCTCAAACACTTTGTACTAGTGTTTTTATGTCCACGTGGTACTTGTCTTGGGTGGTGCAGGTGCTTGCCTCTGCCCATTCAGCTCATTGTATCTGGGTTTTTCAGTCTCATAGACCCTTCGGTCTTTCGAAGACTTTAGTAAACTTCCTTTCTATGGAGGCCAGGTCCTCCTCAAGGGTCTTTCTTTCTCTCTTTCTATGGAGGCTAGGTCCCACCTCAGGGGTCTCTCCTTGTCATCACATGTCTGGCTGGCATGCATGCCAGGGGGTCATCCTCCTACTGCCAAATCCTTGCTATGGCGTGTTGGACCTCCTCTTCTAGCAATGATAAAAAATACACACCCTCTTCTTAGGGAGTCCGCTCCAATTGAAGCACAATCGGGGAGTGCAAGCGTCCTCGGTTTGGTAGCACCTCCGTGGTCTCCTCCTTTGCTTGAAAGAGCTACTGGTAAAGGGATGTAGTCATCTCTCAGATATCTTGTTTGTTCGATTGCATTTGGTGGCTGGCCTCCCTCACCTCTCAACCACCAGAGTTGAGGCCCTGCCGACCTAGGGTTCATGTCTGAAAGAACAGTTGTAGGACAGTAGGCTGTCAACCCTGTTTCCAGTAGAACAAGGGCTGGTTCAGAGGTTCAGAAGGAGCACAATATGCTGATTCAGCATGGATGAGCACACTTAGTGATGTAGAAGAACCTGACAGTTTTGAGGATGCTCAAGACGATGAGCATTGGATGAGAGCCATGAAAGAGTTGGATTCAATAGCACAACATGGGATTTGGTGGATCTGCCCATTGACAAAAAGGCTATTGGGACTAATTGGGTATACAAACTTAAGAGGAAATTGGATTGTACATTGATGCATACGAGGCAAGGTTAGTCACCAAAGGATTATCCGCAGAAGGGGATAGATAATGATGAAACCTTTGCCCCCACTTATAGGGTGACCACTATCAGGTGTGTTGTTTCATTGGCTGCTCATCATGGCTGGAAACTGCATTAAATTGGATATCAAAGCAGCCTTTCTGAATGGGGACTTGCATGAGGAAGTCTATGTGAGTCAGCATATTGGTTTCAAGATGCTGAGGCAGGAATGCAAGTCGTGTAAGGCAATTTATGGGCTCAAAGAAGCTTCACATGCTTGGTATTGGAAGATTCATATGACACTCCCCAATGCAGAGAAAATTACAGAATTCAAGGAAGATCTTTGAGGGTCATTTGTAATGTCAGATTTCGGATTGTTGCATTATTATTTGGGAATACATTTATGGAGTCACAAGAGGGCATTGTCATGAAACAGTCTTAAGTATATACAAGGACTGTTACACAGATTCAACATGTAGAATTGTAAGCCAATTTCAATGTCTTTTGTACCAGGGCTTAAACTCCGTAAGTATGATGATGTTGAACGATCGGGCAATAAATTAGGACTCTGAGTGGATTGGGACAATATCCTTTGGTTATGATAAGGCTGTATATTACATACATACGCAAGACCTAGAACTCTCTGCCTTCTGCTTATAGCAGGATTGACTAAGGGTTGCCATCCTTGCGATGGAAGATGTTGTGCTTTGGTTTGTGTTCAGTATGGTTTTAGACCATAAGGTTGGTGGTGGCTTACTGCACTGCAGGGAGGTGGGTCTGCCAGCTCTTCCTTATGGAGTGAGGAGGCATTTTGTTTCATTGCCTGTGGAGCTTTAAGACATTGGAGGTCAATCTGAATTGTTAGTGTGGGATTAAGGAACGGTAACAATCTCAAATAGTTTTTAGTGTGGGACTTGGAAAAATAGAAACATTAGTGGAGATTTTCTAGGGATTGAATTGCTGGGTAGTAGTTTATGCACGTCTTCAGGAGCTATGACGGTGATCCTAGCGCACATATATGTATCTCTTGTCTATCAATAATAAAAGAACTGGCTTTTGAATATGTTATATTGTTTCTCACTCAGATTCACTTTCCCATGAGTTTCAATATAGATGTGAACAAATGTTTGCATGCATTATTTATTTGGCTCCTTGATTGCATGTTGTTTTGAAGAATCAGAAATACAATAAGAACTGAATCTCTTTGCAGGTTTCTTGCAACAGCTGTAAAAAGCCTATCAAGTCCAGCCAGTATATTGTGCACGCTGGTGAGTTTTTGCCTTTCATAGGTCAAACGCACAATGATTTGATTAGGAATCCCAAATATCTGTCCTGTATCAATTATACCCTAGTTCGTCATAGAAAGCAACCCTTTTCTTCTTCTTTTCCTTGCCTGAATGGGCTTGGTATCTTAAATCTTGTGCAATTTGTTGAAGTTGTAATGTGATCAAGCCAAGGGTTTCTATTTGTATGGTTCAGAATACCTTTTCCGTATCATATTCAAATTCTATCAATACCTGTTGCTTTGTCAGCAAGGGAGCCATGCCCCTTTCGATATGCGTGAAAAGTAAAAGACATTCATTTTAGCTCTGACTTGCGCTAGGTGTGGTCACTCAGTTTGGGGTAAATTCATGTGGCAACACTAGTTAAAATAGATTCTTTCACTTGGTTCACTGCAATAGATGTGCCCCATGCAATAATTTCAATAGTAGTCAAATAGAGTTAAAGTTTGAGAAGATCGTCAAAAGAATCAATGAACCTTTGAGCTTTCTGTTGAACTGTGTATGGCATACTATATTTTATGTTTCCTAACCAGAGGGATTTTATTTGACACTCTTCTGACGTGCTATCTGACTATTCCAAAAATTTGTTGCATGGGAGATCTCAATTATGGTGAAGATGGTGGCAGAGTTTCTTGGAAGTAGTGTTTCCACAAAGCTTTGACTTCTCTCCACACAAATAAGAGGGAGCTATAATGAATGTCTTGTGCTTCATTATCATATTCACTATGGACTTGCACCAATACAAAAGATTAGTACGTTGGTACACTGTATAGGAGAGGTAGAACTCATGTGCAAGTGATTGTAGGCCCTTATCACATGCCATAGGTGTCAGATGATCAGACAAATTTTGACAATAAGCATGCATATTTCAAGAGTATCTTGTGTTTTTTACATGCACTTTAATCTTAATGTGAAGAGAAAAATTGTTGAAGAGCCAGGATGATTATTAATGTTTATGTACAAAATGAGAAAGCTTCTATAATAAGACTGGCGATGCTTATTCACCTTAACATACTTAGGTCTTGTTTCTCTGCATTTGGGACACATTCATTATTTCAAGTCTGTCAAGATGGAATATTTTTGTTCGTCAACTTACGTGTGAAATCTCCTTGCAGAAAGATGCGGATCACTTTTGAATGTGGATGATGCTACCTTAGAACTTGATGGGGGTTCTGGCCACAGAAGGCCTCCTCGGAAGGCCCGGAAGAAACTGTTATCACCTCAAGACAGTATCCTGTGTCAAAATAGGTCCAGTAAGATTTAGAGCACCGAGAGAAGCTAAAGTATCTTGCTACCTTTGCTCAGCAGATCTCCTTAGAATACATTTTTTGGGGGAGGCCACAGTGAAACAATCAGAAGCAATAAAAAATGAGATGATGGGAATACAAACTGGTTTTGATCAGCCCTCTGGGTATGCTTGCCTATGAATAATCTGTCCTTTATTATCTTTATAGCTTAGAAACTGTCTGTATTCGTTTGCATTAATGCATGTTCAGTTGTGTGTATGAATATCTATGCATATATAAGAGCATGTGCCCTCTGTTTGGTGCTGATGGGGTTGGAAGGGATGCCGTATTGCTTGTCCGGATGTGTTGCGATGGAGTTGGTGGCTTGTACCCTTGCATGCAGATATCATAAGTCCAAACTCTTGGCTTTCTGGTCTGTTTCTACATGTTGATTTATGGCACCTTGTGGATTCATTGAGATAAAATTCAAATATTGTGCTTGGTCTAGCTTGTTTAAATGTAAAGCCTGAGTCTTTCTGTTCATTTGAACATGCTTTCCTGGGACCACCGATGCATTTTCTGCTGCCAATTTTGCAGCCATGCTCTTTATGTGTGCAATGTTTTGATTGAATCCACTCTTTATCTCTTAAAAGAAATCCACTAGTATGGCCTGTATGGCAGGTTATTCTCAGTCCTCTAAGGGAATCTGTGAGTTTCTATAGAAGGTTCATATCTACAAAATACAGTTCCATTTTAAGGCACAAATTTAGGTCCATGTTACAAGCGACTGGCTTTTGAAAATATCTTGCTGTTTGTGGGGCTGCCTGGAGCTTAACTTTGTTTCACATTTTTTGAGCCCTGGTAGGAGCTTGTGCTTGGGTATTGTCTGACGATTTGCTAACTAGACCTTCATCTTTGATTTGTTTTGACATGCTCCTCATGTAGGTTGAGGTTATCTGTTCATTTTGTTTGATAAATGCTCTGTAATTTGAATGTTTCTTTGGGGATACTCTGTATGGGTCATCTCCATAGAATCTGAATGGCGGCAGTAAAACTATCCTGCAAAAGGTGTGCATTTTTGAGATATTTCTCGAATATGATCCATCAGAGTGTTAATGTGAGAATCTCTTAGCTTCAAGCAGATCCCAATACCCTAAATGATACAGACAGATCACAGTCTCAAGAAGGTGATGATGTGACAACTGATTCGGCCATGGCTCCTGGAAACAATTTTGAGACGCAAACAGATGGGATTACTGGTTCTCGCACTAGCCAAACACCAAGAAGTATGGAAAACATGTTCCCACTTAAGCCGTGCCATTCTTTATTTCTCATGTGTTGGATCGCTCTAGATTCTTGATTTCGCAACACTCTACCCTCTCATATATTCTGTCAGGAGCTGTGGCCTGTGAATACTTTTCTAACAAACAGAAGACAGTAGAGGCTGGAGGCTAAAAAACATGGAAAATAAAGTTCGGGGAGGTAAAGAAAGGTACTTGCAAGTAATGGAGAATTATCATTTTGATCCTTGTTCTGTTGGTGGCTTCCTGCAGAGCTGGTGGTACGCATGCATGGAGATGGTTTGCCTGTTTCTGAAGAGTGTGATGGTGTTGGGCAAAGCAATGCTGGATATTCAGATATTCCTGCTTCTCCCTCGAAGCGAACCAAAATGTATGCATTACTTCTTGATTTTTAATATCTGATTTTGTGTTGATATGAGTGTCTATATAGGCTAGGAAAAGCTTTAACAAGCAGTTTTGTTTGCTTGATGAGTGCAAACTCATATCTTTTGTTTGGATGTTATATAGGTTTTCAGTCTATTTTATTCCATGTAATTGAAAGCTTGCCATTGCATTTTGTAAAATTTCAGATTGAAAATATTGTTTTCAGAGTGCTCAACTGCCTAAATACTTGGTTAGAAACACAGCTTTAAAATAAAGAACAACCAAATCTAGGTGTCCTTTCTTAGTGCACAAGCATGTGCCTTTGTTGGAGGAATCCTTTGGAAATGCTATGTTGCTCTTTGGATCTTCTGAACTTGAGAAATGTAAGACTTGTATAGTTTGTGTCCTGTTGTGCAATTGAATAAAAGCCCAATAAAAGGGAAAAAAGAGTGGTAGGGTAGACCTTAGGTCCTAAGATAGTACATCCATGATGTTATGTCATGGAGAGGGGTGGTAAAGGGCCACATGATGTGGCAAGCCTCCATATACGTCCATCATGCACTAAGAAGATGGTTGCCACAAAGCACCATGCTATTGGTCTATCTCATGTGGCCTTGCCACGTGTCACACAGACATTCACTCACCATCTCACTCACTCTAGGGCAGGCAATCAGATGCAATTATTGCATCTAGTGCATGTGTTTGGTGCATTTTGGGGTACACTGTGTTAGTGTGTCACATAGGATGGGGCTGACGCTTTGGCTTCTGTGAGAAGCCATTGGGAAGCTTCTCACTCCTTAGTGCGTTTTAATTGGGTACACGGTGTCAGTGTGCCACATAGGATGGGGCTGATGCCATTGGGAAGCTTCTCCCTCCTCACCTCCACTCCTCCACACCTCCTCAGTTGGTTTGGGGTTCATTGTGTGTATATTCCTACCTGGTGTGAAGGGCACGGCAGTCTAGCAGGCCTCCTGTTTTTGCTTTCTTTCATATCAGAGCCATCGTGCTAGGCCTATGAATCCCACCTTTGGGCAGTCTTCTAGCTGATGAGATCACACACAATCTGAGCCTGGGTATTGGAGGGCTCCCCTATAAGACTCAGGTCCAGAGGGAGAACCTTTGCAACGTGCAGAGAAGAATTCATTTGAGCCATCTTGAGGGATCCCCTATAAGCCTCAGATGAAGAGGGCGAACCTTTGCAACCTGTAGAGAAGAATTCATTTGAGCCATAGCTCCAATTTTCTGCATCAACGCAGAGAAGAGGATCTGTAAAAGAAGCAAAACCTTTGCGAGCTGAAATGGCAGGTCTTCAAAGAGGCTCTTTCTGCACAGAATCTCACAAAGCATTGGAACCAAACTCTCCTCCTTTTTCAGCCCGAACAGTCTTCACCTGCAGTCCAGATTCCTTTTCACCAAAGCACATAATTCCTTGAAATGAGAAAAGGCTTGGGCCAGAAAGTACACTCATATAAACCGGCTACAGTCATCCACAATTAGCATGAAATATAGGGTTCCGCCCATGGGAGGGGTCTGCATAGACCTACATAAATCAGTGTGAACCATCTCTAGTGGCTGTGAAGGCCACTTGGTAGCCTGCTCTGGAATGGACTCCCTATGCTGCTTCCGACGAATGCAGGAACTGCAATGTCCCTGCTTGGTGCCAACATCTGCCAAGCCATCCACCATCTGGTCCCCGGAAGCCCGCCACAGCGTATCCACATTCAAGTGGCCATAATGGAAATGCCACAAATCACCAAGCTGAGAACTCATACGAGAAGAGAGTGGTGAGAGATTGTAAGTGTTGTTATCCACTGCTCCTTCCGTGATTTCTCCGGATAGCAACTGAAACTCCACCCGCATGCTAGTCTTGCAAACCTCATGCACGTGTAAGAGAAGAGATTGCTGAGAGTTTGTAGATCTTGTATTCCACTACGTCCTAGCTTTCTCCCGGATAGGAAGTGAATGCTCATGAAACTACACCTGCATGCTAGTCTTGCAAACCTCATGCACTGACCAAAGATGGAAGGCAAGGGATGGGACATAAGGAATGCTTCTGCACTCTGCCATCATGAATGATCTCCGACCTGCTGTTTGCCTCCGAAGGTCTTGGAACGTACCTCGTGCCCTCTGTGGTGAGACAATTGCCTCCTTGTTCAAAGAAGATGAAGCTTTGGTGTCCATGATCTCCAAGTGCATAAAAGATGGAGTCTTCACCACTACAGCTGAGGAATCTAACCCTTTTCATGGCTCTTCTGAGGACATTTCCTCCGGTAGTGACCCTTCTGGCCACAATGGTTACACGTCCGATCTGGCCTTTAGGGCATCACGATTTGAGTTGGACTTCTTCTTGGAAGACTTTTGGGAAGACTTCGATTTGCCTTTCTTGTTGTTGTTTGTGTTCTGCGTTTTTGACTGCGGGGTGGTCAAAGCCTCAGAATCTCTGCCTCGGCCTCACCCTCGTGTGTATGTAGAGTGGCTCGTGGAAAATGGTGAAGAGCCGTACGATTGACACGTGTACGAGTGAGGGTGGCATCCCATAAATCATTCCTACCTCAAGAGGACCTTGGATATATTAGCCTCTTCAGCCCTCCATAGTCATCCCCTCCCAGGGGCTTTTTGGGAGGTTGTGGAGCATTTACGCGTGGCTATGAGGCGGGTTTGGGGACCTCGTACCCGACGCGATTCTCAAGCCACGTGGCGCTTGGTGCATGGCCCAACAGTGGTATCGGAGCCTATCCGGCACTGTCGCTTGCGGTTGTGACACGTGGTATGCGGCTGCTAGTGTGGGACTTGTGCATGATACGAAGCTGTCATGATTCATGGCGGGCATTAAGTGCGACCTCGCCATGGGGGTGTTTTGATCTACGGCACGGTTTTCATTGCAACATGAATTTGGCGGGCGGCTGTTGGCACCGGAGGCTGTCTGTCGGCTGTGTGGTGTTTAAGGCACTTTGGGCAGGTTTGCTTTAGTGACCCCGTGTGATTTATCCACGTGGCCTTGTTTGGTACCAATCTTTGATTTGGTCAGTACATTTGATGGTGCTCCGGGGTTCGTCCATAGCGGGTGTTGGATGTGGTGGCCTCACCGTCGTGTGTATGTAGAGTGTCTCGTGGAATATGGTGAAGGCCACGCTATTGACACATGTAAGGGGGGGGGTGGCATCCCATAAATCATTCCTACCTCAAGAGGACCTTGGATATATTAGCCTCTTCAACCCCCCGTAGTCATCCCGTTCCAGGGCTTTTTGGGAGGCTATGGAGCATTTACGCATGGCTATGAGGCGGGCTTGGGGACCCCGTACCCGACATGATTCTGGACCATGTGGCCCAATAGTAAGGATACCAAGTCTCCTAGTGGTGATCAAGGATGAATAGAAATCTCCGTACTGAGAGGATAGATGAGACTGCAAGGTGACGATATCGCCCTTCCAGCTTGAAGGAGGAGTGTGCATCTTGTTGATGGGCTCCCGCATTGTTGAACTCTTTGCAAGATTCAACCCATGCATCTGCATTTCCAAGGAGACTTTCTTCATGGGTGATATCGTGTTGTACAGAGAGGCCGAATGCTCCCAAATCCCTTTGGCCAATGTCATGTGTTTTACATGATACTTCATTTGAGACCTATTTTGGTAAGAAACCAGATGTGTCCCATTTTTGTGTTTGTGGGATTGATGACTATGCATACATTCCAAAGATGCAGAGGGAGAAGCTTGACTCCAATCCCTTAGAAGCTTGTTTTGTGGGGATAACTCGCTTTCAAAAGGCTAGAAGTAACACGACCTGGAGAGGAGAGAGCTGGTTGTTTGCAGAGATGTCATCTTTGAAGAGCATGTTCCAGGTTCCACTGCAAAAGAGTTAGCTGATTCTGAGGATCAGTCCCGAACTTTTGTTCTAGACACCTACCCTTAGCTAGGAGCAGAGGATGCTTCTAATATTGGAGATGAGCTGCCATAGAAGGAAGAGGCTTTGCATTTTTGTTTGGGGTACCAAAGTTGTTGGTCGATACACTTCCTGATCTCGGAGTGGTAGAGTATCCTTTCGAGTAGACCATGGAGGAGGGACCTCGAAGATTACTCAGAGTTCGTGACAAAGCCCAGTCAGGGGAGCTCTTATAGGTGAACTATGAGACAAGGAGCCTACCTAAATAAAAGATCTCTTGATAGAGTATCCTTTTGAGTAGACCATGGAGGAGGGACCTCGAAGATTACTCAGAGTTCGTGACAAAGCCCAGTCAGGGGAGCTCTTATAGGTGAACTATGAGACAAGGAGCCTACCTAATAAAAGATCTCTCAAGAGATTTAGAGGAAAGCCATGCAAGTTAGAAGCAATGGTTGCCAGGAGACTTGTCTGTGTGTCTATTTGCATTACCCTACTCCAATGTCTGTCAAAGCGCCCTCTCTCACCTCTCAAGTAAAAGCTGCTATGCTGCTGATGTGTGTGTAAAGAAGAATGGGAATTGGGGGTTGGGTTTGAGGCCGTTGAAATGGTCGGTTATCGGCTAAATGACTCTGGATCTACACCTTACAGATCGGGTAGTTTGTCCCGTCCAGTTCCCCTGACTCTCCAAAGTTAGGGATAGTGAAAGAAAGAAATCTGGGGGAGGAGGAAGGGAGAGCAGAGGCTGAAGAGGTCGACATCTCTGTTGCTAAACCACATAGCAAAGTCAAACAATCTCAATCTTCAATAGACCAGAACTCTAAACGCACCTGATTGAACCTGAGTCACCCTCCTTCTTGCAAGGGCTCCTCCAGTCATGGAAGTCGATTCCCAAGAGCTTCTGAATCAAGGTCGTCCTTCAGCAAGGTCCCTGCCTTTAGGCTCCCACACTTGTGAGCCTTCTATGTTAGGAATGACCCAACAGAGGGTACGCACAGCGGAAGACTGATAGAATAGCCTAGGAGCTCACACAGTGTGGTGTGGGGTGTGGAATCGCAACCTTCTTAACTTGTTGTGTACTTGTTGTGCAAGCCAGTAAATAGACAATGCTCAGAGACAAATATAGAAGCAACACTTTATATTTCCATCCGTCCACAAAGTAGGACAGAATACAATACCAAAAGGTTCTCCTACTAGATGTCAAGCACTTCTAGATCTCTGAGCCTGCGTGCTCCACCTCGAGTGTACGTAGATTTTCTGTCCAGAGTGTTCTTCTCCATCTTACTGCCTGTGAATCAGCCTAGGTGGGCAGCGCCTTGCTGAGCTAGGTCTGCAGCCTTCCAACTCCCTTGGTCCTCCAGGATAGCCTCCAAGTGTGCTGGTGTCTGCTGCTCCTAGTGCTCCTGCTTTTGCTACTTCAGAAGATATCAAATGAGGGCTTGGAGGCCCTCCTTATATAGGGCACAATGCCCTTGAACCAACTGACCTGGTAGGGGTCAGATCTGGCCGACCAGACTGCCCCTACCCACCCGACCTTGTGGTCTGTAAACCGACCAGTGGGCAGCCCATTGGCTCCCCCTTTCTGGCCCGCCTTGCCACGTGGCGACCCACCACTGGCATAAGCCTTTTTGCTGCCCTGTCGCGGCCTTATTATGCAGCTCCTGCCTGCCCAATAGAGGCGCCTCTCAGCCTCTGTCCTGGTCCCTTCCAGACCCTAGAATAGCCTCGACCAGGTCTGTTCGTGCTGATGCGGACAGCCGTACCACTGCTGACATCACCCGTACCTGTTGCTGACATCAGCACCATCTCTTCACAGCCCATAGCTTCTGGAAACCCTGCGCAATCTGGCCTGCTCCAGTTGTGGACAGTCATATGATGATTCCGCCGTGGCAACCCCCTCTCCAAGCTTTTCCCTCTGGGCATGTCTTGCCCTAGGTCTCCCTCCCCCATGCTCTCCTCATATGGGGGCTAACAGATGGGGAGGTGACCTTTCCAACACCCCGTCTCACCGACACATCTCGGCCCAATGCCAACATGTTGATGACGATGCTCCAGTTATTCCCTGGTCGTAGTCCTCTGGAACATTTCAGTGTCGAAATCTTTTCCTGGCTTTTCATCTAGTGGCTCTTGCTCCACTAGGTTTGGTTCTGCTTCCGCACAGCATCTTAGTACACAGGTCCATCTTTGGTAGCACCTCTTGGCATCACCTCCTTCAGTCACGTTACTGCCTTCGAACTCGAGCAATCCAGCCGTCACGATCTTCTAGTTGTCCCCCTCATTATGAGTGAACATCCTGGAGTCTTCCAAGCACCATGCTCTGAGGGTCTGTTTCAACCGGTCCGTCCTTTGGCAAGGTCCGCAACCAACCTGGAACATGAACTCTCACTGAGCTCTCAAGCAGTTACTCTTCTGGCTTCATTACTTCTTGTCCATCACCTTCTAGCAATCTGCGTTCGAGATTTGAAGAAGTGCCCACACTTCCCCTTTTGCCTTCGAAGAAGGTCAATTCCTTCCTATCTCGCATTACCTGAGACAAATGAAGAGCAGAGTCTCTCCACAGCATGTTATAAAGGCTCAACTGAAGAACATCAAGTACATACCAAAGCGTTGTACTGCATGTGTGCTTCCTCTGAAAGCAAACCATGCACTTCATCGAGGCACCTACCAATAGCCTGTGTAATCCTATATTGTCCCCTTCTGAAGTACAACATCCATTGGAACATGAGACCCGAGGGCACTTCATGGAATCCACCCTCGTGTCAGTGTCAAGAGCCACGCACTTGGAAGATACCAAGCACTCCATGCTGTTCATCACCTTCACAAAGGTCTCTGACTCCTCGTCAACCCAGATCTCAATGTCAGACATCCTCACTGTGGTTTCTCGGTCAACATATATGATCTTAGCAACACACGGAGATGTCACCAGGAACAAATCTTCGATTACCGCATTTGCTTTGGCCTTTGTATCACCCTCTGAATCTGAGTCGGACTCCTTCCTTTTGTTTTTCTGATCCACTGCCTTCTTTCTGCAGTCCTTCGCAAAATGTCCTAGCGTGTCACAATTGAAGCACTTCTTCTTTTGCTTCCTCTTGGAAGTGTCCTCGTCATCAGAGTCGTCTTTCTTGGACTTGCCACCGTTAGGCTTGCCCTTTCCTTTGCCAGCGTAATCCTTTGCTAGCAGCGCCTTGTCGTCTTTGTCGTTGTTGTAGAGCTTCTCCCTAGCTTCCTCCTACAGCAGTAATGGACTCAACTCCTCAAACGTCAGAGGTTTGGTCCTTTGTTCTGCTGTCACAGTTGTAACAAAGCTTTCGAAAATCTGAGGTAGACTCCTCCATACCATCAAGGCATAGCTTTTGAGCCACTAAATGACTCCGGATCTTCACCTTCCAGATCGGGTAGTTTGTCCCATCCAGTTTCCCTGACTCTCCAAAGTTAGGGATAGTGAAAGAAAGCTGGGCATGTCTTGTCCTAGGTCTCCCTCCCCATGCTCTCCTCATACGGGGGCTTACAGATGGGGAGGTGACCTTTCCAACACCTTCCGTGCAGCCCGTACACAATAGCTAGCTTCTCCGTACAGCCTATAGTAGGAGGCCCAAACATGTCACACAACACCAGCCTGTACACAAATGTATGTCATCTGTTCATAGCAGCTGACTGCAACCGTACAAGGTTACGTTAGTGTGGAATAGAGTGCGTGACCAGACCGTACCAACTGCAATTCTCGCATTTGTACATCCCGTACACCGGTACGGACTGTTACGTACAGTATCGTACGCCTGTACGGACTGTTCCGTACAGTCCTGTACGGTGTTCTGCCTGCTAGCTGCCCGTACTGGCAGTCCGTACCACAGCACTCTCTCCTTCGCTTTTGTATGCGATTCTCTAGCTTGCCAAGCTCTCTTTTTCGGTGCCTTTTTCCCACCCTTACATGAAAGTCCTGTCGCCTTTTACTTTCTCCAAGGCCTTCCAAGCCTTCCTTACCAAGAGGGGCTGCATGGGCTTGCCACGTGGCAGTCCATGCCTTGTGTTGCCCCCAAGGGCCTTCATTTGTCCCTAGGCCCCCTCTGGTGGGGCCATTTTGAAGCCCACCAATGACCAACTTATGCCCCCAAGGCACATATGCTAGGGATTCTAGCACATCAAGCAACCCTTGACTTCGCTTTGTGTTTTCCCAGGGTCCTGCCCACATGTAGGCAACATGCATGTGTCTGAAATCACGCTCTCGTGACAGATCACTACATGACAGTGATGAGGTTGCTCAACATGAGCATGTGCCTACCACAGTGGGTGCACCCACTGGTGGTGCAAAAGTCCCTACAACTCAGCCTCTCTCTCTTGCATCTCGGGATGCTCGTGCACAAATTCGTAGAATCATTATCCTCCAAGCTCCATGACACATTTGTTCAGTTGGGGCAGCAGATTGGTGAGCAGATCTCTCAGCATATTGGTCATCTGACAAGGGCAAGCAGCCTATGCCCCAACATGGGGATCAGTGGGACAACGAGGATGCATTCTCCGCACCACGTGGCGGTTTTATGGCAGATGCGCGATGCTCAGCGGGATTTCATCCCTTTAGTCAGTCTTAGTTTGAGAAGCTAGCTCCTCAGTATGGGGATTATCAAGGCATTGAGGACACTGCAATAGCGACTTTGTTATCGGACTTGAGGCCATCCTTCAGTCTACAGCTCTCTGCACCTTTGCAGATGGAGCAATCTATTTTGGGCCAACCCATTGGTGTGCATTTGATGAGTGCTCCTACGAGCACAATTAGCCCTTTCACCACACCAATCAGCATGCTTGGATTTGTTTTGGGTTCACTTGGAAATCCACAGCAGTGGGAGAGAGGTCAATCCTCCTCTCAGCCTTTTGGTATGCAGCCCTTGTAGTAGCAAGATGCACTTTGCGGGTATACACAGCCAGGGATTCATGCTCCCAATTTACCACCGATGAGTATTTACAGCCATACACAGCCCATGCATTAGAGTTTTGGGTCTACATCTCATCAAAGTGTTGACTATGGACAACAGCCCGGGATTGATGATATGGTATTTGAGGCATTGCTCTCTTACCGTGCTCGACTTGTGTCCATCCGCGAGGAGATGCCATTTCATCATTATGTGAACCTTAAGCTTGGGAGTGGCGAGAGCAGAAACTATGCAGCAAAAGATGTCAAGGATAAGCTTACGGTGCACAAGTTCAAGGGTGACACATGCACTCCAAATGATGTTGAAAGAGTGGTTCACGAAGCTGGACGATTACTAAGTCTGACGAGGATCGCATCATTTTTGTTCGCATGCATATGCAGGATGATGCTCACACGTGGTGGCCGTATATGTGGGATTGACCAACCACATGGAAGGGATTCAAAGAACTCAGGGTCATAGTCTTCGTATCCTTGCTCATATTAGAGCAGTACTTGGCTGAGTTCTATGCATTATCACATACTGGAATGGTCCAAGATTATCTGCAGTGTTTTTGAAGGCTTTCTTTGGTAGTGCAGGACATATAGGAAAAGGGCAAATTGTTGTGTTTTATACACAGACTACACCGTCCTCTGGCTGCAGATGTGAGGGCACATAACCCTCAGACCATTGAGCGAGCTGCCCAACTCGTAGAGGTCTTTGAGCCTACGTATGCTAGAAGATATAAGGATGCAATGGGCAGCACTCATGGGACTGCGTATGATTCTGAAAAGAAGCCTAAATGGGCTGATTGGCATGACAAGAAATCTGCAGAGCACCATTCCCCAGATTTCCTATTGTATCGGGCAGCAAGATGTCATATGCCAAGCCCTATAGATATCTTGATGCCAAGCCAGGGGGCAAGATAAATGGTGGAAATGAAAAATCAGAAATCAAACAGCATATAAGGGCAATTATGGACAGCAGGAAGAAGGCAAATTTATGCTTCAAGTGTGGTGAGAAGTGGATCCTTGAGCATCGAGATGTTTGCAAGATGCATGTAGCCAAACTCAGCATGATCATTGAGCTATCTGACGATGAGGAATTGATAGCTGCTACAGACTCCTTGGATGCCTCTCATGATGAGATGGAGGGAGCATATGAGCCAGAAGAAGCCCTAGACAATGGAGCCACGAAGGGTGCTGAGTTTACTTTTGGTGGTGTGCTACTGAGTCTAACATGCACGCTAGTACACATTTGACAGTCAGCCATCCCATGGTAGACGACACCGTATGCCTAGAGCCTCTTTTGTGAAGCATCATGTTGCCATGCCATTCCATGGACGGGATGATGCGAGTATGCTCCTATGGTGGCTGAGGAGATTTATTGGGATGCTCAGTCAACACTATATGCTATCTCCCGCTTGGAGTGTTGAGACTATTAGATTAATGGGTGAGATCAAGGACCATACAGTTCACATGCTTGTGGACAGCGGGAGCACTCATAGCTTCTTTAATACCAAGACCTTGTAGAAGGTGGGGCTGATTGCTATGAGATAGACCATGTTTTGAGAGTGGAAGTGGTCAATGGACAACATAGACCATGGTCTGAGAGTGGAAGTGGCCAGGGACCGAGGATCAGGCTCACTGATGACTATGATTTTGCAGAAGATTTTTGTGCACTGGACATGGGTCCGATTGAGGTTGTCTTGGGCTGCGATTGGATGAAATCTCTGGGAGAATTCAGCATGGATTTGATTGCCTTGACACTCCACCTTGCACATAGGGGTAAGCAAGTGGTATTGCAGGGCATGACAGCCCCGAAAATGCAGGTCATTTCAGCAATACAATTGGCCAGAGAGCTCAAGAACAGGAATGCCATCTATGCCTTGAAGAATGTGTTTGTAGCTCAGAAGGGAAGCATTCCCCATGCGGATGACTTGGATATGCAGATATTGTTCTCTGAATTTGTGTTGATATGCCATCCCAATTGCCTCCCAAGAGGGATGTGGATCATGCCATTGTTTTGGAGCTTGGTAGTAAGCCCATAAACAAAGCTCCATACTGTCTTTCCAAAGTTGAGCGGGAGGAAGTGGCAGTACAAGTGTGGGAATTGCTTGAGAAGAACAACATTTCTCATAGCACTTCTCCTTTTGCCTCCCCAATGCTTTTGGTTGTCATGACAAGAGAAATCACTAATCCGTGATAAGTAGACATTAAAACGTTATCATCTTTTATACGCCAATGGTGTAACATGTATGTGTATTTATGATGGACACCGACCGATTTGTTATGGTGGTGGATCATCTGAGTAGATAGGACTAGTCGAGCTGGAGCCGCTGCTTCAGACGGCATCGAATTTGTACATGTGATACTTATTCTATTAATAAAAATGTGCACACACGTGTCTAGGTCCTAGGGGCAATAGGAAGGGAAGGATGCATTAAGGTGCATTGAATGGTAGATGCATGGGGTCATAGGCTAAGGGTAGGTGTAAATGGGAAGATGGCACTTGAGTGATTTCAAGGGACATTAATGAAAGGGTATCACCCTTTCATTGTGAATCTCACGTAGCATTCTTCATTCACCTTGCATTCATCCACCATCTCTCCTTTGCATGTAGGTCGAAAATAGAAACAAGTACTCTCACGAGGGCACTCTTTTCCATTGGAGGGCCAATTGGCATTCAAATTCTGCATGCATTGCACACATTTGCATTCTTGAGAAGGCTGGTTCTTCACATTTGGTATCAGAGCAGCGACAATCCACGAAAGGGGCAGTAGGAGAAAAGGAAGAGTGTAGCGTGACACTGCAACGCAGCGCAGTAAAGGGTCTGCATGCATTGCACACATTTGCATTCTTGAGAAGGCTGGTTCTTCACATTTGGTATCAGAGCAGCGACAATCCACGAAAGGGACAGTAGGAGAAAAGGAAGAGTGTAGCGTGACACTGCAGCGCAGCGCAGCAAAGGGTCTGTATGGGAAGGACGCACGACAGTAAGTGACAAAGCTCTGCACTACAGGCCACATGCAAGAAGGTGCGAGAGGTAGAATGGCGGACGGAAGACACGCAGTGGCCTGAAGGCAGCATACGATGAGGCCATGCCTTGAATAGCGGAATTCTGGGGGTTTGGTAGCAGAGCTGGACCGAAAGGACGGAAGACTGTCCGCACGTTGTATTCCTGATTTCTTGAGTAGCGGAGCAAGGGCTACTGAATTTTGGAGTCTCAGAGGTAAGTGTTTTCTCTGATTTTTTGGGTCTTTGGATGAGGAATGGGGTGTCCTAATGGGGTGACTCCCCCCCGTGCGAATAGACCCTTAAAACCCATAAACTGTGGGGAAAAGAGACCCCCCGGTTCTCCCCAACGGAAAGCCAGATTGGAACAAGATTTTAAGGGGGTGATCCACCCATCAAGTACCCCCTATAACGGTATCTAGAGCTCCAATCCACTCAAAATAAGTAGCCCAAACGGAGCTCAACAGTTTACAGCAAAAATACAAGAAGAAAAGCTTAAAAGAGGAGGAAGAAGAGGTCATTTCAAGTGTTTTCTCGACACAAACGAAGCGGGAGTCAGCTAAGTACCACCAACTCTACAACACTTGACTTTTGCTGTAAAATAAACCCCTTTTCTGAAATTACAGCAAGTCATTTTCCCTCTTGTATTACTAAAAGGAAAGAATGGAAGGGGAAGGGATATTTAATAATGAACTTGTCCTTTTTTCTCCACTACCAGAAGGAGATAGGGAGAGAACACCATGACCTCCTCCTGAAGAGGATGATGTAGATGAGAGTTTTAGACATATTGAGTATGATAACCCATATAGAATTACCTTCATCTCTCCTTCAAGAATCTCTTGATAGGGATTTTTCCTTCAGAAATGAAGGGAGAAATGAGTTCATCCAAGAGCAAGGCGTTGAGTTTACGCCTTTAACTCAAAATCCCGTACACATGAATTATAATCCAAGTGCAAGAGGGAGAGAGGAGTCTCCCGTTGATAAGCTGGTTTCTCAGCTTATCCATATGATTGAACATTCCATTATGACAAAATCAGCGACTAAGAGAGTGCTGAATTTTGGGGATGACGATTTAAGTACCCCCTCAAAGAGAGCTAAATTCCAACCTTGAGAGAGAATAGAGTTCCCAAAGTATGATGGAGCAAGAGAGGCGGATAAAATCCTCAATTGGCTTCGCCATTTTGAGCTATATTTTGCCCATCAAGATAAGACCGACCATGAGAAGCTTGCTCTTGCCACACTGCATCTACAAAAGGATGCTTTAATGTGGTGGTTCTTATCACAAACAGGAAAAGAGCCTATTCTTCAATGGTCCAAATTTGCAGAGCAGCTTAAGGCTACTTTCATGCCTCCGAGGCATGAAGAAGAATTGATATTCCGTTAAAGGTTGAGACAATTCGATAATGAGAGTAACGTTGAATTTACAGCTAGGTTCTGGAAACTCTCTTTAGAGTTACTTGAGAAGAGTGAGAATGATAAAAGGAAGAAGTATTTAGCAACCCTAATTCCGAAAGTGAGGTATGAGGTTGAAATGTTCAACCCAACCACCATGAAAGACCTCATTAAATTGGCTGAGATTGTGGAGACAGAAGCCTTTCAACAAAGGAAAAGAGAAAGCTATTGTACAAAATGTTAACAACCAATCACGTCTTGGATGGATACCATTTCCTTTCATGACTGACGATGAGAAGAAAAAGCTAATTAAGGAGGGTAGCCCTAACCCCGAAAGTGAGGTATGAGGGTGAAATGTTCAGCCCAACCACCTTGAAAGACCTCACTAAATTTGCTGAGATTGCGGAGAGGAAATTGAATCCTTAGAAGCCTTTGAACAAAGGAAAAAAGAAAGCTATTGTACAAAATGTTAACAACCAATCATGTCCTGGATGGATACCATTTCCTTCCATGACTGATGATGAGAAGAAAAAGCTAATCAAGGAGGGTAAATGTTTCGGATGTAAGAAACATAAGACAGGGCATCCATGGTATAAATGTCCTACTCTGTTAGCCAAAATTGTCAAAACGAATTCTGTAAAAGGAAAAGGCAAAGCATCTAAGCAGGAGGGTGAGGCTTCTACCTCCTCATCCCAAGACTCTACGGTGAACATAGAACCAAGAGTAAATGCTATCCGTTGAGCCAACACGGGTGTATGGATGTGTGAACTGAATAGAGAGTAGGCATATTTATTGTAGAGTATGGACATAGAATAAATATTTTTCTCTCTATCTAGAGCGTCTGATAGGATGAATAGGGCTGAAATAGAAGAGTTGGAAAAAGAGAGTGATGATCTATAATCTCTATAGATTAAGAAGCTCTTCATCACAAAATCATCTATAGCCAAGGTCCACCTAGTTCAATTAAACATTTGGGTGAGAGAATCGTTTTAATACCGACCAGTTTGTTGAGAACATGTTTCAGCTTATTGAGCAGGTCACTGTAAAGAGATTTCAGCAGCTAAGTATTCAGAAGAGGATTCTGAGCATGAAGAGATACTGAAGAGGCACTATGGAGGTACTTCTGCATTTTGAATATTCAGCATAGAGAGGAACCAGAACTTGAAGATGAGATTTAAGTTTTGATTCAGAAGAGATCGTGTACTACCAAGAGAAGACTATTGCAGAGTATGAAGAGGAGATGCAAATGTAGAAGTAAAAGAGAAGCGTACGCAAAAGGGGACATTAATGAAAGGGTATCACTCTTTCATTGTGAATCTCACGTAGCATTCTTCATTCACCTTGCATTCATCCGCCATCTCTCACACACCTTGCATGTAGGTTGAAAATAAAAACAAGTACTCTCACGAGGGCGCTCTTCCCCATTGGAGGGCCAATTGGCATTCAAATTCTGTATGCATTGCACACATTTGCATTCTTGAGAAGGCTGGTTATTCACGCTGGTAGAGAAGAAAGATGGATCAATCCCTAGGATTGATGACCTGTTGGATGAACTCAAGGGTGCTCAGTTTTTCACAAACATAGATTTGAGGTTTGGCTACCATCAAATCAGGGTGAAAGAAGGAGATGAGAACAAGACGGCCTTCTGCACAGAACGGGGCTTGTAGTAATTCAAGGTGATGCCTTTTGGATTGAATACTGAACCGGTCACCTTTCAAGCGTTGATGAACAAGATATTGCAGCCTCTTCTTTTCAGATTTGTGTTGGATGATATCCTGATTTATAGCAATGATAGGTAGGAGCACCTTAAGCATGTGAAGTAGGTGCTGAAAATTTTGAGGATGCATCAGCTTTATGCAAAGGCTAGCAAATGCACTTTTATAGGAGAGGAGGTTGAGAACCTGGGGCATATGGTGAGTAGAGATGGCATTCAAGTGGATCCTGCAAAGGTGAAATGCATTAAAGATTGGCCACAATCACAAAATCCCACCCAATTGAGAGGATTTTTAGGTCTTGCTTCCTTCTACAAGCGCTTTATTCGCAAATTTGCCAAGAGGGCAGCTCATCTTACTGACCTCTTAAAGAATGATGCTTTTAGGTCGTCAAAGGAAGCACAAGGCAGTTTCGAAGATTTTGAAATTTGCTCCCACTTATGCACCTGTCTTGGCGTGCCCTGATTTTTTACATCCTTTCATTGTGGAGCCAGATGCCAGTGGCAAAGGATTGGGGGGCTGTTTTGAGGCAGGAACACGGGGTAATAGGTTTTGAAGCAGGAAGTTTGATGCCAAGGAACTCAATTCCCGTGTTTATGCCAAGGAACTCAATTCCCGTGTTTATGCTCATGAGATGTTGGCTATCTTGCATGCTTTCAAGAAATGGCACCACTATCTGTACGGGAGCAAAATTAAGGTGAAAACAAATCATAGGACACTTAGATTCTTCCTCACTCAGCCAAAATTTTCATATAAGCAAAAGGAGGTGGTTGGCTGCAGTTCAATCCTATGATTTGGACATTGAGTACAGAAAGGGAAAGGAAAATGTGGTTGTAGATGCTTTGTCTAGGATGTAGGGAGGAGTGGATTCATGGCATTCAGGAAGAGTATATGCAGAATTCTAAGGCAGCTCCCATATTTTCAGATTTGCAGAAGCCTTCTAGCCAGGGTCATTCGGAATTTAAATTGCATAATGGGCTGTTGTAGTGCAGCACATGATCAGTAGACTATGTTGCCAGGGTGCGAGGATCAGGCTCTCTGATGACTATGATTTTGCAGTAGAATTCAGGATGGACTTGCATGCCTTGACACTCTTCTTTGCACACGGGGGTAAGCAAGTGGTATTACAGAGCATGATAGCCCCGAAAATGCAGGTCATTTCAGCAAGACAGTTGGTTGAAGAGCACTGGATCATATCGCATGTGCATTGATTACAGGGATCTCAAGAAGGCCACTATCAAGAACACATTTCCAATCCACAGGATTGATGACTTGTTGGATGGACTCAAATGCTCAGTTTTTCACGAAGATAAAATCAGGGTGAAAGAAGGAGATGAGCACAAGACGGCCTTCCATACAGAACGGGGCTTGTATGAATTCAAGGTGATGCCTTTTGGATTGACTAATGCACCGGGCATCTTTTAGGCACTGATGAACAAGATTAGATGCGTGCTGGTTTTCTTTGATGATTTCCCTCATTTACAAATTACAGCAAGGATAGGTAGGAGCACATTAAGCATGTGAAGCAGGTGCTGCAAATTTTGAGCATGCATCAGCTTTATGCAAAGGCCAGCAAATGCACTTTTATGGAAGAGGAGGTTGAGTACCTGGTGCATATTATACGTATACATGGTATTTGGGTGGATCCTGCAAAGGTGAAAGCATTAAAGGTTGACCACAGCCACAAAACCTCACCCAATTGAGAAGACTTTTAGGCCTTGCTTCCTTCGACAGGCGCTTTATTTGTAAATTTGCCAAGGGGGCAGCTCCTCTTGCTGACCTCTTGAGGAAGGATGCTTTAATGTGGTCAAAGGAAGAAAACGCAGTTTTGAAGACCTGAAATTTGCTCTCACTCATGCACTTGCCTTGGTATGCCCTGATTTTTCACGTCCTTTCATTGTGGAGGTAGATGCCAGTGGCAAAAGGATCGGGGGCTGGTATAAGGCAAGAACACGGGGTAATAGCCTTTGAAAGCAGGAAGTTTGATGCCAAGGAACTCAATTACCACGTTTATGATTAGGAGATGTTGGCTATCTTGCATGCTTTCAAGAAATGGCACTACTATCTATACGGGAGCAAAGTTAAGGTGAAAATAGATCATAGGACACTCGATTCTTCTCTTCCTCACCCAGCCAAATTTGTCATATAAGCAAAAGAGGTGGTTGGCTACAGTTCAATCCTATGATTTTGACATTGTATAGTTAGGGGAAGGAAAATGTGGTTGCAAATGCGTTGTCCAAGATGTGGGCTTGCAATTTGTTTGCTATATCTACCATATATTAGGAGTGAATTCATGGCGTTCAGGAAAGAGTATATGCAGAATTCTACAGCAGCTCCCATATTTTCAGATTTGCAGAAGCCTTCTAGCTAGGGTCATTCGAAATTCAAATTGCATAATGGGCTGTTGTGGTGTTATGTAGTGCCAGAGTCACAATATAGACAGCTGGTTTTGCAAGAAATGCATTTCTTTCCCATGGCTGGACATACGGGTGTCACTAAGATATAAAAGAGAATTAAATTGAGCTTTATCTGGGAAGGCATGTGGCGGGATGTGGTTAAATACGTGGCTAAATGCTTGTCTTGCTAGCAGAAAAAAGTGGACAGCAAATTACCTACAGATCTCTTTCAGCCATTACCCATTCCAGAGGGAAAATGGACATCACAAGCTTGCCTTCTACTGGAGGGGACGGGACATCATCTATGTTGTGGTGGATAGAATGACAAAACAGTCCCACTTCATACCGACGAAGACCCGTTATTCAGCATCATAGGTTGCTTGACAAGTCATTGAGCATGTCTTCAATATGCGTCATGGATTTCCTAAAGAAATTTTTAGTGGCAAAGATGCAAAATTTGTGGGTCACCTTTGGCAGGAGTTATTTACAGTAGTGGGTACTTTGCTCACACCTAGCACTACATACCATCCTGAGACTGATGGACCTGAGACTGATGGACAATCTAAAAGGGTAAACAAATGGGTGGAGGAATACTTGAGGCACTTTTGTCATGGTACTCAGAAGTCTTGGGATAGATGGTTGGCATTTCTTGAATTTTGCTACAATAGTACCAAACACCTTTCTATTGGCATGAGCCCCGTTGAGGCAATGCATGGATGCAAGGTTGTAATGCCCACTTCAATTGCAGACATGGCTGTAAAAATCAGCAAGCACAGAATGATTTGGAAAGGATGGATGCTCTTCTGCAGTTGGCTAAAAGGAATATGTAGGATGCCGTAGAAGAAGTATGCGGATGAACATAGGAGATATTGGTCTTTCAAAGAGGGGGATTATGTGCACTTGCGTCTCCATAAGAATCGTTATGCCTCACTAAGAGTAAATACCAATAGAAAGCTTGCTCATAGATATTACAGTCCCTGCAAGATCATTCACAAGGTTGGAGAGGTAGCATATCAATTGGAGCTACCCAATACCTCCAAGATTCATGACATTTTCCATGTATCCTTGCTGAAACCACATGTGGGACAGCATGTGCATGTCCTATTTGAGTTGCCACCTATGGATGAGGAGGGTCATATCCTCTATGTTCCCAAGCGCATTGTGGGTTTCAGAGATTGAGTACTCCGCAACATGGTATACATTGAATCTTTTACTAGGCTGATCAGCATCACCTTGATGTCCTAGCACCCTTGCGTAGCAGGCGATACATGTAATTTTGAGGGCAAAAGTCTCCATCCACCACTCATTGTATACTTTTGATGTGACATCTAATCTTATCTACTCTTCCCTCCCTCCTCCTCCTTGCAGCCTACTCTCTCTCGCTCTCTCTCTCTCTCTCTCTCTCCCCTTTCCAGCTCTTCCTCTCTCCTACCCCCTTCTCCTCGCTTCTCTCCCTTCCTCTCCTCAATCCCCCTTTCTCAAATCTATCCCCTACCCCTTTTCTACATGAGACGAGGGTGTTGGATCCTGCAAAGTCTCCATTGATGTAGGAGCATATCAACAAGCTCCAAGAGCTTCAACAGGTGATTCTTCAGGCGGGGAAAGAGATATCCTCTAAGGATATGGCCATTACACTGATCTCTTAGTTGTCTTCTCAGTACTCTGCCTTATATTTGTCTTTGATTACTAGTGGCAGGATGAACACATTGACTTGGAAAGAATTGGTACCCATGGTACTCGATCAAGAGGAGAGATTTCAGAGTTCCTCCCACAGCGGTGGCTCAAAAGCCTTGGCAGCTCCATAGCAGGGAAAGAATCAAGGATGACATACCCCTACCTTCTATTCATCGTTGATTAATAGTGGTTGGATGAACATACTGACTTGGGAAGAATTGGTACCCATTGTGCTCAATTAGGAGGAGAGATTTCAGAGTTCCTCCCACGGCGGTGGATCAGGAGGAGAGATTTGAGAGTTCCTCCTATGGTGGTGGCTCAAGAGCCTTGGCATCTCCATAGCAGGGAAAGAATCAAGGATGATGGACCCCTGACACAAGAATAGATGTAGAGAAGGAAGCGCTAAAGGCGGAACGTTCATGCAATCATTGTGACGGCAACCGAAAGGCAGTCTGCAAGGCTTGGCATATAGGTATCTTTTATGTCATGACCACGTGATGTATGCGTTGGAGGTATAAGGCGCAAGAGAAAAGTTTGAAGCTTTCCGTAAAGCTTTAGGCTTGATACCTTATGGTTACTGATCTACTTTCTTGAACATGTTTACATTGCCACTATAGGGTGATATTATGAGTAGTGTGTTGTGAACACACCCTTGGGGCACTTTCCCTCCAGATAGGAGTTTTTGCCCCCTAGGGTTAGCTTCCTTTGTAGACGATATATTCCTCATTTTGCTCTTTCTTTGTAACACAACTCTTGCATCTCCACATTCCTCTTATCTCCATTCCCAACCATCCCATTGAAAGGGCATGCCCTTCCACAAGTCAACCATTCATAAGTCTAATGCTTAGGAAAGGTATTAATGATGAATCGTGACATCCCATCGGACTCAAAATAAGACTTTGGTGGAAATGATGTGTTGGAGTAAAGTGAATCACCGATTCACATCTAATGCTGAAAATACTTCTGCAAGATGTTAGGGTATTGTTGCATGTCCTTATTTGTCTGCCAGGTAGCGTCAAAGTTGTAAAGATCATGCCATTGAACAGGGGACCCAGCGTTCTGTTAGATGCTGTGTCTAGTTGCCATCTTCAATGCACAAGTTATGTTGGTCCTCATGAATTTTGCTGAGATTTAAGTAGGTGGAGGACAATTTACAAATTACTTACAGTACCTCCTTTATGGAGCTTGTCTGTATCTGCTGAAGCATCCAGTTTATTCTGTGTTTGAGTTTGGATAAATGACTTCACCTAATTCACAAGTGGATTTTGTATTAAGCCTGTGTAAATGTGCTGCTGTGTAAGGAGGATTGTCCATTTGAACCTTTAAGATTGGATTTTTAATCTTCTGTATTGAATTGTTGTACAGAGACAGAGCACATCTCTCTGTCTCTCGATTTTCCAATTGATTCAACAAGGTCTAACTTCCTTGTGCAGGAATTCTGCTCAATCATGTGTGACAGCAGACGATTTGGATGAAATTTGCGGAGTGAAATTGTCTGATTATACAAGTTGTCTACGGCCTCTAACTTGTGAGATTTTGCTTTACATTTTTCATTTTGTTCTTATAGTGAAGGTGATTATTGGAGATTGTTCGTTTCTTTCATGGTGGTATTGCATCATGGGAAGGATTTGGAAGTAATTCATGCGATTGGCAATGTAATAAACAATCTCTTCTAGTTTTTCCCCCCTATATTGATGGAGGTGGGCTCCAGAGCTCCTTGGGCATAATCAAGTAAAGCCAGTTTTTAGTAACTATAGGGGACTCATTATTCTGTCAAAGAATTGGTAACTCTTTTGGGCACTAATTGTGCTGTATCTTTAACAAATTGTCATCCTTTTAGGTATAAAATTGAGGTTACACAACCTTTTATGGTTTCTGAGACGTATCCGATCATTCTTCATAAACTTAGTGAAGTTGGCACTTCATCGAAGAGCTTCATTTCTATGAAAAGTTGTGCCCAATCATGAAGCAGCTCACACACAAGTTTCTCAGTCTCTTTGATTAGGGTATTGTGTATGTCTCTTGTTCAACCGTATTTGTTGGAATTTCTGTTCATGGCAGGTTTCAAAGCAGATTTGGAAAGATAACTCATGAAAATGTCATTGTCTCTCACTTATTTGAATCCTATTGTGTAAATAAAATAGTGATGGGTATGAGAATATAAATGTATTATTGGAGGCTAAAACTCTGCTGCATGCATCTACAGTGAGGTTCCAACTTTTAGCATTACTCTGTCTGTGTCCAAGTAAGGTCTGTGTTGCTGGTCTGATTGTGCATAAGTGGTGGTGTAGACATGTCATGAGCGTGTGTTGGAAGGTTAATATCTGTCAACAAATTCCAAATTCGTTACATGCATTAAATGTGAACTTTTGGAACTCAATAGCATTCATAGAAACACACAGACGAAACAACAATAAGGATCAAAGGTTCGTAACCGATGAATGGGTGTGAATGCCCCACCCCATCCCTTGCTGTTTGGAATCGCCAAATGATATAATTACTTTATCAATAAAAGTTTGAACTTTGCTGCTGAAGCCAATAGTCTATGGCAATTGCTCCTCTCACACATTTGAATTCCTGCAGGGTGAATCTTGTAGAGGCTCCTTTTTGCATGGCCTAGTCCCCAACATAGAACATGCCAAGACTCTCAAGAGGGCCCTCTTATATGTAGAAACCATTTTAGAATTGAAGGCTGCAATGGGTCCTAGCAAACTTTGGTTCACACCAAGGATCTCTACTTTGGTGGAGAAGATCAATTGCTCTCAATTGTCTTGCTTGAAGGGGCAATGCCTATAAAGGATGCTCCATTAGACTTGTCCTTTTTGAATACTAGATTGTTAAAATCTCACAAGTCTCATAATGGGTAGGAGGGTGCTCCGTTAGAATCATCCTTTATGAATGCAAGATTGTTGATATCTCCAACAACTCCTCACAAGTCAAGAAGGGACCCTTTGCTCTATCGACAAGCCAGTGCATTCATGGCAAGACCTCAAGTCTAAGTTCTAAATTCAGGGCTCCATCTAGACGACCATGCATGCAAAAAGCTTGCCTTAGCCAAAGCTTTGGCTGGCCCAATCGAGATACAAACACGCCTTTGATGAGCGGAGGCAGGGGACCAAATGGACTTCCCGAGAGTAGGCTGCCTCTCCTATGTGTTTGTGCTATAGAAAGCGTATGCTCTTGGAGCATGGAAATGTCTATTGTACCTTCTACTTACAACATTGGAGCCTTGGTGAAGGTCAATCTTTGCTGTTGTTGCTCGGCCCGAAAGGAGAAGCCATGCACCTTCAGCTCACGATGGTTAAGGTCATTGGGATAGGAGAAGCCACACACCTTCAGCTCACGATGGCCAAGGCCTAAAGTTTGTAGGAACTTGACACAAGAAGCCACATGCTTTGTAGGCGGCCTATAAAAGACAGTCCAAGGGTCAAGCTTTGATCGGCCTATAAAAGATAGTCCAAGCCTATCTTGATCACTTGGTCCCATGTGGGATTACATTGCTCATGATCAAAACTCAATTCAGATTGTACATCCTTCCAATGAGAAGCCTTTAAACGGGTGACCACTAAAGCCAAACTAACTCATGTCCTATGTGAATGTTTGGTTATGAATCATATCATAAAAAAAAGCGAGAATCCATCTTTTAAACTATTAGAGTCTAGAGAGGGTTCATCTATCCTTGGAGGTTTCTTGTTTGGCATTGGGTGCCAAGAAAAATTGGAATGAGCTAGTTTGTTTCATTATAGGCTTTGAGGAGCTCTAGGTGTGGGGTGCTATACCCTTATTCAGATCGAACCCTTATCCATTCAAAGATTTCTCAAAGATTTCTTTTCTCTACCACTAGAGATTCACATAATCCTTTTTGTCAAATCTCCCTCTATTGAGAACTCGAATTCCCATCGACTCTATTGGAAATGGAGGCTTCGACGCAGGGGACAAAGCTGAAGGGTACGCAAGAAGGGACGTTGAGTCTGATGCATGGGAATAAATGATAGCAGAAACATCTAATTGAGTTTGTTCCTTTCGTGGATCATGAAATCCAACTTCTTGGTGATTAGTAGTAGAACTCGAATTCCCATCGACTCTATTGGAAATGGAGGCTTCGACGCAGGGGACAAAGCCGAAGGGTACGCAAGAAGGGACATTGAGTCTGATGCAGGGGAATAAATGATAGCAGAAACATCTGATTGAGTTGTTCCTTTCGTGGATCATGAAATTCAACTTCTTGGTGATTAGTAGTAGAATGGAGGGTTACTCAGACGTTTTCGTTTATGCCGACGACATATTAACACGTTTGGACGAAGCTTGCTCCTCCTTTACCTCTGATTCTTTCTCGATTCCCATGAAATCTGATTCTAACCTTAGCCTTCCATTGGATTTCCCAAGGGGAGAGACAATGATACCTGGGATGTCAGGTGGGATTGGGGATTTCAAAATATTGTGATTCTATCCCAGGCATAGGGAGGCCTAGGCATTATCGATCCAGAGATGCAAAGCAGAGCCAGGTGGGGAAGCTCATTGGGAAGGGTTTGCCTCTAGTTGTTGAGCCTTGGAAGCTCTTACTACAGTAGGTTCTTTTAAACAACATTCCCCACATAGGAGGATAGTGGTAATAGTGCTTGGAATATTGTGATTCTATCCCAAGCATAGGGAGGCTTAGGCATTATTGATACAGAGATGCAAAGCAGATTAGCTCATTGTGAAGGGTTTGGCTCCAGGCGCTGAGCCTTGGAAGCTCTTGCTACATTAGGTTCTTTAAACAACATTCCCTGCACAAGAGGATAGTGGTAATAGTCTCATCGATGGAGACCCATCTCACAAGGAGAGTGTGGCAACATCCTCCTTCGGGCTAGCTCCGAAGGCAGAGATGAGTTCGAGCAACAATCCTTGATCTAGCACTCGGACACCTGCGGTTGGTCGTATTTTGGGGCAATGCACATACATTGGTCGGGCATAGTGCGACAATAGTCTAGCGTGATTCTTGGGGCCTTGAGTCGGCTCCACCAACAACTTGAGAAGAGGTTGAGAGCACTCATTCACTTGAGAGGAGCTAGTGGCAAGATTCAGAAGACCTTGGAGGCCATCTCGTAGGCATGGTGAGAGAAGCGTCTAAGAAGTCCCAGATGCCACAGACCCTCTGTGTTGGTTTAGCCAAATCTTCCCATGGGTCAAGTGTGTCACTCTAGATGGGGTCAAAGCAAGGTGACAAAGACTAATGGGATGATAGGGTCTTGGACTCAATGGAGTGGTAGAGGATTAGAGTAATAGGTTGTTTGGAGTGGCATGGACTATTGACCCCAAGCTACTTCGGTATTTGCAAGTTCACGCTTGTTGTCACCTTTGGTTATGTGAGGACAAACCCTTGCATGAGGTGTAGTAGGATCTAGGTGAGTGATTCTAGTAGAGGTTCTTTTCTTCTCCGATACTGCCCGCATTGGTAGATGACTTCAACTGGATGTATAGGCTTAGACCCTTTCATAGGAGCGGCATTGGCTTAAGCAGTAGGCACCTCAAGAGTTCTTTACTGAGCTTGTTCGTGCCTTTGGACTAGCCTTCGCCCGAGGAAGGTCTCTTATTTCTTTTGTTGGTAGTGCATGGTCACATGGAGGTTTGCTCATAAGATCATTGTTGGAGCAGATGAAGGTAGATGGAGTATGCCATTGCTGTGATGCTGGGAAACTTGAGCCGATATCTCATTGCTTATGGAGTTGTTCTGTGGCTCAGAGGATCTGACAACGCGCTCTTAGGATTATGGCCAACATGTGACGGGACTTTAATTGGGAAATGGCAGCTTTGCTTGCAAAGGGACGGCATGCTTTCTCCAATGAGATGGTCTCTCTAGCTTGCAAGATAGATGGACTGAGTGTCATCCACTTGGACATTCAAGACTCAGTTCCTTCCTCTTGATAGAGACGTGAGTTCTCTCCAAAGGGCAGAGCTTGGGAAACTGTTGCTTGGCCTAACCCGACCTGCTCACGTCGTAGCCTAAACATATTCCCAGTTGCAAGCTAACGGCCGCGACCTGTGCTATTCGCCTTGCCTCGCATCGTCCGTCACTGTCGCAATGCTTATGGGCCGCCCATCACCACGCCGTCGTCGGCGTCGCCTATCGCCACGTCTTGCCACCAACCTTAGCCAATCACACATTAATTAATTGTTAGGTTAGTGTAACCTTGGGTTAGTTTGGTTTGGGTTCGGTTAGCTGGTTCGTTAGGTTTAATTAACTTGGGTCAAGTTAGTTAGGTAAGGTTAGGCTAGGTTTGACAAAATATGAAGAGGGGAGAGGAGAAGAGTGGAGATGAGAAGAGAGGGCATAGCTAGAGAGCACGCCGCAAATGACTAACTGTACACTAGATTTAGTTGAAAAAATAGAATATATACAAACCCATTTAGGGTTAGGATTAGGGGATCTAACCCTTTCCTTTATAGCACTCTATAAGGTTAGTGCTATGCACATATGATCACGTGATGGTGCTATGCATACATGATTACATGATGTTGAGCGTGAACTCTCAACACCTTCCCTCAAGATCAACATCATGAAGTAGGCCTTCCCTTAAGATGATGATTCTGGGGAATCGAAGAAGGACTGAGCATTACATTCCATCACACCCCTTTAATGGGAATGTCCTTCCTCTGCGTCAAACCAAGAGCTAATCGGTGTTTCTCGAAAAGCTCTTTACCGAGTGGTTTGGTAAAGATGTCTACAACATTCTCTTTGCTATCACAATGGTGCAGTGTGATGTCACCAAGTAACACTCTTTCTCTGATGAAGTGCTTTCTGACATCAATGTGCTTTGTCCTGGAGTGATATACTGGATTTTTGGCCAATGCTTGAGCCGATTGATTATCACAGTATATTGTTGTTGGCTTTGACTCATCAAAGTAATCTGTTTCTGACAATAGTCTTTTGAGCCATATAGCCTCACATGCACCTGTAGTGAGTGCTCTATATTCTGCTTCAATCGAAGACAAAGAAGCAGGTGGTTGTTTGTTTGACAACCATGATATAGCACCTGTACATCTGGCCGTGTGATTGTCAGATATATAAGAGATCCGATGAGCTGCCTGTAGTATCTGTCATTGACTGTAGGCTTTTCTGAATCTTTAGTAAGTTTCAAACTTTGTTCCATGGGAGTGGCTGCAATCTTGCAATCTGCCATATGAAACTTCTTCAGGAGACTGTCAACATACTTGAGTTGACTCATGAATGTGCTATTTGAATCTCTCCAGAACTCAATTCCAAGACAATAGTGCATAAGTCCAAGATCTTTCATGTCGAACTCTGCAGATAAGTCTTGTTTCAGTTTTCTGATGAAGCTATCCTTGCTTCCTGTCACAATCAGATCATCTACGTACAAAAGTGCAATAGTAATGTCTTCCCCTTGAACTTTGTAGTAGAGAGTATGATCTGCATTGGACTTCATGTATCCCAGATCAGCAAAATACTTGTCGATTCTGCTGTACCAACTTCTGGGTGCTTGTTTTAAGCCGTAGAGACTTTTCTTGAGATGGCAAACCTTATTCTCCTTTCTTGATTCAACATAACGTGTTGGTTGTTGCATGTAGACTTCCTCGTCTAGGTAACCATTTAGAAATGCATTCTTGACATCGAGCTGATACACATTCCATTTACTGAGTGTTGCTAGTGATATCAAGAACCGTATGGAATCCATCTTTGTTACTGGAGCATAAGTCTCATCATAGTCTTGACCATATTGTTGTGCAAATACTTTTGCAACTAATCTGGCTTTGTATCTCTGAATACTGCCATTTGGATTGTACTTCACTTTGTATACCCATTTGTTTGCTATGGCCTTCTTTCCTGGTGGAAGGTCACATAATTCCCAAGTATTATTCTTATACAAAGCATCAATCTCTTCATTCATAGTAGTTTGCCATTCTGGCTTGTCTACTGCATCTTCGAAGTACACTGACTCTTCTGTAGCCATGATGGTAGTCATAAGAGCATAGTTGGTGGTTTCCACTTGAATTGCTTTGCCTTTCTGAGCGTATGTCAATTTGGCTGGAGGTCTGCTTTCCCTAGTAGACCGTCTGAGCTGCTGTGGCTCTGCTTGGGGTGTTGCTGGCAATTCTTGCTCTTCTTCATCAACCTGTTCTGTAGATGACTGTGAAGTCGATGCTTCTATCTCTTTCCTCATCAAAGATTACATCTCTGGAGATAATGACTTTGCGGTTCATGGGATCATACAATCTGTATGCTTTGCTTTCTTCACTGTAGCCAACCATGATGAATTTGCGTGACTTTGCATCCAATTTCTTGCGATGATTATCATGTATGTGAGCATATGCTATGCAACCAAATATGCGGAGATGCCCAATGTGTGGCTTTTGTCCAGTGAATGCTTCATAAGGAGTCATACCTTGTATCGGTTCGGTAGGAAGCCGATTAAGCAAGTAGGTTGCAGTGGCTATTGCTTCTGCCCAATATTGATTCGGAGGATGCTTTTCACTAAGCATTGCTCTAGCATTGTCTGCTAAAGTCCCATTCTTCCTTTCAACTCTTGCATTCTGCTAAGGAGTATCTGCACATGTGAATTGTCTTCGAATGCCATGATTTCTACAAAAGTTCATGAATGCTGAAGACATGTATTCACCTCTTTTATCTGATCTCATGACTTTGATCTTTATGCCTGTCTGGTTTTCTACCATGGCTTTGAATTCTTGAAATTTGAAAAACACTTCAGATTTCTCTTTCAGAAAGTAGACCCAACAATATCTGTTGTAGTCATCGATGAAAGTCAAGTAGTAAAGTGAACCATTGATGCTGCGGGTCTGGGCATAATCCCATACATGTGTATGTATCAAGTCAAGAATACCTCGTGCACGAGAGGTACTTCTGACAAAGTTGGTTCGCTTTTGTTTGCCGAAGCAGCATGCTTCGCAAACTTTTCCAAGAAACTGTAGCTTTCGAATCCCAATTGCCATATTCTAATTCCTGAGATCTAACAAGTACTTGAAGTTGACATGACCATATCTCTTGTGCCATTTTGCAGATAGTGGCATCTATTGCGGTTGAGCTGGCATGGCATGCTTATCTGGTACTGTAGCTAGCATTTTGTATAAGCGTCCTTACTTGACACCTTTTGCTACTAGCTGACATCTTTTGGATTTATCTCTGATAGTGCATTCATCACCGTCGAAGATGACTTTGTAATTGTGTTCCGTCATTTGACCTACTGACAAAAGGTTCTTGCTGAGCTTCGTAACATAGAGCACATCTTTGACTAATCCTTTTGTACCAGTGAAATTGTTCATAGGGATAACGCCTGTCCCTTGAACTGGATTCGGTGTATTGTCTTCTGTGTAGATGACATTTTTCTGACCTTCTAATGGTTTCATCTTTGTGAACCATTCCTAATGATTTATCATGTGAGATGATGCACCGCTGTCGATGTACCAAGGATCCTGTTCCACTTGGTCGACTTGATAGCTGTAATTCTCTTTGGGATTGAAATCGGTGTCTAGGTACACTGTATCAGTTTGATGCAATTTCTTGCTTGCAAGAAACACATTTCCATGTTCATTTGCAAAATGACAGTGACTAGAATGTCCACCATGATGATTTCCTGTCTCGGGAATTCCCTCGATTACTGCTGGATTGACCGCCTTGGTCGTACTGCTTCTTGCAGCAATCTCTTTCATAGTGTCCAAACTTGTGACAGTAGTGGCACTGAATGTTTGACACATTGGTGGATGCATTCCCACGTCCTTGGAATCTTCCTCTGTTGATGATGCTGATGTTGTTGAGGATGATGCTGATGCTGATGTTGATGTTGATGTTGACTTTGATTTTGTTGTTGATGATGACCACTTTTCTGATATGATCTACCTCTGCCTTTGCCTTTGCTTCTGCTTTTGTCTTAAGCTGTGAATGCTTGATCATTAGAATGACCTTTACGTGCTTGAATGGCCTGAATCCTGAGTTCTTCACCAAGTAGAACTGACTGAAGTTCTTCCAGTGTCGGAATTTGCTGTTGGATGGCAATTCTTTGGACTAGATTCTTGTATCCCTCTCCTAGTCCATTCAGAATGACTTGAACCATTACTGCGGGGTTGATAGTCTCTCTTGCTGTTGCAAGTTGATTGTTGAAGTCTTTTATGCGGAGTACATAAGCATGAACGGTTTCACTGCTGTTGCGGAAACTCTGGTTGATCTGGTTTCTCAGGGTGAGAATCCTGGATGTGTTCTTGGACTCGTAGAGAGCTGCGAACATATCCCATGCTTCTTTCGATGTCCTGACTGTGTTGAGCTGTCCTAGCATGACATCTTGCACATTCTGCTTGATCAGGTGATAGGCATACTTGTCTTTCTTATCCCATTCTGCCCGAGCTCGGGCAATGGTAGGATCGGCTACTGGTGCGAAAACTGTTTGTGTAGATGTAGATCCCGTTGTAGATCTCGTTGCTAGTGCTGTGACAATAGATGGAGTAGAGCTACTGGTGGCTGGATTGTCTAATGGTCTAGGTGTAGACCCATCGACATACTCCCATTTGTCTTGAAGCACAAGAATGGTATCCATTTGGTATTTCCATGTACCGTAATTGTCTAACTAAGCAGATGCCTCCAGATTGAGGTTGCTAGTCGAGAGGGTGCAAGAAATGTACTCAAAAGTGTCGTGAAAATCTCTGTATGAATCAACTGCAAATACTCTGTATCGTCGGTGAAGATAGAACTGCAATATATAAAATCTGATATGTATTACAAGGCTTGTGGCAATGATGCCGGGAATAGCCAAGAGGCTTTACAAGGCTGAAATGATGTGCACGATGCCGTGAGATAGCCGAATAGGCTTTACAATGGTGGCATGTGTGTGTGAAATCAAATGCTATCTGTCCACTGAAACAATCAGCAATGCCTTTGTACTCTGTGAAGTCTGCTCACTGAACTGATGAACGTAAGGTTTCAGGTAATGTAATGATGTGAAACCGTATGTGAGCGTATGGAATGACTTCGAGTAGGTACTAGTCGGGAATTTCGGGCATGGCTTAGATTGACAACTTGGTGAAATTCAAAGCGTCCCCTCTATGGCGATCTAGTCTACTCTGATCTAGATCTATACCAACCGTCGATTGATGAAAGAATAGCAAATAATTCATTATATTTTGTTCTTTTTAATTGCCGGGTCAAATGCGTCGATGTAGAGGCAAATGTGCGTGAAGGAAGTGGTTTTGTTGGCGAGGCTCAAATGTGAGTGTAACTTGTGCCGAAATGTGCGTGTGATGTGACGAGCGCGTAGAGCACGAAAAAACGAGCGACTTTCCTTTTTGGAGCACCCTCAAATTCTTCCTGGATCAAGATATGACTTGATCTAGGTGGAGGGGCAAAAGGAGTGCAAATGTGCTCAATGATGATGTGTCACTGTGGGTCACATGCAGTGATGATGTGGCACTATGCCTAGCAAGAGGTTTGCCAGTGAAGCCCTGTGTTGAGGTGGCAGAAGTGGTCACATGAAGTGACTGTGGAGCACTGTGTGTGCCTGCAGAGGTCAGAGCTGACTGGACAGCTGAGGTGACACAGATGATGGTGTTAGCAAGGTGACGTGGTAATGATGACGTGGCTCTGATACCATGACAAAATATGAAGAGGGGAGAGGAGAAGAGTGGAGATGAGGAGAGAGGGCACAGCTAAAGAGCACACCACAAATGACTAACTGTACACTAGATTTAGTTGAAAAAATAGAATATATAGAAACCCACTTAGGGTTAGGGGATCTAACCCTTTCCTTTATAGCACTCTTTAAGGTTAGTGCTATGCACATATGATCACGTAGGTCACCCTAACTAGTCAGGTCAGGTTAGGCTAAGTCATAGTCAGGTTAGGTTAGACTAACTACCTGTCCTAACTATCCTAGAGGTCTTTATGTCAGTGGACTAATTGTCTTAGGCGACTTAGGGATCCCAAACAAAAAGAGGCAAAAAGGCAAAATTTCCAGCCTCTTTTAGGGGCCTTTCACAGCCCCGTTTGGAGTAATTTAGGCTCCCTTTTGAAGCCTCCTCCTCGATCTTTCTCCGGATCTTCTCCCTCGGCCTTTTTCGTGGCTCTACACACTATAGCAGGTGCTCATTACAACAGGGTTTTGCTGTCTACTTCTTTGAGTCCACTTCATTTCCTTGCCTGCATTCGAGCTTCTCTCCCTAGTCACCATGGCACCCAAGCGTGTCCCTCGTGATACATTGCATGACAGTGATGAGGCTGCTCAGCATGAGCAATTGCCTTCCACAATGGGTGCATTCACTGGTGGTACAGAGACCCCTACAACTCAGCCTCTCTCCTGCTTCTCGAGAAGTGCAGGCAACGCAGACACAGTTTTTGGATGCCCTTGCTTCTATGCTCCAGGGTGCTTTCAAACAGATTGGACAGGAGTTCAGCCAGCACAGCTGACCACGGCCATGGCTATGCAGGATACAGCTCTTGCCCAGATGGGACAACAGATTGGTTAGCAACTCAGATCTGCCATTGCTATGCAGGATAAGGTAAACAGCCCGCACCCCAGCATGGGGATCAGTCAGATATCCATGATGAGTTTTCGGGCCCCCGCAAAGGGTTTATGGCTGATGCACGCCGTGCATATGAGCGCCCGTTTTCTAAACCCTTGCATGCACCTCAGCATGGAGATTATATTGATTTAGGTGATGCCTTTTCTATGCCGCAGAGCACTTTCTTGATGGATGCCAGGCTACCTTTCGGTTCACATTTTTCTGCTTCTACGCAAGTTGAGCCATCTATACTGGGCTGACCTACGGGCATGCATCTGTTCAGTACTACACCAGTGAGTATACCAGGATCTGATTTTGGGTTGCAAGGCAGCTGGGAGTGAGGTCAGTCCTCTTCTCAGGATTTTACTGCGCCATCTTTTCAGAGGGATGCCTTAGGGAGGCAGACTCAGCCAGGGCTGCATGCTTCTATGGCTCCGACAGTGAACACTTTTAGCCAAATGTAGCCTGTGCATTAGGGAGTTGGGGTTACTATGCAGCAGAATTCTGGAAATGGGCAGCAATTGACCACGGATGATATGCTTTTAGATGCCTTACGCTCTTACAGGCCTTTGCCTGAGGATGTGTGTGATGTGATGCCCGTTTCTCAGTATGTGAGCCTTAAGCGTGAGGATGCCCGATATTCTGGTGGGAAGAACAAGAACTACGCAGTTAAGGACGTGAAGAGAAGCTCTCACTCCATAAGTTTAAAGGGGACACTCGCACTCCCAATGAGTTGGAGGAGTGGCTCACGAAGTTGGAAGACTATTTGCGCTTCTACCCCAAGATTGATGGGAGCGCATCATCTTTGCAAGTATGCATATGCAGGACTATGCTCACATGTGGTGGCGGTATATGAGGGATTCACCTCAAAGGCCAACCACATGGAGGGCTTTTAAGGAATTGATGGTTACTACCTTCATATCCCCACTCATCTTGGATCAATATTTGGCTGAATTCTATGCATTGTCGCAGACTGGTACGGTCCAAGAGTATTTGCAACGTTTCTGGAGCCTTTCCTTGTTTGTACAGGACATATGTGAGAAAGAGAAGTTGCTGCGTTTCATCCATGGATTGAGTCCTTCCCTGGCTGCAGATGTGAAGGCACATAACCCTTAGACTATTGAGAGGGAAGCCCAGCTTGTAGAAGTATTTGCGCCAAAATATTCCAGCAAGTATAAGAATGTAATGGGTAGCATGCGTGGTGCTCCTTATGACGCTGAGAAGAAGCCTAAGTTGGGTGACTGGATGATAGGAAATCTGCAGCAGCACCCTTTCCATGGTTTCCTACTATTTCAAGGAGTAAGGTGCCCTATGCCAAGCCATATAGACCGTCATATGCCAAGCTAGGAGCCAAGCCTACTGCTGGAAATGAAAAATCAGCATTTCAGCAGTATACCAGGGCCATAATGGACAGTAGGAAGAAAGCAAACTTGTGCTTTAAGTGTGGAGAGAAATGGACCTTTGAGCATCGGGATGTGTGTAAGATGTGGAACACTGGTTCAGCCCTTATGCATTTGACCTTGGCTGGATCCACACGAATTCCATCCCTGCTCACAATATGACCAAGATACACCACCTCTTCTGCCATGAAAGTGCACTTGTTGGCTTTAGCATAAAGCTGATGCAACCTCATAAGTTCCAGCACTCACTTGACATGTCTAATGTGTTCCTGCTTATCCTTGCTATAAATGAGGATGTCATAAAAAAAACGAGCACACATTTGTAAAGAAGGGGCGGTAAAATCTTGGTCATGAGTGCCTGGAAGATCACAGCCCTGAACAGCGTCTATTTCATGAGTGCGGTGTAACATGAGTTTACAGATATGTCGGATTCCGATTCTATCTCGACTAATCCCTTCTGAACCTGATGTATTTGTGGGTATTTCGAGGAATAGGTACTGGCTGAGGGAAATTATGAGCGTTACGTTCATGCATTTCAACCAATCACAGCCTAGGACGACATCTATTGGGCCCATATCCAATGCCAAGAGATCACCTGCAAATTCATAATCATTAGAGAACTTGATTCTTGCATCTTGGCAAACATATCTGTTGATTCTATGCTGTCCATTTGCCACCTCTACTCTCAGCCCATCCTTTTCGTCCACAGGAGCATTACCACTAGCATCATAGTTACCAAGGAACAGGAATGTTCCAAAAATTTGGGTGTCGGTACGGGAACGTTTCGAGAAGGGGGAACGGGGAAACGGGAACCAGAACTCCACGTCTCCTTACACCTAGCACTGCTTACCATCCTGAGATGCATGGATAGTCAAAAAGGGTGAACAAATGGGTGGAGGAATACTTGAGGCACTTTTGTCATGATATACAGAAGTATTGGGATAAGTGGTTGGGTCTAGCTGAATTTTGTTACATTAGTACCAAACACCTTTCTATTGGCTTGAGCCCTTTTGTAGTGAGCCAATGTATGGATGCAAGGTTGGGATGCTGCCTTTTATTTTAGACATGGCTGTGAAAAATCAGCAAGCAAGAATTGACTTGGAAAGAATGGATGCCCTTCTGCAATTGGCTAAGAAGAATATGCAGGATGCTCAAGCTAAGTAGAACAAGTATGCAGATGAACGCAGGAGGTATCTTTCTTTTGAAGAAGGAGATTATGTGCATTTACGCCTCCACACGAACCGTTATGCCTCGTTGAAAGGCAACACCAACACGCAGCTCGCTCACAGGTATTACGGTCCCTACAAGATCATTTGCAAAGTGGGAGAGGTGGCTTATGAGTTGGAACTTCCCAGTACCTCCAAGATTCATAATGTTGTCCAGTGTCCTTGCTGAAGCCGCATGTAGGACAATATGTCCATGTTCTTCTTGAGCAACCACCTATGGATCCCCTATCTCCTACCGGGCTGATTAGTAGTTGCTGTATGTTGCACCTTTTCTTGGGACAGCCAGGATGTAAAGTTTTGAGGGAAAAATTCTATGGAAAGGGATGGCTGTAGTGAAGGGGGGGAAAAAGGCTAATTTAGAGGTCCTTTTTTTTTGGGCAAAGAAAGGAACCTTCTATTAATGCTTGAAAGACTTCATACAATATAACAGTCCCGAAGGTGCTGAGTATGGAAAAGAATCGGTGAAAGAAAAACCGGCTTGTTCCAGAGGAACCCAACTCACTGCCTAGGGGATCTCTGGTACAGGGCTAACAGCCAGGTGGGGGGACTATACAACCAGCTAATCCTTCACAGAGTGAATATCTAAAAAACTCCTGCAAGCGTAGAATCGAGTGCGCCTCGTGACAGTCGCCCTAGAGCTTGGGGTCCCATGCTCCCAGGTGGAGCAGAGGGTGTAGATGATATCTTGCCAGATGGTGACCATGTTAGCCGAGAGTGGAACCGGATGCTCACCCATCACCAGACTGCAGCGAGCAACCCAACTGCTCCATGCAGTAATACTGACTACTACCTCCCATACGCTATCCTCCTCCGGAGGAGGAGCGAGGCTATCAGGAGGGACCGCCTCATGGAGCTCTATTCCTTGAATGCTTTGACCGTGCATCCGGTAAGTTGGTCTCCATACGGGTCATAATTTTGAGGGCTCCCATCCAAATCCTCGATGCGCTACGACAGCTCTAGAGGCAATGAGGGATCGTCTCTAGAAAACCAGCAGAGCAACAATGACACTGCTCCTCCACCTGCATCTGCTCCAACCACGGGCCGATGGGCAAGCCTTCGTGGGCAGCTAGCCAGAAGAAGTAGGAGATCTTCTTTGGCCGCAAACTGGACCATAACCGCGTCCAAAACCTGGAATGGACATCCCAGGGCACTCTTTGGGCCCCCCCATGCCTCTCCCTCGAAGACTCCCTTCCTTCCAGTACAGCATGGACGCTCCGTTTCTCCCTCCCCTCCTATCACACGAGGTCAATCAGGTTATCCATGAGGATCTCTTACAGCTACACACATTCCGGACCTGGTTGAGACCGAGTGAACTCTCAGTGAAGCTTAGCTTCTACAGAGATCATTGCTTACATATCACAGAGGAGGGTTTTGTTGACCCACTAGGATACACATAGATCTACTTACCCCACTCACTGAGGATCTCTCTCGGGCAGTTCCGGGTCTCTTCACATAGACTTCGTATCGAAAGCGGCAGAGCAGAGCGCCTACTCCGGGAGAGACGCATATGCACATTATGTGACATGCAGGAGGTTGAGATTGAGGAGCACTTCATCTTCAGGTGTTGTGTTTACTATGAGATCCGAGGGCGTTTCTACTATCTCTTTAGAGATTGCTATGGGGTTTTGGCCCGTTTCCTCTCCTACCCAGACCAGAGGTGTTTGGCTGGCTTCATTCATGGGGTACTCAGACACTGCAAGAGGATACTTCGAGCACGGAGACAGAAGCATACTTCTTCCTTGGCTGATCCCTATCAGAGCTCTATCATGGAGTTTTTTCAGCCAGATCACATGGACTCCCACGAGGCGAGGCCTTGACATGACCGGGACCCAGAGCTAGTGACCCGATAGCTCAGACAAAGGGTTGACACGTAGATTACACTTGGGGACATCCCCTCCCTGTTTAGAGTCGGAGCTCGGCCGATAAGGGTTACTATAGCCCTTGTGCAGAGTTATAACCAAGAGGCGTGCCTGGGCCGCACCCGTGAGTGGCCGACAACACTCTATCGCTGATTTCATGCCTCCATTGCCTCATCCACCTTGATGTCCTATGATGATGATGATGAGATTGATATATAGTCGATCACCGACATGACTATGTTGTCCTTAGTACTTAGTTCTACCATTCTGCATTTTCTGCATTTTGCATTGGTGTGGATGCTTGTTTAGTAACTCCACCACCACAGCTCATCTGTACCAAGATTTTCACATTGTCATAGACCCATCGGCCTTTTGAAGACTTTAATAAACTTTCTTTCTGTCTCTCTCTCTCTCTCTCTCTCTCTCTCTCTTTTAAGGGTGGGGGTAACACCAAAGACATTATAGAATCAGAGGGAGGTAAAATTGTTACATAATATTTATCGCTTTGGGATAGGGTAGTTGGGTGTTCCAATTCGTGTCTCTCCATTATAGAATCAGAGGGAGGTAAAATTGTTACGTAATATTTATCGCTTTGGGATAGGGTAGTTGGGTGTTCCAATTCGTGTGTCTCACATAGAGCATAGTTGGGCACATAGCAGAAGGAGGTACAAACATGGAGTAGAACGTTGAAAGCCGTCACATCAACAACTATGAAATGAAAGTACAAAGTACAAAATAAAGGAGAACCCTAGGACAGTGTCCTAGTGGTACCACTAGTACTAGGTGTCATAAGACACTAAAAGTACTAGGTGACCTAAGTGCCAATAACTAAAGCTATATGGCACATACCAGGGCCCAGAAGGCATCAATACGATCAGGAGATGATGGCCTACAAACCCCCATCCATGGTATGGCCTGAAGTATTCTGGAAACATCTCAGAATACTTGGTATTTTTTGGTCATGGTGGCACATGTTCATCCCAAGGGATATAGCCACCTATGAATGTACAAGGTAGCTAGATCATGTAACAAAGGGAACCGAGTGTAAAGCCTGTCGAAAGACTTCAAACTTGGGACGAGGAAGTGCCTTTGTAAATAGATCTGCTATGTTGTCCTCTGTGGGAAGGTAGGACAACTCTATGTCTCTTGCTGACAACCGCTCTCGAACATAATGATAGTGAACCTCAATGTGCTTGGTACGTGCATGAAACACTGGATTATGTGCAATGGCCAAAGCACTCTGGCTGTCAGTGTAGACCATAGTGGAGGATGTCTAGCGGATACCAAGATCTACAAGTAACTCTCGAAGCCAGACACACTCTACTGTAGTGGTGAAGGGCTGCCTTGTACTCAGCTGGATGTGGCAACTGTTGGTTGCTTCTTGCTGAGCCAAGAGATACATGAACTGCCAAGAAAAAAACAGTTGCCGGTATGTGACACTCTGGTGTCGGAACAACCTGCCTAGTCACTATCTGTGTAAGTGAACCCTGATGGTGACCATAGAAGAGGGCTAAATCCTGAGTGCCTCTGAGATATTTGAAGACTCTCTCCACTGCCTGCCAATATTGTGTAAATTGGGCATGTGCATGAACTTGCTGAGCTGGGATACTGCATACTGTAAGTTAGGTTTGGTGTGGCACAAGTAAATGAGACATCCAACAGCCTGCTGGTAAAGAGTGATATCACATGGTGGGTTCCCATGAGGAGCTGAAAATTTGAAGCCAGGGTCCACTGGAGTAGAGATTGGCTTGCAATCCACTGGAGTAGAGATTGGCTTGCAATCCTCAAACTGAAAATGATCAAGGAGTTGTCCAATATACTTTCACTGTGACATCATAATAACCCCCTCAACATGAGCAAACTGAATGCCCCAAATAATAGTGCAGCTGTCCCATGTCTGACATTTCAAAAGCTTGCTGCAAATCAGCCTTGAAAGCTGCAATATGCTGAGTATCAGGGCGTGCCCGTGATCAGCATGCCATCCACATATAAAATCAGCACTAAAAAATCAGATCCACTCCCACGGACATAAAGAGTGGGTTCTGTTGGGCTATTCTGAAAACCAAGGGATAGTAAGTGTGCATGAATTTTAGCATACCATGTCTTGGGTGCCTGCTTCAAACCATAAAGGGCTTTTCTCAGCTGGCATACCTTGTTTTCAGAGCCAACAATCTCAAAACCAGGAGGTCATAAACTTCTTCTTGCAGATCCCCATGAACTTGCCAATGGTGATGGGCTGCAATGGCAATGACACATTTGATAGTAGTAATCCTGGAAGTGGGAGCAAAGGTGTCCTCAAAGTCAATGCCTTGTTGTTGGGCATACCCTTTTGCAACAAGACGGGCTTTGTGTCGATCTATTGTAACATGCAACGGTAATCTGATCGTGTAATTCACAGCAAGACCTTCTTTAAACCTTTAGCGAGGAATTAACGTTGTTTACCATAGAGAGAGAAAGGAAATGAGGGTAGAGAAAGAAAGAAAGAAAGTAAGAAAGAAAGTTTATTAAAGTCTTCGGGAGACCGTGAAGGTCTATGAGACTAAAGATAACTGATACAATGAGCATAACGGTGGCGGTCTCAAAACGGGCCAGCCAACCGTTTCAACAACAAAGAGGTTATGAAGGACTGTGTGTCTAGTCCTGATACAAAAATATGTGTCTACCTCCAGATGATACAAAAAAGAAGGGAGGGGCACCAAAAATGGGGCAGAGGGGGGAGATACAATATACATGTGCAGGTGGTGATCGTCAGAGACCAATCATAGAGGGGCCGTCAAATGGGAGGTCGGAAAAAACCCTGGGATAGATGATTGGCCTCTGACGTCACGCGGCCTAGTCGAGCTCGGTTGTCGGGGGCGGCGGGTGGCCCTGTGGATGAGGGCAACGGTAACCCCGGTGGGCAGAGAGCAGAGACAAGATGTCATGGACCTAGATGTGTGAGTCTGTCCGCTGGCGCAGCTGTCGTGGCTTTGGCTCTCGCTCACGTCCGCGTCGTTGGCTAGACTGAGAAGAGGTATCCTGTGACTGGAAGAAGTCAGTGATAGGCCGTTGGGTGTCCTCACGCTGTGTGCGCTGCTCGTGTCGCCGTGCTCGGAGAGAGGTATCTCGGTGGCGAGTCATCTCATGTAGGAAAGCGGCTAGGCATTGTTGATCTGGGAACTGCAGCATGTGTGGGAGGGAGCCGAATCCGTCGTGGAAGAGGCAGTGGTACCGGCCTCGAATGGCATAATAGATAGGACATCTGAAAGCAAAGTGCTCCTCCGACTCGATCTTTGCAAGTCGCAAAGTGGGCAAAGGCGGTCCTCTCGTGGGATACCCTTTGCGCGTCCACTCTCGATCCGTAATCGACAACCGATCGGGTCCTTGTACCCACTGAGGGCCCCCTCCCTCAATCAGGGGAGAATTTGCTTTATACATGGAGAGCTGAGAAATGCAAAGAACACTCTTCGAGAGAGCACGGAACGTGGTTTTGAAGAGCTCACTGTGCACATGTATAGCAGACCCAAAGACTTGAGAGGCAAGGCCAACCAATACCGAGACCTTAATGCTGTCCATGCTGACGATGTAGGACGCTTTTGCAAGGCAAGGAAGAGGCTTGTGCTGTCCATCGGAATGCAGATTTACTGCGTGAGTGAGAGAGTGAGAGCTAGGAGTGATAGATCCTATAAGAGAGCTGAGAGATGACTGAAATAAAGAGCTGAGAATGTGTAAAACTGTAAGAGATAACTGAAAAGAGCTGCTGAAACAGACCCCAAACCTTACTCCGTTCGCTGTCCCGACTCCCCATCTGATGCACTGTGTGAACACCTTCCTAGAGGGTTGAACTGATGCCAAAGGCTGAGGCTGGTCAGAGGGCCACTGGGGGTGAGTGTCAGGCTGTTCAGAGGGGGCTGAGGAGGAGCTGTAGGAGGCTGAAGTGCTGGGATAACTGAATGAGGAAAGAGGGCCTGGAGGCCCTCTATTTATAGGGCTTTTGGGGTTGGTTGGCTGGCCCCATAAATGGCAGCCCTAGGTCCCATAAATGCCAGCCCTAGGCCCCATAAAGGCCGCCGTAAATGCCAGCCCTAGGCCCCATAAATGCCAGCCCTAGGCCCCATTAAGGCAGCCCTAGGCCCCATAAATGGCAGCCTAGGGAGGGGTGCAGGGTAGCCTAAAAAGGCAGCCCTTCCCCTGCCATTCTCTTCACTTGTTCCAGCCCTGAGGGGGCCCAGAAGGGCTCCTATCCTAGGCTGGACCGAAACATATCCCTAAACCTAAGACGGAAACACTACCCTACAGTTCTCCAGTGGGTACTAGTGAACAAGGACTGATCTTCTGACTTGACCTAAGGCTGAGAGATTGACTTACGTAGCTTGTGCTTGACTTTCCCCGGACAAGGGCTCACAAAGGGGTCATAGCATACGACAAAATCTCCTAATAGGGAACTATTACACACTTGTCGATGTAGCCAGTGTGTCACTTTGCACCCAAGTGCAGGGGTGCATGTGACATCTGTGCTGCCATCAGATTTCCTTTTTAATTTGTAGACCCATCGGGTACCGATGGCATGCTTGCTAGGAGGTAGATCTACTAATTCCCATGTGTCATTTTTGGCAATAGATTGTAGCTCAGCTCTCATTGCATCCATCCACTCTTTGCTGTCAAAAGCATCTTTATGGCACAAAGGCTCTTCATTGCAAGCTGTAGCAAGGAGTGCAAACTCAAGAAAGTGACCATGCATCTGTCTATTCCCTGATCTTGTCCGGGCAGCAAGAGGTTTATCTTGTTTGCTGTCCCTCAATGTGTCAAGAAGCCATCTGGGAACTTGCCCTTGCTGTCTATTGACAGCTCTTTCTTCAATCACTGCATCATGAATATTGGGATCATTTTGTGCTGGAAGAGGAACCAGCAAATCAGCATGGGTTGCTGGCTGATCATTGCTTGTTGGAGGGCCTCTAGGAGGCTCATGTTGCTGGTCAAAGTCCCCCCCCGAGGGAAGAAGAGGTAACCAAGAGTCAAAGGCATCAAACATGTCAACTTCTGGCTTAGCTTTGCAGTCCACAAGAGGAGAAGCTGAATGTTCAGCAAATATTACATCTCTACTGACAATAATCTTCCCAGTATTTGGTTGGTACAACCGATACTCTCTGCTCTCCTGGATGTAACCAATAAATATGCATTTGATTGCCTTATCATCAAGCTTATGTCTCAGCTGAGATGGTACATGGACATATGCAAGAGACCCAAAAACTCTCATGTGGGAAAGTGAAGGCTTCCTGCCTTTCCATGCTTCATAAGATGTAACAGTCCTCAATGCCCTTGTAGGTGATCTATTCAGCACACACTTAGCACACATCACTGCATCAAGCCAAAATTTATTGGGCAAGGACTTGGCCTTAAGCATGCATCTAGCCATCTCCATAGTGGACGTGTTCTTTCTTTCAAGAACAGGATTATGCTGAGGAGTGTAAGGAGTAGTACATGAGTGAACAATTCCCTGTGAAGACAAAAATGCATCAAACTCGTTTGACATATTCTGCCCCCCTATTTGTGTTGAGGGTGACAGAAAAGCATGAGAACACTTCAGATTTGGCTTTTAAAGCATATACCCAGCAATATCTTGTGAAGTCATCAATTAGAGTCATGAAATATACCCATCAATATACCCAGCAATAAAGCATATACCTAGCAATATCTTGTGAAGCCATCAATTAGAGTTATGAAATATTTGTACCCACCAATGGCATTTTTTCTCATTGGGCCAAAGACATCACTGTGCACTAGCTGCAATTTCCTTTGTGAGAATTTTGGACAATCTTTTTGAAAAGGAAACCGATGCATCTTACCCAAAAGACAACCCTCACACACATGTTTGGAAACTGTGTGAGTTTGAGGTACATCATTTGCCATGCCCTGTGAATGTAACTTGGCAAGAGCTCTATAATTTAGATGATTCATTCTCTCATGCCAAAGATGAGTTTTAGCAAGGTGTGAATCTGAAATAGCATATAATTCAATAGAAAGTGCAGCTGAGTGATAATCAAGGTGATAAAGCCCCTTTTTTAAAGTGCCAGTGAGAACTATGTATCACGAAGATCATATACTAGGCATCTGTATCCATCAAAAATCACTCTGAAACCTGAAGTGGCAATTGCTGAAATTGAAATCAAGTTGACTTTTTCCAGGCACAAAAAGAACATTTGTCAAAGTGACAGGATGGCTTGAAATGGATGTGAGCTACACATCTCCAATTCCTTTTACAGCATAGGAAGTATTATTAGCACATGTGACAGTCCCCCCTCGAGGAGCATTAGCCAAGGAATGAAACAACTGTCTGCAAGAGATTACGTGCTTGGAAGCATCACTATCAAAATACCAAGACTGAGCATCATTAGCAGAAAAGGATGCATCAACTTTGGAGGGATCAAAAGAGCAATGGACAGGCCATGCCCAATCATCTTGGAGAGCATGTGCCTCATTGCGAACCTGGTAAAGAAAAGCTAGCTTATCCCAAGCATCCTTTGCTGTCCTGCATGACCGGATGTGTGGAATAATGATTCTCTTGCATGATAAGGCAATACATGAGTATGCATTTGCATCTCTGGAGTCCCATCTGATCTGATCTCGAGTAGTAGTAGTAGTAGTGACAGGAGTACTAGAGGAAGAAGAGTCAGGAAGATTCCCCCACGGAGGAGTGCGAGCAGTAGGGGCCAGCTACTTGAGCATTGGCTGGCCTCAAATCAATGCCTGAAACAATATTCCAAAAGTTTCTTGCAACTAGGATATGCTTCATAAGGCAGGACCACATAGGATAGTTGGTGCCATCCAACTTATCATCTTCACGGAGAACGCCAAATAAATCATTGTTGTTGCCAGCCATTGTAAAAAGCACAAGTAAAAGTGCACTGACCAAGTGATGCAAAAATAGCCTCAAGGCTTTCAACTACAAATGTGACCAAATGAGATCACTGCAAATAGAAGCTAAGGCAAAAACCCCACAATCTGAAAGGGCAAAATGGTCAAAAAGAGGGCAAATGTGGAAAAGCCCCAAATTAAGCTGCAACTTTGCAATGTGACCAAATGTCTTGCAATGTTCTGCAATTTCTTGTACATTTCATTGAAAACCACCAATTTCAGATCAAAGCAGGTAAATGTCACTGCTATTTGAGCAAATGTGGCAAAATAACCTGCAAATTTGAGAATATCCTGCAATCTGACTGCAATGTCTTGCAAAAATGCCAAAATAGACCAATCTGACTGCTAGAGATAGCAAATGTCAGATTCTCTCACTCAAATTGAGAGAAAAAGTACTTGCAAATCTGCCAAAGGCCTTGTCCTTTGCAAAATTGAAGCTCAATGTAAAAAGCCTCAATTTCTAAAGGGCAAATTGCAGCAAAAGAAGCCAAATTAAGGAAAAGGCGCCAAAAATTGCTGCAAATTGACAATTTGACGTCAAAGCACTCAAAAACCCCAATTTTGGAGATGAAATTGAGCCAAAAAATTGCAAATACTGCAAAAGCCCCCAAAACCTGGGAAGATGGACATGCACAAGTCAAGTGTGTTGACAAAACGTGCAAAGGTGACCAGGAGCTGAAAACTAGCGCTTTGGTGTCAATTGTACGGACAGATGCGTCAATCTTACGAACGTGTAGGAATGACGTGCGTGTATTGAAGCCTTGTAGGTACAAGCGTGTATAGACGACGATGGCTGTATGGATGATTTCGTACGTTGTACGGACAGATGGCACAACTTTGTACGAGAGGTGTCTGGTGTTGACGCAAGTTGTACGACGCTAACGCAGTCCACGTAGGCCTTTGTACGGGAGACTGTATGGATATGTACGTACACTTTGCTAACACTGAACGACACCTCCACGCTAGCTTTAGATGCAGGCAATGAAAGCAGCTTGCTCGGAAGCAAAAGGAAATACATAAACCTAGCTCTGATACCACTGTAGGCTCAAGGAAGCGGAAGGAGGTACAAACGTGGAGCAGAATGCTGAAAGCCGTCTAGTACTAGGTGTCATAAGACACTAAAAGTACTAGGTGACCTAAGTGCCAATAAGTAAAGCTACATGGCACATACTAGGGCCCAGAGGACATCAATACGACTGGGAGATGATGGCCTACAGGACAGAAATCACCTATTTCTTTGGCCAATCTGATCACATGGGCATTAAACTGATCTATGCCTAATCCATACTCAGTTTATTTTTGATCTCCTTTCTTGTGCCTCAGTTTATTTTTGAAACCAGCAATAGGTAGTATTTTCTAGTCCAATAAAAGGGTTGGGAAAAGGCACCTGGCGGATATTTTGAAGGGGAGGGGGGGGCAGTGTTGTCCTGATCATTGCTTATTTGCCAACCTGTTTTTGAATGCAGGCAAAGGGCATTCAGAGTCCTTGAAGCGTGCTGTTCGTGGACGAAGCAAGCCTTTTGATCTTCTTCTAAATGATTTCAGGCTCAAGAATGCTCTTGACTTAAAAAGCCAAGAGCAGGGTGCTCCAGGTTGAGATCATGGTTTCAATTTAAGCTTTGATTCTGTCATTTTGTTTTTGGTTTTTTCAAATTCCAGTGACTAAAAATGCTTTTTGTCCATTTTCTCTCGCAATGCTTGCTTACGTTTGTCTCATTTTTGCATTGGACTTCCAAGCATAGTCCGGTATAAACTGAACCTTTATTCTTTGTGGAGACAGAGATCCCAGTTCCATTAGCGACAAAGATCTATTACTTCAGGCATCATCATCAAATGCGTGCTGTGCTAGGTCATCTTTTCCATGAAGCACTGACAAGGGCAAGTTCCAGTTCTGGCACAAGTCCGGCTTCCACCAGTGAAGAGCAGGGTGCATCCTATGGGGTTTTACAAAACCTGCCTGCAGATAATACTGCACATGAATCTCAACAACGATCATTTTCTTCCAATCAAATGAAGGTTAGAAGTTCTTGTAGTCTGTGCTCCAGCTCAATAAAATCCCGTTCTTCTTTTAAAATAGCAGGATCTAATTAATTCAGTGAGGTTGCATTATTGAAGTTAGATCATTTAGGATTATTAAACTTCATTGTGTGCATGGAGGGATGTATTTATACAATGTGGCTTGCTGAAGTTCATGAAATCTCATAGGGAAATCTCATAGGTAGTCCCTGCTGTGTACAATAAAGGTGACAGAAAGTTTCTGTTATTTACATGATGTGTTTGTAGTACACATTTTCTCTAGCTGGTAAAATGTGTGAATAGTAGTGTTGTTTAATTTGCAAAGATTATCCTCCCTGAGTGGAAACTTGCACAACTTTGGCAAGCTCGTAGTCTCAAGAAAGCCAATCGAAATAGATACACACTTAGAAATTAAAGTAAAGCTGATAAAATCCCACTGCCAGCCCAGCTTGAGCTGAAAATTGGATTCTAACCTAACAGTCCAACTATAGATAAGCTGATCATTTCACTTGTACCATAGGACCATATGGAGAGGATCTCACCATATAAGTAGAGGAGAGACGGGCCATCCTACAGCAATGGGATGCCACTTGTAAGGAGGGAAAAGCGGACTAGTCCTAGATGGACACCTATTGACACTCTTGCATAGGGAGCCAGGGTCTATGCAACTCAGAGGGGGAGACCCTGACCTGCATTGTTTGGAACTGTAACGGAACCTTGTTGTTGGAGGTAGGAAACTTCTTAAAGTCATACATAGATTGTTTTCTACACAAAGGCACACCAGAGCCTAGGACATCTACTACTACCAATCTCTAGATATATGTTGGAGTCGGCCTATCTGTTAGCACTTAGCCCTATGGCCTTGTAGGCCAGGTAGGATTACTTGTGGTTGACTTTGGGGGCCTATATTGTACTTTCTCATGCAAGTACTTCGTGTACTGTCAGTTGTTGTTTGCTCCCTTGCATTCCATCTCCATTCCATTTCTCCCCGCACCCAACAGTGGTATTAGAGCAGCTTGTTCTGGATCCATCCTGCTCCCCTTACCTGGACCTTTTTCTTCAGCTCCAATCTACATTGGTGTCGTCTTGTTAAGCTTCAGCAGCTTGCATTTAGTCTCACGACTGCATCACCACTTATGTTCCATAGCCTGACGGGTCATTTGACTGCACTTCGTGAGGGCTGTTCTAAGCGCCTCCACTAGATCTACGATGTGCAGCTCCCTTAGGTCTTATTGCACCTCCCATGGTTTAGCACCGTACAATCATGTGTCATTTGTGCTGTCTTTGTTGTACAATTTACACATCGCAGTACAATTTGTACAACAAGGTGATTGAAAAGGAGAGGGTCGTACAGTTCGTACAACAACTGTTTGCAATAGCCGTACAGCCTACGCCATCATACATCTTTTACTCGCCCTGTCTGTACACGTGCGTATTGCATGTCATCCATACGTCTACTGTACAGGTGCAGAAGTCCATCGTACAATCTGCTGAGAATCTCGTCCATGTGGAAAATAAGTGAAAGTCCTTCTGAAGGCGGCCATCTCTCCAGACCATTGTAGATAATTAAGTCATAAAATGCCCATATCTATGAATGAGTGCCCATATGAGGTACTTCGGGTGTGTCTATCTACACAGACCCACAATATACCTCCCTCATCTAGATCACTGTCAAGCAATATGATTGAGTCATGCTGAAGTCAATGATTGATACATAATGGTTTGCAATCATGGCATTGAAGTCCCCAATAAGTACTTTCAAATGAGGCTCTGTATACAACGTTCAAACAGCAATCACATGACAGATTTAACTAAATGAAAATCTGTACGATCAATCATATAATCAAATTCAGCTATGTAAGTGTAGTTGACCACCTGATTGCCTTCGCCTCTCAAATCACAGATTTCTCAGCTTGTTCTCTAGCTTGTCCATCCCACTCCCGACATTGAACAAACTTCCTCACAGATATATCACCTATCAAAAGATCCCCAATCCTCGATTCCTTCCTCATAGAGCCAGAGACAACTGGGGACACGACGCTATCAGGACTAATAGAGAGACTTGTGCTCAAAATGACTCATGCATGAGGACCGCATTTATCTCTTCTTTACTGTGCGACCCATCAAGACTAAACATGGGAGTGACGGTGGCGCTCGTTAGAGGAGGATATACCCACTTGGAGACCCTAGGGGAAGAGAGGGGGGGCTCTAGATGGACCAATCAGCCTAGCACCAAGATTGCTCCATTTCTGAGGGTCTTTCTCGACGAAGCTAGCCTTTCTTAGAGCTAGAGCCTCCATCGGTCGCGATTATCTTTTCTATCCTTGGCTGACCTGCAGAGTTGGTCCTCCAAACGGCATACATGGTTCGAGCACTTAGATTGTCAGATGAGAGATTGGCCTGTTGATCGGGATCTTCCTCCCACTTCCATGATGTGTTTTGGATTTTTGGTCATCACCGGGATAGCCCTGTGTGCACTCTCCTGCAGTTAGTGCAGTTTATTTCTCTTTATTAACGTTCTCATCTTAGACATCAGCCTTGGGTGTGGATCCCTGCTTTAGTGGCCCGAGCCTTTAGGTTCTTGTATCTGGTTTTTTGGGAGTCTCATAGGTCCTTCAGTTTTTCAAAGATGTTAATAAACTTTATTTCTTTCTTGAATAAAACTTTCTTTCTATCTTTCTTTCTCTCCGGGGGTTGATGTACCTTCTGATCTTAGATGGCAAAAATGCTCTGAAGAGGATTGCAGCAGGGTGGCAAAACTGCTATGCTTTTGAGAATAGATGCCAGCAGACTGATATCATGTGATGTCATTTGAGAGCACTTCTTATTGATGCATTAGTGATACGAGTGTTGCTTTATGGTACAGAGGTATTGGGCAGTAGAATGATATTGAGAAAATCAGAAAACTTTTTTGAGGACAAATAGGAGTAAAGACTAGCACCCAATATTCTATTCTCTTGTTGGAAATTGGGCGTAGGACGATTGAGATATAAATTTACATTGTAAAGATCAAATGAGAGAGGTGAAAGGTTTAGCACCCCATTGTGAAGACCTTGGGATTGTTGAAATTTCTGATGCAGTCTGTTGGAACAAGTTTTGCAGCTTTGATTGGGGTGAGACAAAAGTCTGGATCGATATCCTGATGATCGCATAGGGTGCAGATGCGACCCTCTCTGGGTATACCCTCTGCTCGTCCACGCTCAATGCGAAGTTGGTGTGATGAGATGCGGAACTACCCGATAGATATCCTCAGGGAGTGGGGGAGGTGGATCCGTGTGTACCTTGGTGGATCAATAAATCCCTCTTCTGACATTTGCAGGAAATGGTCTCAAAAAACACTGAGCTTCATATGGGGCTCGTGGGCTGCCAACCAAGTCCTGAATGTGCGTAACTGTAAAAGATCCTTTGGGATGACACATCCTTCATGGAGTATGGACTTGCCTACTTGGAGGCTCCGAGATTGGCATTAGAGTCATCCAGATGACTAGCGGAGAGTGGGGTTTGTACAGCTTGGTACGTAGGTATCTCTAGATTGTCTGACAGTGAAGGAATTCAGAGGGACCCCTTTCCCCCCTTTCAGTACCACTTGGGGTCCCCGTCCTTGCAGATTCCACAAGAGTAGATCAATTGTATCATATTGTTTGGTTGGATCTACTCCAACTCTATACATCTACTAGGAGCTCCTAACCAAGATCTAGTTCTACCATGGTCATTTCTTGAGGGTATCAAAGGATGGAGTGATTACCACGCCCTAGTATCTAGAACACAAACGGATCTCACATGCACCGAGGATTGCCACCAGACAAGCTATGCACATTGGCAGAGGTGGAGAAAGAGGAGCACTTCATATGCATTTGCTGCACCTACTATGAGATTCAAGGATGGTACCATTGCCTCTTTAGGAGGGACACGGGTTCGGGCTGTTGGAGAGGTCACCTCCCCATCTGTAAGCCCCCAAATGAGGAGAGCATGGGGGAGGGAGACCTAGGGCAGAAGATGCCCAGAGAAGAAAGAGAGAGGGGGCTGCCACATGGGCAGCACCTCACAAGAGAAGAAGGCTGCAAAGGACGGAACCTGTGGAAGGAGCAGAAGGCGGGGACAGCAAGCCCTAGATCTGACCTGGCAGGGCGCAATGACATCAGCAGGTGATCCTGAAGCTGAACGGGAAGTACTGGCTGAAAATCTTGAAGCATTTGAGCAAGCAAGTGTACGGCACAGGACACGTGGCTGGGAAGAGGGCCTGGCAGAGGCACAGATATGGCAGGATGTGCAGGCCCAGATATGCAGCAGGAACTGTGGCTGTCAGTGGGCAGGAGGCAGGCTTTTTATAGGCTGGATACCTGCCTTGAATGGAGGGCCAGAAGACCCTGGAAGTTTGGGCCAAAAGCCCTGGGGGGTGTGCCCTTTTAGGGCTGGACCAGCCACAGACTGGTCGGCCAGTCTGTAACAGGCTGGTCGGTATTTTTACCAGCCCTTGGGGACCTATAAAAGGAGGTCCTTGAGGCCTCACTTCGCATCACTTGCAGCAGCAGGAACCAGCAGATTGGAGCAGCCAAGGAACCCTCTCTTGGGCCTATATATCAGGAGGTGAAGAAGGTGACAAGGAGCTGCAGACTGAGAGCTGGAAGAGCTGCCCACCTAGGCTGGTGCAAAGACAGCAAGGTGGAAGGGATCTGGACGGAAAGTCTACAGAAGCTCGAGGTGGAGCACGCGGACTCGAGTCTAGAGATAGCAAACAGATAGGAGAAGGACCTCGTGGTAAGATCAGAGGACCACACCATTGGTGGGACTCTGGATCTGTCTCTTTTGTATTGTGTCCATAGTTGCGGACGGAAATATATATTTTGGTGGTTTCTCTATCTGGTTGGTTCATTGTCTATTGATGAGTCTGCACACCTATTGTATGCACATAAGTAAAGAAGTTTGTGATTCCACACCCACACCGCACACTGTGTGAGCTCCTGGGCATTACTATAAGTCTTCCGCTGCGTGTACCCTCTGTTGGGTCTGCTCTAACACTGGCCACTCTCCCAGTTGATCTACTTCCATGACCAAGTTTGGATTGGCTTTTATTTGATGGAGATACGACCCATAGAGAAGGAGGTGACAGCACCACGGGAGATAGATTGAGCGCAACGGCATGTCATCGACTTTTATGCCTTTATATCTTCAAGTTAGACCCAAGACACATTGGGGTAGAGGAGGAGGAGATAGCTGACATGAGGGCAGCTTGGATCAGTGGGAAGAGACGGCGTAGAGCCAACAACAAAAAGACCACTGACTAGAGCACGGCATGGAGCTATCGACACAAAGACCACTAACCAAAGTAGAGGTCTGGCCCATCACCTCTTTACTCAGAGGGGACTGTTCGAGCTGATGTGACACCCTTGACATGCCCATTGTTACAGAGATCATGGAGACCACGTCCCCCATCACAGTGAGAGACGGCTCGATAAACGCAGATACGAGACATTTTCACATCACATTGGAGTGCCACCATGGCGCTTGGATACGTATTTAGAGCATTAGATTTTTATGGCTGAGTTTTTAGATTATCAGCTTAGCTTAGGACTTAGGAAGGACCTTAGCGAGCCCTTTGCTTCAGTCCAGAGTGGCTTTATGAGTTACTTTCTTGATTGTACATTGTCTCATAGGCCTGCGAGGCCTTTCGAAGACATTGATCCCCCCCCCTCCTCTCTCTCTCTGGCTTCACAACCAAAGAGCCCAGGCCCATGAGGGGTTGTGGGCTAAGCACATTGCACAGGGGCATGAGGTTTTTGTGAGAAAGAAGGAGAGCAAGAGTGAGCAAGAGAGAGTGAGCTGAACGTAGGTGACTCAATAGTGGACTGAATGAAGTGAAGTACAAAGAAGAGATGAGGGGTTTTGTCGAAGTGACAAAACCCTATCTAATCACTAACCGTAGTTAGGGATTAGACTGTGGTTAGGGGGGAAAACATCTAAGAGGAAAAAATGCCCCTAACCCACTTATTACATTACATTGGCCATTGCCTAGAATATAATAATAATTCTAACACCCCCCTGCAGTGCCAATGTGGTGTACAAGGTAGTGATCAATCACCAAAAGGAGATAAGTTTAGGGCACTGCGAAATGCCTCAAACTTCTCACGTGGAAGTGCTTTGGTGAAGATGTCCGCAACATTGTCATGTGTTGACACATAGATCATACTGATCTCCCCTGCATGCAACTTCTCTCTGACATAATGATAATGAACCTCAATGTGCTTCGTGCGAGCATGAAACACAAGATTCTTTGCTACTGCTATAGCTCTCTGACTATCAGTGAGAATTGGAGAAGGACCTTCCAATAAGAGACAAAGATCAGCGAACAAATGTCTCAGCCAAACACATTCAACTGTCGCTGTGAAAGCTGCCCTGTACACAGCTTCACATGAGGAAGTAGCCACTCTAGATTGCTTCTTGCTCAGCCAAGAAATGCAAGCTTTGCCCAAAAAGAAACAATTACCACTAGTGGACTGCTTGGTATCATAGTCTCCAGCCCAATCTGAATCACTATAAGCATGCATCTGCAAGTCACTCCCCCCGGGAAACATCAAGCCATAAGACTTTGTGCCTTGCAAATAACGGAAGATGCGTTTTACAGCCTGCCAATGTGTTGTCTTTGGGCTGTGCATATATCTGCTTACCTGAGATACTCCATATTGAATATCGGGCTGTGTATTGCACAAGTAGATGAGGCATCCAACAGCCAAGCTGTAAAGTGTGACATCCACTGATTCACCTGCTTCATACATAGTAAGCTTCAGCCCCGGCTCCATGGGAGTGGCTATAGGCTTACAATCATGCATGTTGAACCTATCCAAGAGCTTTAGCACATACTTGGATTGAGACATAACGATGCCACGCTTGTCTTGTATAAACAGGATCCCCAAATAAAAATTTAACATGCCCAAATCTATCATGTCAAATTTAGCTTTTAACTCAGCTTTAAAATTTGCAATTATTTCCTCATTTGACCCTGTGAGCAGCATGTCATCTACATAAAGAATGATGACCAAGATACCCCCCCCATCCTTCTTGATGTATCGGGTCCTTTCCGTGGGACTATTATGTAACCCCTTACTTGCTAGGAATGCTTCAATCTTGGCATACCATGCACGTGGGGCTTGTTTGAGCCCATATAAAGCTTTGTTAAGCTTGCAAACCTGAAGGGTATTGCCAGAAAGTTCAAATCCATGAGGTTGTTTGACATAAACCTCTTCGTGCAAGTCCCCATTAAGGAAAGCTGTTTTTATGTCCAACTGATGGACATTCGAAACAAAATTTCCAGCTATAGCAATAACCGACCTGATGGTGGTCGTCCGGGATGTAGGAGCAAAAGTCTCCTCATAATCTATGCCCTTCTTCTGTGCGTAGCCTTTGGCAACCAGCCTTGCCTTGTACCTGTCAATGGACCCATCTGGCTTCCTTTTCACCTTGAAAACCCACTTGGTACCAATGGCATGCTTACCTGGTGGTAAATCCACAACATCCCAAGTCTGATTTTTCTCAATGGACTGCAACTCATTGTGCATGGCATGCATCCAATGCACATTATCCTTTGCTTCTTCAAAAGAGTCAGGTTCTTCCTCATCAAGAAGAGTACCTGCATAAGGAGTCTCAACTAAAAGAGCCCCTCCTGCGTGCCTTACTGCACTACGAGTCCTGCCAGGCAATGGGGCCTCAAGCCTACTCTCCCTAAGAGTTTGTAGCAACCAATTTGGGACTGTTTTGGCTGCGTGTATCTCTTGAATTTCTTGCCTGACAACTTCATCCACACCCTGTGGATGTACAAAATGAACTTGTGGCTGAATCGGGGGCATGTGGATTAGAAGGAGGTTGCTGTATTTTCAGCATGAACCTCAGCTGGGGAACCAAATGCTATAGGAAGCATCCCCTCAAAAACATTATTTAAAGAAGCTGGAATTGTAAATTCTGCATGTGTATGTGCTGAATTTGCAGAAAATATAACATCTCTACTAACAAAAACCTTGCGAGAAGCAGGATTGTAGAGCCTTTGCTTTGTGCACTATACCCAAGCAAAAATGCATTTAAGTGCCTTATCTGACAACTTGTGTCGAAACTCCACAGGCACGTGGCCATATGCAACACAACCAAAAACTTTGAAGTGATCCACGGAAGGCTTTCTCCCATGCCATGCCTCATAGGGAGTGATTGTCTTCAAAGCCTTTGTGGGAGCCCGATTCAAAACATAGTTTGCACACATGAGGCCTTCGAGCCAAAACCTGTGAGGCAACTTTTTACTGGTAAGCATGCATCTATCCATCTCCATAAGAGTGCGATTCTTGCGCTCAGCTTTACCATTTTGCTGAGGTGTAAGACTTATTGTAAGCTGATGCGTGATGCCCATAGTTTTTTCCATACGTTACCATACACATACGTCATACGAGTACGGAAGTATGATTGGAGTATGGTTCAGCCCCTGAGGTTGGAACAAACGTGACCCTAATTTTACCCAAAAAATTTCAGAAAAATATAGATTGATCATTGATCATTGTACACATTAAATTGACATAGAGGTATTAAACTGAAACTTGAAACTTGTATTAATTTTAAAGTCATCACTCGTGAGTCGTGAATTGTGATTCATCATTCATGAACAACTCCAGCCTCCAGAGACCGGAGTCATCTGGATTCTAGATTTTGATACATCATACATAGTGTCCACTGTCAAATGATGGAATCATAGATCATAGATCAATAATCAATATTACACCAAAACATCATGATCAAAGGAAGTAGGTACTAGTAACTATACCAAAACATGAAGGCAAAACATCATAAAGAAAAGGCTGCCAGTGTGCCACAGCCCGGAAATAAAGCATGCGTGACAATTCACAACCAATGAGGCTCAAGCCTCAAGCTGCATCTTCATCCTCATCCTCATCATCATCTGCATCAATGCCCGCACCCTCCTCCTCATCCTCCTCCTCCTCCTCATCACTATCATCGTCATCTGCCTCGCCATGGAACTCCAAAAGACTAGAGCTGCTTGAAGCTGCAGCAACATCCATCGTTCGTGTAAGTGTAACAATAGGGGCTGCAATGTCTTCTCCCTCTATATCTGCTTGCCTCCCTAGCAGCCTATCATCATCCTTCTCCTTGTTGATCATTTCTAGGGTCACTTCTATCTTCTCAAATCCCCTTTCCTTGATTTTGGAAATGAGACGCAAATTAGTATGGATGTATACTAATTTCTTGGTATTCTTTGGAAGCAACCTATTCCTTCTTTTAGTATGGATAAGAGAGAATGTGCTCCAATTCCTCTCACAAGGAGAAGCACATGTGCCTTGCGAGAAAGAAAGAAAGAAAGAAAGTTTATTAAAGTCTTCGGAAGACCGATGGGTCTATGAGACTGTGAAAATCGTGATACAACGAGCTGTGGTAGTGGAGCTACTAAACGAGCATCCATACCAATGCAAAATGCAAAATGCAAAAAATGCAAAAATGCAGAATGGCAGTACTAAGTCCTAAGTACAACATAGTCATGTCGATGGTCGACTATATATCAATCTCAGCATCATCATCAATATCATCATCATCCCCAGCAACAACAAGATATCAAGATGGATGAGGCAGTGGAGGCATGAAGTCGGCAATAGAGTGCTGTAGGCCACTCAGAGGTGCGGTCCTTGCACGTCTCCTGGTCGTAGCTCTACGTCTAACCAGGGCTATTGTAACCCCCGTCGGTCGGGCTCCGGCTCTAAACAAGGAGGGGATGTCTCGAAGTGTGATCTGTGTGTCGACCCTCTGTCTGAGCTGTCGGGTCACGGGCTTCGGGTCACGGTCATGTCGAGGCCTCGTCTCGTTGAGGTCCATGTGATCTAGCTGAAAGAACTCCGTGATAGAGCTCTGAGAGGGATCAACCGAGGAAGAAGTTTGCTCTTGTCTTCGTGGTCGGAGTATCCTCTCGTGGTGTCTAAGTGCGTCATGAATGAAACCTGCCAAACACCGCTGGTCTGGGTAGGAGAGGAAACGGGCTAAAATCCCATAACTATCCTTGAAGAGGCAGTGGAAGCGTCCTCGGATCTCATAGTACACAGGATACCCCGGGATAGAGCTATCAATGGTAGCCTGCTACGCCTCGAGGTATAATCCCCATATTCCCTAACTTGGTACAGATATGTGATGACCTGAAATGCAGCATCTAGCTGTAAAGGGGGTGACCCAAACTCAGCCTAAATGATCTGGTGAGGAACGGATGACTTACCACGAATCATTCGTGATAACATGAGAACCTGTAGCCACTCCACACGGGCCCACTCTGTATCCGACAAGTCTGGCCCCTAGCAAGGGCTGTCATACATCCCCGCTGGGCGAGCCAAGGAGTCAAAAAGCAACCCCTTGGTGCATGGATCCTGAAAGTGTGAGCGGAAGCACTGCCTCTCTAGCCTAGCCAATGAGGCATACCCTCTACTCAAGCGTGCCTGCATCGCGGGTCTCATAGTGAAGCTCGGTCCGGAGAAGATAACCCCAAGATAAGTGTATGATGAAATTATCTCAACAGATGACCCCGCAAACGTGAACTGCTCCTGACGCATGATGGCTCGAGATGTATTGAAGATCATGACCTTGGTTTTACCCATGTTGACCTTCAAATCATGAGACTCATAAAAGGACTGTAGTGCGTCTAGGTGTCTCTGAAGCCCCTCTGCTGAGGAAGACGAGAGCCACGTCATCTGCTGAGGTAGATCTCTTGGTCATAACCCAAGTCCTGTAGGCGCCATATGAGGCAGGCTCTCTGGACCGTGTTAAATGCCTTGCGGAAATCCACAAGCAACAATAAACCCTCTGCTTCTGTGACGTCGCCTCCTCGATGATACATCTGAGCGTCAGAATTTGGTCTATGGTTCCATGATCACGCCGGAATTCGGCCTGTCCTGTTGCTCTAAGTACTCGACACTCTGCTAGTCTGCTAACCTCGGAGTCAAGTACTGATGCATAAATCTTGGACATGACATGTCCAATCATAATGGTCCTGTAGTTCTCCGGGCTCATGGGATCCCCTGCCTTGTGGATGGGTGAGATAGTGTTAATGGTCCAAGTGTGTGGAAATCCCAAACAAACCGCTTCATTAAAAAGCTTTGCTAAGATCGGGGCTAGGAGGTTAATCCCATATGCAGTGAACTCAGTGCATAGCCCCTCATGATCCTTCGCTCGACCATTATGAAGTTTCATTACGGCATCCTTTACCCCTCCACTAGTGAAGAGGGTGTAGGATGTGGGACGAGGCATGTGTGAGAGGTTCGGGACTGGCTGATTTGGGATGTCATAAAGTGTGCGTGCATAATCAAATCAGATTTGGGTGTCAGTGAGTGGCGGAGGGGACCGTCCTTCTAGAAATCTCTGCCAGAAGTCCTTAGAGTTGTTACTAAACAAAATGTTCAGTAGCTCCTTCTCGTTTCGACGAAAGAAGTCTAGTTTCTTCCTCCGTACCAACGTATCTGATGCGCTTGGAAGATTGTTTTTGGTTTCGAATCTGAGTTGACGGCGTAAGGCCTTGCACTCATCAGTGTACCAACTATTATAGGGTACGGTTCCAGGGGGTGGTGGGTGGGTGGAGCGGGTGGTGTGGGGAAAAGCAAGAATGGTAGCCTTGTGTAGTGAGGGGGTGACAAGGGCAGCACGATTCTCTAAAAGGGGTATGAAGTCAATATAATCGAGAAGTATGTATAGACGGCCAGAGTAAGAATGTGAGTGATCCCGATCAAAGCGTATATCGTGGTAGGTGGAAGACAAATAGGCATAGTGCTTTTCCACAAAGTTGGTGTAACATCTCCCTATCATGTGAATGAGGAGCTGATGCATCTGACACAGCCATACCTGAATCCCTTTTCTTTTCTTTAGCTATGCGCTTCTTGCATTCACCTATATAATGAACTGGCTTCTTGCAGTAGTGACATGCCCTGGCTTATCTGCATCACCTTTAGTCTTATAAGAGGGCTGTCCTGAATCAGCTTTATGCTGATGTGCAGGCTGATTGGCATGTTACTTTTGCTACCCTTTTCCTTTGGGTTGAACTTAGAAAGCTTGGCATGCTCGCTAGCCCGTGTTGCCATATTTCTTCGTGTCTGCTCCTCCTGCAACAGAAGTCCTACCAACTCGTGAAAATAGAGGATGGCTGCCCCTCCTCAATGACAAGTTGAGTGAGGTGTGGAAACCAAGATAAGACTTAGGAAGAGAATTCAGAGTGGTGGTAATCATCTCTGAATCTGGAATGACTTCATCAATATTCAGCAATTGCTCCCTCAAATCTTGAAGCTTTGTGAGGTGAGTATTCATGGAATCTCCCTCATCCATGTGCATGTGAGAAAGCTCTCTCTTGAGGAAGGAAACTCTGGCTTCATTTCTTGCTACAGACAAATTCTCTAACAAGCTGCCTTAGATGTCTTGCATGACCGAATGTGAGGAATAATGAATCTCTTGACAGAGAGAGAAATCATTGATAGAGCTTGTGCATCCCTAGAATCCCATCTTTTTTGTTCTGCTGTGGGAGCCCCTAGACCAGGAACTCCAACTACTGGTGTTGCATTTTGACCTCTACCTGTGCCTCCAGCTGTAGGAGTGACAGGTGTAGCCACTGTATCTGGCATTGCTTCATCTCCATTGACATAATCCCAGAGATGTCTGCCAACCAAGATGTTGCGAACCATAAAACTCCACAAGGAGTAGTTGGTGCCATCCAACTTATCCTCCTGTGTGAGGACTCCAAACAGCTCCTTGGGGTTGTTCTGAGCCAATTTTGCCCGATAAACTAAAAAATACAGCAAATTGAACAAGTAAAATCCCTTCCTGGGATGCAAAATGCACAAGTAAAATTTGCCAAAGAAAATCTACCCACAGTGACAAATACTGTCACAGCCTATCAAAGGCTCAAATTGCACCACAATGCTCTGCTAATTGCCCAAAAGTTTGCAAAAAATGGCAAAAGTCTGCAAGTTGACCCAGAACTGCTTGCAAACCTACAAAATGCGCTTTTAATTGCAAAATTGCAACCCAAATGCAAAAGCCCCAATTTCTTGTGGGAAATTGCATACAAAAGAGGGCAAATGGTCTCAAAGCCCCAAATGTTGCAAAATTTGCACTATGCTTGCAAAAGCCCCAAATTTCACTGCAAAATTGCAGTGTAAAAGCAAAAGCCCCAAATTCTCTGCAAGATCTAAGCCAAACAATGGCTATATGCAAATTGATCCTGCAAAGAAGACCCTGCAAAGGAAGTGTACAGACACCTGCAAATGCACGGAACTGTTAGTATGAAATTGACAGTACGGTTGACGTACGGATGTACGACATGTACATCAAATGTTGTACGGAATGTACGGCAAAGTATAGCGCTGGCGCAAAAATGTACGGCTAGCGTTGTACGGGATGGCGATGTACGTCGCACTGACAGCCACTGTACGGACACGCAAGTACTGAGAGTTGTACGGTTGGCAGAAGGCGATGCTGCAGTACGGAAGGCGATGCTGCGGGTGTACGGACCTGACAGCTTGTACGGACGGCAGCACTCTGCAGTAGGGGGTACGGGCGAGAGCAGGGCTGACGTGCAGCACGGACTGCTCACGGGAGCAGTTGTACGGAATGTGATGGGAGCTGCATGCTTGGGAGTTGTATGGACGGGAGCTGAGAGCAGATGCGAGAGCTGGGAGCAGGTGTGGGAAGAAACTCTGCTTTGATACCAAATGTGAGAAAGAAAGAGAAAAAGTGAGCAAGAGAGTGAGCTGAACGTAGGTCACTCAATAGTGGACTGAATGAAGTGAAGTACAAAGAAGAGATGAGGGGTTTTGTCTAAGTGACAAAACCTTATCTAATCACTAACCGTAGTTAGGGACTAGACTGTGGTTAGGGGGAAAAACCTCTAAGAGGGAAAAATGCCCCTAACCCACTTATTACACTACATTGGCCACTGCCTAGAATATAATAATAATTCTGACAGTTTTGGCTCCAATCTTGGTGCAGATATGCAACATGCAGTATGCCATGACTTCCCCATTGCTTGGAGTACCACGACCGTTGTGCCAATACACAAAGCAAGGGACCTCATGGACACGGGGAATTACCGCACCCTCATGATTGGCCATAACACTAGCCAAGGTCTATGGATTGGTACTAGAGAGAGAGATCAACTCTTACACTGAGGCACATGGATAGTGAGCCTTGGGACAGGTTGGTCACCGGAGGTAGCATTCCACTCTCGATCATATCTTCACCTATGGGCTGTCATTGAGGAGACGAGTTTGAGATCCAATCCACGCATGCTTTGTAGAATTTCAGAAGGCCTTTGACATAGTCCCATGAGCCTGCATGATTAGAGACTCCAAGAGATGCATATTCCAAGGGACATGATCTAGGGGGTGATGAGCCTATATGAGTCAGTCAGAGGGAGAGTCTAGGCCCTAGATTGGATCGAGAAAGAAAGAAAGAAAGATTTATTAACGTCCACGGAAACCTCGCGGGCCTATGGGACAAGGTGCACAGAAAAGCGAACTCATACAAGCCTCAATAGGCTGGAGCAAAGGGTATGCTAGGACCCTCGCTGAGTACTAATCTATGTCAATAGAATCATAATCATAATCATATCATATCAATCAATCTATCGCGGCGCTGAGACGAAACCGAAGCCTGGTACAGTGATGGCTCTCTGGGGGGCTGCAAAAATATATCGTATATGTGTCTGTTGAGCTGTCTCGCGTTGCGGTGGGGGGCGCGGTCTCCTCGCTCTCTAGACTCTCTGGGCTATGTCTAGAGTGATCCCTCAATGGGCTGGAGCAAAGGGTATGCTAGGACCCTTGCTGAGTACTAATCTATGTTAATAGAATCATAATCATAATCATATCATATCAATCAATCTATCCCGGCACTGAGACGAAACCGAAGCCTGGTACAGTGATGGCTCTCTGGTGGGCTGCGAAAATAGGAAAGCTGTGATAGGTCGGACCTCAATAGAGTGTACTCTGGGGGCTCTGTCACACATGTGGCCTTTGCGTCCCTCTCTCGGCGGTACTGTGCTGGTTGTGTTAGAACATGAAGTCAAGTGTGAGGGTGTCCTAGAGTCCTAGGGTGTCCTATAGTTGTGTGGGTGTGAATGTGTCTAGTATGTGAGCAATTAGTACCACCTCCTAGAGTTAGGTGAGTTAGGTATGTGAGGTGGAGGCTAGTGATCTCACCTGTGACGTCAGAAGATGAGGCTTCCCAGCCTATAAAATGGGCATTGTACTTCATGTTATCTATCAATCGCATCAAGTTGTTATGTGCCCCATATCTGTTTCCATCATGTGATTGCTCCCTGGTGCCTTCACATGGTATCAGAGCTAGCATGGAGATAGCTTCTCTCTACTTGGTCTCCATGAGCAAGAATCTCTACTTGTACCTCCTGAATCTGCCCGATTTTGTTCAACTCTCTCTTGCCTAAAGCTTGATATTGTTTCTATGGTGGAAAGGACGACCAGAAGCACATATGGCTTCCTAGTCATGCTACAAGAAACGGCGTTGTTTCTAAAACCTACGTAGAATTTCTCACTACGGGTTGGAGCAGGGGACTCTTTCTATTAAGGTGCCTTGCCTCTGCAACACGGGGTTGTTATTTCTAATCTCTTTTCGTCTAGCGAGGTGGCTCTATGTGATCGTGTGGTTATCCCAAAATGCTCAGCTGAAAAGGCATCGTCACATTTCGCCTTGGCTGATTTTCCATCAAGCTTTTCTATTCGTGCGGACTCCAGTAGCAGTCAATTGTTGCTACATTTGCACCGTGTTCAGCTTTGTTCGACATGCTTATTGATATTGTCACAGTTTTGATGCACTAGCTGTGACGAGGCCCATTCAGAAATCCAGTCGCACAACATATCTGTGACATTAGGGATGGGACGTGCATTTCTTCTTCTTCTTCAAAGAGTTCTGCTGATCAGAAATTGTTCACAAATCTACAGCGCTCAAAATCCCCGACAACAAACTATGTCGCTTCTGAATAGTCATCCCTGCTTTCACCGGCTTAGCTCTCCTCACAGGTAGCGTACTTGGTGAAGATGACGATGAACAGTTCAGACTTCTACTGAGCAACGATGCTGCACAATGAGTTGGCTGGTGCTATGTACTTGGTTGATACGATCATTGCTGTAGCTACTTCGCCTCCCACATCAATCTACAAGCCGCCTCTTATTGCTTACTGAAGACTATGGACCAACAGCTTTCGAAAATAAATTGGGGCTTTTCTTGTTTTCTCCTTTTTTGATCAAAATTGAAGAGGTAGAATTGCTCAATTCTAATTCCCCACAATTTGACATTGGTAACTCTCAATTTAGCATTTTGAGAGTCATGCTGTGATTTCTCCGCGCAGCTGCTCCTATGGGCTTCATCGACTTGTTCTTCGAGGGCATTCATGCCGGGATCTTCATTGACACTCGGATTCTGGATGTGCATACACCTGTATGCAGCAGTTGTGCGGAGGACATCTCTCATTTCGAGAGATCTTTTTCCTTCTTTGGGTATGTGGGTGCTCTGCCCTTGCATTATGCATAAAAAGAATGAAATAAATTGTAGTGTGTGTTGGTCAATAAAGGTTCTCCGCCTTGGATAGTCCTCCTAAAAAGATGTATTAGTTTTCCTGTTTATTTGTGTGTGGCTTCCTACCACTTCATGTTATGAAGCCATGGGGGGATGTATTGGAAGGAGTCCTTCAATTGATGAGTTCTCCATTGTTGAGCCTCTGAGCCATGCTTGGTAGAGCCTCTGAGCCTGTTGTGCCATGCTCTTAGTCTTTTGCATCCATGCATGTTGGGCCTCTGAGCCATGCTAGATGAGCCTCTGAGTCTGTTGTACCATGCTCACTAGCCTCTGAGCCATGCACACTTGCCTCTGAGATTGCATAGCCTTGGATGTTGTCATGGCTATGGCTTCTCTCCTCTATTCTCTCACCTTTCCTTCACGGGGGGGGGGGGGGGGGGGGGTGTTAGAACATGAAGTCAAGTGTGAGGGTGTCCTGGAGTCCTAGGGTGTCCTATAGTTGTGTGGGTGTGAATGTGTCTAGTAGGTGAGCAATTAGTACCACCTCCTAGAGTTAGGTGAGTTAGGTATGGGAGGTGGAGGCTAGTGATCTCACCTGTGATGTCAGAAGATGAGGCTTCCCAGCCTATAAAATAGGCTATGTACTTGCTGTGATAACACAAAAAATCTATCAACATCAGTTCGTGCCTCAGATCTTGTCTCTCACCCTCTCCCCATTTTTAACAGTTGGTATCAGAGCAGGTCTTCCCTGACTGAGCCTTGCCTCATCACGCACGATTTTCCTGCCATGTCTCTGCGATAACATTACCGCACGTCGCCATGTCTACGTTGCTGACCAGCAGGCCGTTCCAGTTCTGCCCGCTATCTTCCCTGAAGCTGCGCCATTCTGCCCGTCCTCCCTGGCAGTCTGCTCATGCCTCCCTCGCAATCTGCTCACGCATCCCTCGTAATCCTACCCATGCTGATGCTACCTCTTTCCTGCTAACTCCTCTACCCGCTACCTCTCTCCTCCGCTGGGCCACTCTTCTGACACTTTCCTGCTAACTTCCACTACCTCTCTCCTCCGCTGGGCCACTCTTCCGTCATCTCCACGTTGCTGTCAGATGGCCGCTTCAGTTCTGCTCTCCTCCTTCCGCCCCTGATCTGTGCAATCTCCAGCAGCAGTATTCTGCCCCGACGACCTGCGTCTGAAATGAGCCACCATCGTGGAAGAATTCCAGCACGTTTTTGGCCTCCAAATGGTGATTTTTGCTGCTACTGTCGCCATATGAAGCTGCCCGTTTTTGCTGATTAATCGACCCTATTTTGGAGGAGGGTGCTTCAGGGAACAAAAACGAACTGATTCCAGCTTGTTTTTCTTACTGTTCAAGCTGTCATCAGCTCCAAAATCGCCGCCACATTTGGAAGGGATTCAGACCGACCTTGAAGCCTAGCACTTCTGCTCCATGACGACCTGAAGAGCGGCTTGTTCCAGCCCATTTCTGAGCCCAAAACCCTAAATTGCGCTTGTCAAGAATTTTGCCTCATTTTGGGTGAATTTGTTGGGGCTTTTATGGTCTGAAGCTTCCCTAGTATTGCTAGAACACTATGCTCTAGGAAATTTTGAAAAGCCCCAATTTTCTGCAAACCCTAATTTTGCAGCAACCCTAACCCAAAAAAATTAGGGCTTTTCTGTCCTATGTCTTCCTTTGGCATAATTAAAGCTTCTACCATGTAAAATTTGGGCCTTTTTTTGCAAAATTTGAGTAAACATTGTAAGGGATTTAGACACTGGCTGTAATAACAGCTAAGACCTTCCCACCAATGGATAGCATAAAAAAACTCCTCGTTCATCGAGAAATTCTCAGGGAGCAATTTCCCAACTTGGCAGACAAAACTCAGGCTTCTTCTTATGCAAGAAGGCATCTGGAATATCACCAATGGCAAGGAGCCAAAACCCCAAAGTGATGATGCTAGAATCAGTTGGTGGGAGAACCAAAATGATAAAGCAATGGCTATCATTGGCCTAGCTTTAGTTGACAACCTTATCCACCATGTGGATTTTGATAAGACTGCAAATGACGTTTGGGAAAAATTAGAGAATTTGTTTGGAAATAAGATCAATAATTCCAAAGTATTTCTCAAACAAAAACTCTTCAAGCTCAAGATGAAGGAAACTGAAACCCCTAATGAACACTTGAGCAATCTTGGGTCAATTCTCCAACAATTATCTGCCATCCAAGCCATTGTTGAAGATGATGATCAAGTTGCTGTACTTCTCTCAAGTATTGAAGACATTTCCAAGTACAATGAGATCCTTGTTGTCCTAAGAGTCAGCCGCAATATGAGCTTTAAGGATATGGTAGCTCATCTCATTAATGAGGACCGTAGGCTTACAGAGAAAGCAGAATCTTCCTTTGAATCTGGCAAAGCATTCTTTCTCAAGAATAAGCCCAAGAAGAAAGGAAAACCTCTTAAATGTAATTATTGTCAGAAGCTTGGCCATCCAGAGGATCGTTGCTTCAAGAAGATGGCAAAGGTACAAGCCAAAGAACATGCCAATCTGGTTGCGGAGCAGAGCGAGGACGAAGACGATGAAGCTACACCTTCTGGACCTGAAGAACAAGCCTGCACTGCTACTGTTTCTGGTCTATCCCTCCATGAGGTGATAGATGAAGAGTGGGCTTTCTAGAGTCATGTGTGTTAGGTACTCTGCCTTGGGTAGTCCCCCTAAAATGATGTAATAATTTGTCATTTTGTGTGCCTTGTCCTATAAAAGGCTCCACTTATTTCCATGTACCCAGTTAGGAGACAGGGTGGTTGTTATGTCTTTTCTTTATCAGGCCTGGCCGAGTTCCAGGATGTTGGTGTACTCCCTAGACCTATGAGTTGGTCGTGCATCCATGCTCAGATTTGAGTCTCTGATCACGTTGACACCTAAGCCATGAGAGTGCTTGGTTCAACCTCTGAATTATGCTCAGCTGTTAGCCTCTGAGATTGCCTGGGATGCACAGTCTGGATGATGTCATAGTTTCTCACCCTAGCTCCGAAGGGGGGTTTGTTGGAATCGGAGTCCTAGTGTGTGTGGTCCTAGAGTCCTAGGAGTGTCCTATAGTTGTGTGAGTGTGAAGAGTCTTGAGGCAACCTCATCTATGAGGTGTCTGTGTGGGAAGATAAGGCTTGCTCAGCCTATAAAAGAGGCTATGTACTTGCTGTGATAACACAAAAAATCTATCAACATGAGTTCGTGCCTCAGATCTTGTCTGTCACCCTCTCCGCATTTTTAACACTTGGTATCAAGTTGCTCATCCAGACTGCTCTCATATCGGCTAGCTCCTCTACCTCCACTCCACTGTGTTCGGGGGCTGACTCAAATGTATAGAAGTCTGTGATGTGCCGCTGTGTCCGATCATCCTCTATGTCTTGTAGTGGTCTGACCACCCCTTGCTGCTCTCTGATCTGTCATAGAAGCACCTCTGTATCGCCACATCTCCATCAGATAGAGTTCGATATAGACCTGGTCATGGAAATGGATCAGTCGTGACAGAGGACCGAAGCCATTCCCCTCTAGGTAGAGGCAGTGGTAGGCTGTAGTGTCCTCGAATCTCGTAGTAGGCTGGGCAAACACAAAGAAAATGCTCCTCTGTCTCAACCGCCCCCAGCATACATAGCGTGCAGATCCGTTGCTCTCTAGGTATACCCGTTGCTCTCCTTGCCTCAATCCTCAGTTGATGGGATAAAACCCGCATCTGACCAATGGCAATCCTTAGTGCATGAGATACTCCTCTATCCTCGAGATACTTGGGTCTAATAATGAATCCCTTCTCTGATACTCTCAGGAAGTGATCGCGATAGAACTGGGTCTTGGTGGGGAGTTCCTGGTTCTCTCTCCAAGTTCGTGATGTGTGAAGCTCGAGGATGTCTAACCATATAATACGGTTGATCTCATCTCGCAGGATCGACTGAGGAGGTGCATCCATGCTATACTGAAAGGGGGGAAGCCTATCCATCTGGATACCGTGCCTAGCAAGCCATGTAGGTATGCGTGCATACCATGTGTCTGCCCCGCTCTCTGCGAGTCGTCTGGATGACTCTAGGGCCAACCTCGGAAGTCTCCAATGGGGTAAGTCCCACACCGTGTGGATGAAAGTCACTGTCTGAAAGATGGCATCAACCTGGAGAGGTGTCATGGCGAACTCTGCTTGTACTATCTCTTGTGGAACTAAGGGCTTACATCGGATCATCTTGGATCCCATCGTCACCTGTACTCGCTCGAAGCTCCTCCAATCTGTCCTCGGAAGATCGGACCCCCAGAAAGGTGCTGCATACATGACAGTCGGCCACACTAGTGTGTCGAAAAGCCAACCCTTCGTCGGTGGATCCTGGAAGTGCACCTAGAAACACTGCCGCTCTAGTCTAGCCAAAGCACTACGTCCTCGTGTGAGCCATGCTTGGGCTGCATGCTTCATCGTGAAGATAGGTCCTGTGAAGACTACTCCCAAATGTGTGTATGACTGCACTATCTCCACTGGTTCACCACGAGAGGTGAAAGTGAGTCGGTGAGTCACTGCTCGTGAGGTGTTGAAGATCATAACCTTAGTTTTCCCAAGGTTGACCGTCAGATCTCTCTCTCTGCAAAACACCTCTAATGCCTCCAGATCTCTCTCCAGCCCCTCCGCTGAAGAGGATATAAGGACTATATCATCAGCATATAACAATATCTGTATGAGGAGATCCCCCATCAATGAGCCCTCGCCACCTAGGCGATCTATGAAAGATGTGATCTCATCAATGTAGAGTCCAAAGAGAGTCGGTGAGAGAGGGCAGCCCTGCTTCACCCCAATGGTGCTTTCGACCCAATCCGATAGACTGCCTAGGGCACGGACCCTACCTTTGATTGACTCATATAAGCTCATCACACCCCAAATCAGCATCTCTGGTATCTGCATCTCATGTAGTCTCCTGATCATGTAGGATCGTGGAACAGTGTCGAAGGCCTTTCAAAAGTCTACGAAGCATGTGTAGACACTCTGATGTCTGGACCTCGCCTCCTCAATGATAGCCCTTAGAGTGAAAATATGGTCTAGAGTAGAGTGCTGCCTCTTGAATCCTGCCTGCCCTAGTGCTCGCTGCCCTTTTGCCTCTGTATGATTGTTGATCTCTCTCTCTCTAGTACCGATCCATAGATCTTGGCCAGTGTGTGGTCAATCACGAGGGTGCGATAGTTCTCGGTGTCCATGAGGTCTCCTGCTTTGTGTATCGGTACGATAGTAGTGGTGCTCCATGCTGGTGGGAAGGCGTGACAAACTGCAAGGTTAAACATATGTGCAAGAATTGGTGCTAGGACCTCTTGCCCATGTGCGAAGTGCTCTCTATCTGAAGGCCTTCATGATCCTGTGCTTTCCGGTTGTGGAGCCGGCGAAGTGCAGCCCGACATCGAGGCAGCTCTCTAGGCCAGGAAGGATGCAAAGAGCAGCCACCATGGTGGAGCAAGTTGCGGCAGCCACAGTGAGGGTTGTTTTTTCAAGACACTGTTGGAAGTCCAAAGAGTAAGCTACAAGACCCTGCAACAAGATTATGATAGGGCTGTACACGAGCTTTCCGTGGCTTTCGACAGTTTTGAAAAGCAGTCCATCGTCCTGAGAGATTTCCAAACTAGAGTGGAAGTCTTGGAAACGGCCTATGTTGATGTTTTTGAGCAATTTAAGTGACTTCAAAAGATGGTGAGGGATTTAGATGGATGAAGTTGTTGCACAGAGTGAGTAAACAGTGGAGGAGATGAAGGAGAACATCCGCAGCTAGGCCTGGGCATAGAGGACATGTCTGGCGGTGTCTACCTCGGGACATCATATAAGGAGCACGCATAAGTGTGCCACACGCCCAGATCAGTGATGAGGATGGGTGGCTTCCCCTCCGAGAGGAATCCCCACCCAGTGGTTGGGTCGCATTTGCGCAATGATTTGATGATCTCATCCATCCTATGTGTGAGGAAGGCTTGCCTCTTGTGGCGCGTCAACCGTTGAAAGATCCCGTGTGCCTCTTGTGACGTCAATTGACTCAGGGCTCGCTCCCGTGTGAGGTGGGCTCGCATCTCTCTGCACTCATCATCAAACTAGGGGTTTTGAGGCATCTTCCCATCTCGTACCCGTGAAGATCAGGTCGTAGGAAAGGAGCTGAGGTGTGGGCGAGGTCTAGATCAGCCTCCAATAAGGCCGGAAGCTTTCTGGCTAAGTGACACACATACAGTGGATGCAGGGCACGGTCAAAGTGGATTTGGGTATGGGTAGTGGTAGGGACTCTCCCTGTGCTTGGTGTAGTAGCAAGAACATCGAAGGCTATATATGAGTGGTCGTCTGCAAGTTGGGGGGGGTATGGTGAGGTCATGTATCCATGAGACAAAAGCCAGTGGGCCCAGTAAGTAGTCCACTATGCTAGTCCCGCCTCCATGTGGGAAGCATGTGAATCCCTCAGATGATGGCCAACTCTGAAGGCCATTCTAGGTGAGGTCGTGGACAGCTCCCAACTTAAGCAGGTGTCGCCCGTATGCTGTCACATGTGAAGTATCTGTAGAGAGTCTCTGAATCCCAAGTTCTACTGCATCTAACTCTGGCATCATGTGGGGATCTCTCTCATATGTGAAGTCAAGTAAGCCCACTTGCTTGTCACTTGTCCTTGCATTGAAATCCCCTAGAAGGAGGGTGTCTCCCTGTTTGGAGAAGTTTATGATATCCTCATGTATCGTCTCATAAGGGCCGTGCCCCTCTGTAGTGACATCATGGGCATATGATGATGTGTCATGTGTGGGGGGAAATAGCATACCGCAATGAAGATAGGTCGGGCATCTAGTGGCTGCACTCGTATCCACATGTGACGTGCATGTTCCTCTCTCAGTACCACATAATGAGTGGTCTCAAGTGTGTTTTGAAAAGGACAGCTCCAGAGCCTCGTACCCCACAATCTCTCCTCATTTCTTTCCTATGAGTAGAGTCCTAGTGTACCCTGTCACTGTGGGCAGCCCTCTCTCTGGGCTCTCATGTGTCTCAGTGTAGAAGATGACGTCTCTGCTTGTGTATGTCTCCGAGAAGCCACCTGGGTCGGACCAAAGTGTGCCATTACAGTTCCATACAGCCATACTCGGCTTGTTTTGTGCACTCTTCTCCCGGCTCTGGCACCATTATAGTTCACCCTCTTCCTTCTCCCCTTCTCCCTTGTCACCTCTGTCGACTCTTTCTCGAATAATCACTCACTTTGCCATCTTTGTAGGCAGCCCATTTCCCTGCCTCTCTTGCTGCCATAACCCGTATCATCCCTTCTTTCCTGCTGCAACAGCGTGAGATCGTCATCCAAAAATACATCCAAAAATACTATGGTCCCTTTCAGGGTTGCCCTCATGCTCATGAGAGTGGACCTGTCCATAGCTGTTCGTAGTTTCATTACAAGTGGTCTTGTTGGAGCTTCAGCTTTACCATGGGTGTCGACGGCACTAAAGTGTCAAAAAGCCAGCCTTTCGTCATTGGATTTTGAAAGTGCGCCTGGAAGCACTTTCTCTCTAGTCAGGCCAAAGCACACTTCCCATGTGTGAGTCGTGCCTGGGCTGCTTGAGTCAGTGTGAAGATGGGTTTTGTGAAGACAGCTCGCAGGTATGTGTAGGATTGCACTATCTGCACTGGCTCACCTCGGTAGATGAAGCTGTGTTAGTGAAGCACTGCGTGCAAGGTGTTTAAGATCATAACCTTGGTTTTCGCAATGTTGACTGTTAGGTCTCTCTCTCTCTCTCTCTGAGACATACATAGGCAGAGACATCATCTTCTACATTGAGACACATGAGAGCCCAGAGAGAGGGCTGCCCATAGTGATAGGGTACATTTGGGAGTTTGTTCATAGGAGAGAAATGAGGAGAGAGAGTGGAGTATAAGGCTCTGGAGGTGTAGCTGTCCTTTTCAAAACACACTTGAGACCACTCATATCTGTGGTACGGAGAGAGGAACATGCACGTCACATGTGGATACGAGTGCAGCTACTAGATGCCCGACCGATCTTCATTGCAGTATGCTATTTCCCTCCACATACGTCATCATATGCCCATGATGTCACTACAGAGGGGCACAGTCCTCATGAGACGATACATGATGATATCATAGACTTCTCCAGACAGGGAGACACCCTCCTTCTGGGGGATTTCAATGCAAGGACGAGGGATAGGCAGGTGGGCTTACTTGACTTCACATATGAGAGAGACCCCCGCATGATGCTAGAGTTAGATGCAACAGAACTTGGGATTCGGAGACTTTATGCAGATACTTCACATGTGACAGCGTACGGGCGACACCTACTTGAATTGGGAGCTGTCCACGACCTCATCATCTACAATGGCCTTCAGAGCTGGCCATCATTTGAGGGATTCACATGCTTCCCACATGGAGGCGGGACTAGCACAGTGGACTACTTACTGGGCCCATTGGCTTTTGTCTCATGGATGCATGACCTCACCATACCCCCCCCCCCCCCCCCCCAACACTTGCAAACGACCACTCATATCTGGCCTTTGATGTTCTTGCTACTACACTAAGCACAGGGAGAGCCCCTACCGCTACCCGTACCCAGATCCACTTTGACCGTGCGCTGCATCCATTGTGTGTGTGTCACTTAGCCAGAGAGCTTCCAGCCTTATTGGAGGCTGATTTAGACCTCGCGCCATTTTTGCCATATAAAGTAAAAAACACAGCAAACTGAACAAGTAAAATCCCTTCCTGTGATGCAAAGTGCACAACCAAAGTCTGCCAAAGCAAATCTGCCCACAGTGACAAATGTTGTCACAGCCTATCAAAGGCTTGAAATGCACCACAGTGCTCTACAAATGCCCAAAAAAATCTGCAAAAAATGATTAAAGTCTGCAAATTGACTCACACTGAGTCCAGAACTGCTTGCAAACCTCCCAAATGGTCTTTCAACTACCAAATTGCATGTGAATGCCAAAAGCCCCAAATTCTTCAGGGAAATTGCATCCAAAAGAGGACAAATTACCTAAAACCCCCAAAAATGCCTGAAATTGCAGTTCACAACCAAAAGCCCCAATTTTTGGGATGAAATTGCAAGCGAAAGAGGGCAAATTGACTGAAAGTCCCAAAATTTCAATTTGTCTGTCAGGCCCAAATGTGCTCAACACCTGCTACATGAAAATGCCTTCTTCAACCCATAGCCAAACAATGGCTAGGTGCAACAAATCTGTAGACCAAATGTGATCTGCAGGTCGTACGGATGGGAGCTGCAGATACTTGTACGGACTGAACTGTCAGTCCGTGCAGACTGAGAGATTGTATGGTGCCTGCACAATAGTATGGAATCCGTTCCAGTGTACGGAGACTGGTATGGACAGAATGTGGCGCTGCTGTACGAAAATCCATACACAGTACAGGTGGCGGCGCTTGGCTGTGCGTGCAGGTACGGACGGTGTTGTAGGGCCGGAACCCTATAGGAGTAGGGCGAGCAGTACGGAAGCTGTGCTGTATGACGGAACTGCAGCAGTACGGCGGGATCGTACGGCTTGTACGGACACTAAGCTCTGACGGGAGCTGTACGGACAAAATGCATTGCACGTGCGGGCTGGTGAGCAGGAAGCTGGGAGCAGAGAGCTAGGTGAGGTGCCGGAGCTTGGGCAGGAGGAGCTGGTCCAAGAGCTTATCTTGCTTTGATACCAAATGTGAACAAAATGAGAGCAAGAGTGAGCAAGAGAGTGAGTTGAACGTAAGTCTTCTGAATAGTGGACTGAAATGAAGTAAGTACAAAAGAGAAGTGAGGGGTTTTGTCTAAGTGACAAAACCCTATCTTATCCACTAACCGTAGTTAGGGATTAGATTGTTGTTGGGGGGAAAAACCTCAAAGAGGAAAAAGTGCCCCTAACCCACTTATTACATTACATTGGCCAGTGCCTAGAATATGATAATAATTCTAACACAAGTAAGCCCGGAATCTCTCTTGCTAAGTGACTCACATATACTAGGTTGAGGGCATGGTCAAAGTGGGTTTGGACATGAGCGGGCATGGAAAGAGCTCCCCCTATGGCTGGCATAATAGCAGAGATATGGAAGATCATGTATGAGTGGCTAGCTCCGAGTTTTTTTTTTGGGGGGGGGGGGGGTACAGTGAAGGACTTATATCCATGAGGCAAAGGATAAAGGGCTCAGTAGGTAGTCCACTGTACTGTCCCACCGCGATGTGGGAAGCAAGTGAGTCCCCCAGATGATGACCATCTTTGGAGACCATTATAGATGATCAGGTCATGGACTTCCCCCGACTCAAGTAGAAGTCGCCCGTATCTTGTCACATGTGGGAAATCTGCGTAGTGTCTCAATATGTCGGCTCTGTTGCATCTAGCTACGTGATATTGAGACACTCCGCAAGAGTGAGAGAGAGAAAGATGTATTAACGTCTACGAGAGGCCTCGCGGGCTATGAGACAAAAGTAAATCATACAAGCTGCTATGGATTGAAGCAAAGGGCTCACTAAGGCCCTTGCTGAAAACTGAAGTGCTAAACTAGTAGCGAAATAGCAAAGTAACGAAAAAGAAAAATAGTATGAGGTGCTCAGAGCTAATGCTTCTTTGTCTTGACTTCCCCCATCGGGCATAGTCTACAGATCCTTTGCTCTCTGGGTATGCTTGCAACTCTCCTTGCCTCAATCCTCAGCTGATGTGATGAGACTTGCAATTGTCCAATGGTGATCCTGAGGCATGTGAGACTCTCCTATCCTCGAGATATTGAAGTCCGAGGACGAGACCATACTCCGAGGCCCTTAGGAAGTGGTCATGGTAGAACTAGATCTTGGTGGGGAACTTCTAGTCTCCCCCCAAGCCCGAGACAGCATGGTGCAAATCCTCTGCTCTTTGGGTATGCGCTTAACTCTCCTTGCCTCAATCCTCAGCTGATATAACAAGATTCGCAACTGATCCTCAATGCATGTGAGACTCTCCTATCCTCAAGGTATTGAGGTCTGATGACGAGACCATGCTCCGAGACCTTCAGGAAGTGGTCATGGTAGACCTGGATCTTAGTGGGGAACTCCTCTCCCCCCCAACCCTTGATGTATGGAGCTAGAGGAGGTCCAATCGAATGATACGGTTGATCTCATCTCGTGGGATCATCTCGGGTGATGCATCCATGCTGTATTGAAGGGGGGAAGTCTGTCCATCTGAATGCCGTGGCTACCAAACCATGTGGATACCTGTGCGTACCATGCCGTATCAACACCGCTTTCCACCAGTTGCGTGGAAGATCCGAAGACTCCAATGCTAGACTCGGTAATCTCCACTGGGGTAAGGTCCAAACTTTGTAGAGGAATGTCACTCTCTGAAAGATGGCATCAACTTGGAGAGGGCTCATGACGAACTCTGCGTGTATAATCTGATGGGGGACCGAGGGCTTACTCCGAATCATCTTGGATCCCATAGTCACGTGTAGCCTCTCAAATCTCTTTCACTCTGTCGCTGAAATGTCACTCCCCCAGAAAGGTGTTGCATACATGGCAATTGTTCTCACCAGGGTGTCAAAAAGGCAACCCTTCGTCGGAGGGTCCTAGAAGTGTGCCTAGAAGCACCGCTTCTCTAGTCGGCGGGTCAGAGCACCTTGCCCTCGTGTGATTCGTGCTGTAGCTGCATGGGTCATCTGACAATTGGTGAGTGAACACTGCACTATCTCCACTGGCCCCCCTCGGTACGTGAAACTATGGTGATAGGACCTCGCAAGGTGTTGAAGATCATAACCTTGGTCCCTCCAAGGTTAATTGTTAAGTCTCTCTCTGTGCAGAATATCTTCAGAGCCTCTAGATGTTTCTGCAATCTCTTTGCTGATGATGATATGAGGACTATGTCATCTCGACGAGAGTTGTTGAGAGGGGGCAGCCTTGCTTCACTCTGATAGTGCTCTCAACCCAATCCGATAGATCTCTTGGGACACTCTCTCCCCCTCAGACGGACTCATATAGGCTCATCACCCCCCAAATTATAATCTCTGGGAGTTGCAACTCCTGCGCTTGATCAAGCGAGAACGTGGGACAATATCAATTGCCTTACAAAAGTGTACAAAGCAAGTGTAGACTTTTTGGTGCCTCGACGTCGCGTCCTCAATGATAGCCCTTAAGGTGAACATGTGGTCCACACAAACACACACACACACACACACACACACACAGAGAACGTGGGACAGTATCAATTGGCTTACGAAAGTGTACAAAGCAAGTGTAGACTTCGCGTCCTCAATGATAGCCCTCAAGGTGAAGATGTGGTCCACAGAGAGAGAGAGAGAGAGAGAGAGAGAGAGAGAGAGAGAGAGAGGCTGAAGGAAAGGGCATGTTAGGACCCTTGCTGAGTACTAATCTATGCTAACAAAGTCATAATCATGAATATAAATAGTCAACTGCAACTGCATAGTGGGCCAGATCAATCTATCTAGTATCAGGAACAAACTGAAAAACAAGTCAGTATCGGCACTGGGACTAAGAACATAATCAGAAACTGAAGCCTGGTACAGTGATGGCTCTCTGGTGGACTGCGAAGATGTCTTGTATCTGTGTCTGTTGTGCTGTCTTGCGCTACGGAGGGGGACACTGTCTCCTCGCTCTGTGGACTCTCTATGCTATGTCTAGAGTGACCACTTGTCTTTGTCGGTCCCCCCTGATGAAAGGTGTGATAGGTCGGACCTCAATAGAGTGTACTTTAGGGACTCTGTGTCACGCATGTGGTCTCTTCGCTCCTCTCTGGGTGGTACTGTGCCGGCTGCTCATCCAGACTACTCTCATGTTGGCTACCTCCTCTTCCTCCACTCCACTCCACTGTGTCCTGGGGTTGACTCAAATGTATAGAAGTCTGTGACGCGTCGCTGTGCCCAGTCATCCTCTATATCCTATGGTGGTCCGGCCATCCCCTGTTGCTCTTTGATCTATCGCAGAAGTGTCTCCCTGTACCGACGCATCTCCATCAGATAAAGCCCGATATAGACCTGGTCATGGAAATGGATCAGTTGTGACAAAGGGCCGAAACCACTCTCCTCCCAGTAGAGACAGTGGTAGCGCCCCCGGATCTGGTAGTAGGCTGGGCAAACACAAAGAAAATGCTAGCGTATAACTCTCTCTCTCTCTCTCTCTCTCTCTCTCTGTCTCTGTCTGTCTGTCTCTCTCTCTCAGGCCCGATCTTCACGATGCGCCTGGCCATGCAGGTCAGGATCAGCCGGGGCTACGCCGTTGTTGCCAGGTTGGAGCGACAGTGCTACCACTCCCACTTCCAGGACCCGCGGACCAAGTCTCTCCTTTTTGATTCTTTGGTCCGCCCAGCAGGCATGTACGGTAGCCCGTGGTGGGGAGCTGACCTTCAGACTCAGAGTGGGCTTGAGTCGAGCGCCTACAGATACTGATGTTTGCTCGGATGATCCACAGCAAACCATCGGTACCACACCAGATCATTCTAGCAGAGTTCGGCGCCTCACCCCTACAGCTTGATGCGGCTTTCCAGGCTATCACTTATCTCCACAGAGTCAGGGATTTCAGCTCCTCCGCCGACGGTTGCCTCCGCCTACCTTGGCTAGCTATCCTCCTCTATGGCCTTATCCGTTGATGGGGACCAGCGATGCTGGTATAGTCGTCTTTCCAGTTGGTTCACCCGATTGGGCCTCGACTTAGACCGGTTGCCTCCTTTTCAGTACAGCCTTGATGCTCCACCATCTCCCCTCTCCCCCACTGACCAGGAGGTCAACCCGCTCATTCGAGCGGATCTGCTCCAGCTCCACACCTGGCGGACATGGTTTCTTCACTCCGAGCTTCCTGTGAAGCTCGACTTCTACGGCCGACAGTGCCTCCAGATCTCACAGGAGGGCTTCATCACACCTCTGGGTTACACACAGCTTCATCTACCACATGCGCTCTAGATCTCCCTCGGTCAGTTTAGGGTTTCGTCGCACCGATTACGGATCGAAAGCGGATGCGCAAAGGATATCCCACGAGAGGGCCGCCTTTGCCCACTTTGCGACTTGCAGGAGATCGAGTCGGAGGAGCACTTTGCTTTCAGATGTCCTATCTATTATGCCATTCGAGGCCGGTACCACTGTCTCTTCCGCGACGGATTCGGCCCCCTCCCACACATGCTATAGTTCCTGGATCAGCGATGCCTAGCCGCTTTCTTACATGAGATGACTCGCCACCGAGATACCTCTCTCTGAGCACGGCGACACGCGCAGCACACACAGCGTGAGAACACCTAGCGGCCCATCACTGATTTCTTCCAGTCACAGGATACCTCTCCTTAGTCTAGTTGGTGACGCGGACGTGAGTGAGAGCCAGAGCCATGACAGTTGCGCCAGCAGACAGACTCACACATCGGGTCCATGACATCTCGTCTCTGCTCTCCGCCCGTCCCACTGGGGTTACCGTTGCCCTCATCCACAGGGCCACCCGCCGCCCCCGACGACCGAGCTCGACTAGGCCGCGTGACGTCAGAGGCCAATCATCTATCGCAGGGTTTTTTCCGGCCTCCCATTTGACGGCCCCTCTATGATTGGTCTCTGACGATCACCACCTGCACATATATATTGTATCTCCCCCCTCTGTCCCATTTTTGGTGCCTCCCCCTTCTTTTTTGTATCATCTAGAGGTAGACACATATTTTTTGTATCAGGACTAGACACACACCGTCCTTCATAACCTCTTTTTTGTAGAAATGGTTGGCTGGCCCGTTTTGAGACCGCCACCGTTATGCTCATTGTATCAGTTATCTTTAGTCTCATAGACCTTCACGGTCTCCCGAAGACTTTAATAAACTTTCTTTCTTTCTCTAATTGTAGGCACACTAACACCAGGAACTGGAAAATTCAAAATGTCTTGTTTGATGCATATGTAGTACAGACAATATTATATGGAGTGGAAGTATGGGGAGGCAGTATTTCAGCCTCTACATGGAATGATATTGAGAAAATGCAAAAGGCTTTCTTACGGCGACACCTTGGTGTCAAACCCACTACTCCATACTCAGTACTTTTGTTGGAAATGGGAAGGAGGTCGATTGAATTTCATGCACTGATCAGAGTTATGCAATACCTAATAGAGGTGCAGGAAATGCAACCTGATAGGTTGCCTCATAAAGCATGGAATGCCAACACAAAGCTTCAAAAGAACCACAAAAGTAAGATCATCTGTACAAGATGGGCAACCGACATAAGAAAATGGTTCAGCAGATGGAAAGTGGAAGCATATTCGACCATGCCGCTTGAAAAGGTCACCATGCAAGAGTTTCAACTGTCTTTACTGAGCACTTTGCAAACTCATTGGGTGACAAGTGAAAAGAGGGTAAAGCTGGAATATTACCAAGACAACATAAATCCCACATGTTGGTCTACATACATGTCCATAGAGACTCATGCTCAGCCTTATATTAGCACACCTATCCCCCTTCTATATCGCAGACATAGCTAGGTTTCGTACTCACACATTTGCAATTGAGAAGGGAGCTTGGATGCATCAGCCCAAACATGCTAGAGTCTGTACCCTTTGTGACATGCAGATAGTTGAGACGGAGGCACATGTGGCTCTACAGTGCCCCCGATATGCATATATCAGGGAGGACTACCAGCAGATACTGGAGGACTCTGCTTAGCTGACATGAGTTCTCTCTATTGCCTCTCCGGTAGCATTGGGATCTTTTGTCACTCGTCTTTTTACCTGGCGTCAGGAACTCATAGACTCCTGACCCCTCTCCTTGAGGAGACTCTATTTTACATTGTATTGAGACGGGTCCCATGGGTCATTTTTGGTCCCCCGAGGATGTTAATAGACTCTACTTCTACTTCTACTGTAATGGTACCCTTTGGTCCGACCTAGGTGGCTTCTCAGAGACATACAGAGGCAGAGACATCATCTTCCACACTGAGACACATGAGAGCCTAGAAAGAGGGCTGCCCACAGTGACAGGGACTCTGATGTGTCTCTGTATAAAAGACTATGTCACGAACTGTGTAGGATTCCGAGAAGCTCCTTGGTTCTGAGTACCATTGCAGTTCCAAATGGTACAGGATAGGGCCTGTAAATTGTAAGTAGTTGTCCATCTCGAATCACCGCCCACTTCCCATCCTTGCGGGCCTGATCTCGTTGCTGTAGCAGAGTGTGCCTCTCCTCAATCTGTAGGGGGGTGAGATCCTCATCCATGGAGATCGATGAAGAGTAGCTTTGGAGCACAGGTGTGGTAAGGGCCAGATGAAGCAATGAAGGGTGGCTGGCTTAGGGGCAATGGTGTCAGTAATGAGGTGTACTCAGTTGAGGCACCATAAGCTGTCCCTAATGATGGTGCTGCTGTAAGGCCTGACCCCTCCATGGATGGGGTGGATAGTGAGAAAGAAGCTGCTGTCAACGATGGTGATGGTGATGTGAGGGTCGAGGATGGAGCTGATGTGGAGGTGGAAGTTGATGTAGGGGCTGATGTGGAGATTGCTTGCGTGGAAGCCCTGGTGGCTGCCTTTTGTGTGGCAGTGCTGTCCACCTATAGGCAATTCCGATTGCTGCGTTTGTTGACATCCTTAAGCGTGAGTTGTTGCCTTTGTTGTTTATCCTCTTTTTTGTTGTTGGGTCTCTCTCTTTCCTTATCTCCTTTGGCTCCCTTCGCCATTTCGGGGGTGGACTGAAGTGAGCTCCTTTTTTTAAATCCCAGTGGCAACACTTAAGTCCCAGGAGTGTACCACAGGTTTGTGGCTGCCCACAGTAGGGAGTGCCCACAGTAGCAGCCAGTGGGCAGGGGTCCTTGAGTCCAAGAAACCAGGGCTACACCCCCCTGCAGCAGCCCAGCCTAGTCGAGGGCCAGGAGGCCTAGTTGAGGCCCAAGAAAACAGGGCGATTTTCCCTGCAGCAGCCCATCAGTATTGTCGAAGGCCTTAGGCTGTCCTGCCACCACCGGCTTGGTTTCTTGGAGGCGCAGAAGTAGCCGGGGTACGGGACAGGTGTGTGCTGCTGGGGGTGGGCTAGGAGGTGCAGATGGCGAGGCAAAGGCTGAAGGAGCAGTGAGCTGTGGCAGGGGAGCAGAGCGGGGGGCTGGCAGAGCAGTATTTTCTAGCTATGTTGGTGGGGATAATATTGTGGTTAGTGCCTGCTATTTGTGCTGAATTTGGTTTTCAACCTTTTGGGTGACTGCCATGAGGTTAGAATGGCACCATTTGTTTCATTTTTAGAGGAGTTTGGGCATGTTCTTGGACTAATTTAAAGTTTTATAGGTTCTTCTTCTGTCTCCTTATCTCTAAAAGGATGGCCAAGCATCGTTGATGTTTTATGAATGAAAGCATGTTGCTAATCCCTCCAGGAAGAGACCATCCAGTGGGGGAGGCATCTGAAGATCCAATGGCACTCAGTTCCACCTTTTGTAAGTCACGTATGAGAATAACTTCATTTGGAGGGATAATCCCTACATTGTCTCAATCCTCAATACTATATGCAACTAAACCTTGAGCTGAGCGATGCAATTTGCAACACATATAACAAGTGTATTGACGATCTCCAGGCCTTTAAATCAAACCATCTTGTAGAGAAATTTATCCTTGAAACTGATAATCTGGTCCCTCTCTTGCAAGAGAGCCGAAACTGAATAAAATTTCCTTGATAGGCGCATGGTCAAGGGCATCCAGCTGTATGAATAGAATAACATTCATAAAAGATGAGACTCATGTGGATTGCGCGAATGACAATTTGTGCTGATAGTCAATGATACTGAGATGATTTCCATAGGTCACTGGTTTCATGTAATAATAATGTGGTTATGTGACATAAGTTGTGTCCTCTGAAGGGACAAGCTTATAGTTTAATTAATTCATTGCAGACATCTCAAATTTACAGCGATTAGTAATTATAAAAGGTTATATGAAGGTGACTTGATTTCTTTGTGATGATACTCAAGTTTCATCTTCCCTGCCATCAGACTGTGAAGCACAATGACGGCAATCCTCCCTCACTATCCGGATTATCTACCAAACCAGCACAGCTGCCACTGCACGATATGGGGATTACGAGTCCTCAACCACTGACTCCAAGGACTTTCAATCAGCAGCAAGACAGTAAAGTTGGAATTGTGTCTTCACCAGTAGACATTGCACAGCCAGGTGTTTTGAGAAGCAGAGTTATGCAAGCGTCACAATTGTTGGGAATCAGTTCAGGTAAAGCATTTGTTCCTCCCTTTCTTATTTGACTTGCACGAGTTTTAAAAGCATCAAAATCTAGCTTGGAAAGCTCTTCCCTCCTCCCTCATCTTTCATGTCATGAGCTATCTACAGGAGAAGTATATATCAACTCTCTGCAAGTGCAGCGCCACAAACACACGCACATATATACCTGATTCAAAGTGGTATTCATGGAGAATGGCCAAGTGTTACATGTAATCAAGAAATGACTGCTTTATGATTGGTCCTTTAAACGGCACTCTCAGAGTTTCTCATGTGTAGCAGCTACCCAAAGCTATTGCTTTTAATGTACACTGTAGAGAGCAGTTAAAGACCTACAATAACGGAAAATCAGGCTAGGAGAAATGTTTGTTAACATATGCTGGCATTTTTGGTGAGAAAGCGTATCATGTCAACATAAATTACATGATTACAGTGCCACCAAGTGGCATCCATATTCTGAGAAACGTCTTTAAAAGACCGTGTGGAGGTCTTAATTTATGTTAAGGAATCATAAGCAATTTCTTACACAGGAAGGTTCACAGTCAAGTATCTTGCAAGGATTTTCTTGGCCTTGGGCCTTTGCCCTATGGTAATGCTGCAAGTAAAGGGGTCATAAGTTCCGCTGTATTTTTCTTCCAGATTAAAATGGTACTCAAAGTACTGTGTTTGAACTTGTATCGATAATTGATAAAGACCTAAAGTTGGTTACTCGCTCCTTTTCTGTTTCATTACAAATTTTCAGAGTTCTGTATGGCATGTGTATCTTTTTAACGATCTTTTTCCCTTCACCATCCTCATCATCTTAAGAAAAATACGACCAACGGAACTGTAAATTGTCTGGGGACTTTTGGTTTGATATCACACAGATTTTGCAATGACGACTATGCAGGCAGCAAGCCTTGTTTTCCTAGAGCCATTCTAATCACACTTGGACTGATCAGGGAATTGGGATGGCAATGAGTAATGAGAAAAGGAGGAAACATAACAACCAAGGGCAGGCTTATTTCAGCAAACTTTACTCCCATCTATTCCACATCTGTCAATTCAGGCAGGGCATCCAGAAGATGTGTCGATAGGCACCATTCATAACATGGTCACACATCTAATGACCTGGTGACTGCTTTGGAGAAGGCAGCCCCTTTTGGTGCAGTCATGTGTTCTCCCTGCAATCTCTCCCTTAAGTTGAGTTCCCTGGTCCTTTTACGTTTCAATTTTCATACAAGCTTTCAGACTTCTGAATAGCATCTGTATCTGACAGTTTTGTGGGATTTTTTTTCCTGCCCCCCTGGTCTCTTCTTAAGAAAAGGTGTAATTGTAATTTTTGTTAATATCACAGATAATGTCTGCTGTCGGCAGTAATTTAGTGTATTATGAAGAGTATGTCTATGATGCAGCCAATCACTCCAAGAGCCTTTCATTCTTTGACTTACGGTCAACAATGCTAGGGAATTTCAGATTAAAGCCAGAGATGGGGGCCATTTAGAGCCCCTGAATGGGAGACCTTTCAGCTCATAGATATTTTTTGGAGGAGGATTTGGTTCATGGTGGCGGGATTTCTGTAAGTAAGTGGAGGAGCACTTCTGGAGCTGGCCCTTCTTGCCCTCAGTGCTTCTCTATTGCTGAGTCTATTCAGCATTAGGGAATGCAGACACACCAGAATCATTTTGAGGCCTAGGCTGGGATTGCAGGACTTGTGGGCAGGTTTTGTTTCTCCACTTTCTTCATCACATGGGGCTCAGTGGCCTGGTTCTCTTTGGCAGCCCCTTAGGAGAAACAGATCTGGCAGCATCTTGTAGAGCTCTATCGACTTGACACCATTCCTGCCTCTCAGTACAGGCCTCCAGCACATTTGGAGATCTAGAAGTACAGAGGCAAGAAATGGCACCCGAGTCCACCCAGCCGTTACTTTGGCTAGTGTCTGCATAGATATTGTACACGCTTTGATGGCCATTTGGTCTAGGATGCAGGGGACTTTGATGTCTGCTTTGACGTTTTTTCTTAGAGAATGGAGAGGCAGCCTTTGTTCTCTGAGTCTATTACTAGCTTGATGTGGCACTTTCAGTCATAGTCTTGGTTTCTTTCAGGATTTGCTTATCCTTAGACTCTTTCAGTGATCCTTTACCACTATACCTCATCCTATGCATGAGGGCAATAAGGAGGGAAAAAAAAAGTAAACAAAGAACAAGGGCTGGCTAATTTCCGCAAACTATGTACTCCGTCTCTTCCACATCTATGTCCTTCCATGCAGGGATGGCCAGGAGACATGGGCCAATGGGCTGCATTCATCACATTTGCTGACCAAGCCAATCCGTCGAAGAAGCCCTGCTCCCCCTTTGTTGTATCTTTCAAGGACGTGCCTCAACTTGGGCCTTTGGCCTGTATTTATGCTGCAATCCAAGACTGTACCAAGTAATCCCTGAAATTTCTTTTGAGTTACTGGCTGCTTTTATGTTTCATGACAGGCTTTCAGAGTCTGAATTGGATCTGTATCTTAAAGTTTTGTGAGATCTTATTACTCCCATTTTGTCATCAGCTTAAGAAAAGATTTGATTGACATGCTATGTTCAAAATCAGAGATTATGTAATCTGGTGTCCTGTGGTAATTCAGCTGCATGAAGTAAATTTAGCCACACAATGCAGGCAAGAAAACCTCTTGTTCCTACAGTCCTACTCGGGCTAACTAGGGAATGGCGATGGCAATGTGTAAGGAGAAAAGGAAAGAAAAACAAGAACCAAGGGAAGGTACACTTCAGCAAACTTTCCTCCATCTCCTCCATGTCTTTCAGGCAGGGATGACCAGGAGCCCTGGGTCCATGTGCATCATTTGTAACAATAGCTGAACCCTGGCACGTATGGTGTAACATTAACAGCCTCCTCCCTCTCCCTATGGATGAATTCCTTCCTCTTTCTCTACCTCTACCTCCACATCAAAAGTACCTTCAACCATATCAGCGTTTTTTGTTTCAACATATTGAAGCCCAATTGCATGAACCCTCACAAAAAACTACATGGTACCTTTTTCTATACAGCGAGCTCAAGAAAAACAGAATCCCTGCACAATCAAAATCAAAGACGCAAATGTCCTTCCCAAGGGCCAATACTGCGTCACTCAATAAAGTGGAGGAGCGCCTTATTTCAATAAGAACATCATTCGCACAAATCAGGCAGTTGACTTACGAAGGGCAACTTGGACTTCATGGGAGTGTAGTGAATGTGTTCGCCGATGTCGATAGGGCCCAGCAAGTGCTTTCTCGCTTCTTGTCCAACACTGCGACAGTCACGGTAGCAATCAAGCGGCACATGAAATACACACAACTACATTAGTGGTTTGGTGCACCCGATGCTGACGATGCGTGCAATGCATGAAATGCTGGACACGCCCCTTTATTTGAAAAACAATGTGAGTGAACCAGACATGGTTGGAGCATATGCGAAATGGTATGGGCTTCATGCCCATGGCTACAAGTGACCTATCTTTGTGGAGCTTTGCAGGTGCACACTCATTTGCTTCCTGCTTGCTTGCTATGAAAATAGCAAATAAATTACGCAAAGATGAGTCTCTCTCGCAATGGTTCAGCCAAAAAAGAAATATTTTGAACCATGCTCAAGAATACATGTTCTTCAAAGTGCAAATATGAGGTGTATTCTGAACATCTGAGAGGGACAGCATGTACAAGACTCAGTAAACGGTGCACATACAAAGAGAAGTCTAAACCTATGTAGACATAAATTAGGGTTTTCACACCCGTAGATAGTGCCACATGGTATGACAAGAAATAGTGATGTCCAATTACAAAGACAAGCTTTTCTATCTCAACTTAATTCATGTAACCAATACTTTCTAGCCCAAGCTTTATGTGTTAGCCTTTAGAAAATCGAGTCCCCAAAAAGAGTCCATTGAGCTGGGAAGCCCCCAATATATGCCAATTTGTATTGCAATAAACTTACCTTTGGGGAGGCTGCCCCTCTTCGTCCTTATTGCATTGCTCTCTCTTGTCCAATTGCTCGTGGAGTGTCCAGTCTCTTCAAATCCTCCCCACCCACAAATAGAAGACTAAAGGTACTGTCACGTCTGACATTAGACAGAGATTTTACAACTCTGATGGGCCGGCCTATGGACTTGGAGCACAATGTTAGAATTACTAGTCTCTAGCAAGTTATAGCTTGTAGCTACTTAGTGCTACCTATATGACATGTATAACATTTTGTTATGATTCATGAACTTTTGATGATCATGATTGAACAATGAAATTTGATTCACAGACCACCTTCTATATTTCCAAGGAGGCATGAAAGTTTAAAGTTTGAACTTGAAAGTTGAATCTTGATTTTAAAGTGAGTGAGTGAGTGAGTGTGTGTGTGTGTGTGTGTGTGTGTGAGAGAGAGAGAGAGAGAGAGAGAGAGAGAGAGAGAGGCTTCGTGGGCCTATGAGACAAATTACAAGCCAATAAGTAACTCATACAAGCCATCGAGGGTTGAAGCAAAGGGTTCACTAAGACCCTTGCTACAACAAAATAATAGAGAAGTACGAAGTGCTCAGAGCTAGCACTCCTAGTACATGCTCAGGTTCTGTATATCTAGGTAACCTAGTGGCTCTCTAATGAGATGTGAAGAGCTCTCGTATCTGTGTTTGTCGAGTTGTCTCTTGATGTGGGGGAGGGCATGGTCTTCTTGATCTCTGGATCCGGTGGGTTATGTCAAGGGTGATTCCTCGTCTCTGGCTGTCACCTCTGAGGAGGGTTGAGATAGACCGAACCTCTATCGTGCGTGCTCTGGTCCCTCTCCATGTCGCACGTGGAGTGTGTGTCCCTCGTCTGGTAGCAATGTGGTGGACACTTGCACTGCTAATCCATGATGCTTTCATCTTATCAAGCTCCTCCCTCAGCCTCACCAGCAACAATTGACTCAGATGCATAGAAGTCTATAACAAATGTATGTGATTTGTCGCTCTGTTCCTACTACTCTCTGGTCTGTCACATCAATGTGTCTCTCCGTCATCACATTTGAGAGAGAGAGAGAGAGAGAGAGAGAGAGAGTTTTAAAGAAAGAAAGTTTATTGAAGTCTTCGAAAGACCAATGGGTCTATGAGACTGTGAGAATCCTGATACAACGAGCTGTGGTAGTGGAGCTACTAAACGAGCGTCCATACCAATGCAAAATGCAAAATTCCAAAAATGCAGAATAGCAGTACTAAGTCCTAAGTACAACATAGTGATCTCGGTGGTCGACTATATATCAATCTCAACATCATCATCAATATCATCATCATCCCCAGCAACAACAAGATATCAGGACAGATGAGGCAGTGGAGGCATGAAGTCGGCAATAGAGTACTGTCGGCCACTCAGAGGTGTGGTCCTGGCACGTCTCTTGGTCGCCAAGGAGTCAAAAACCAACCCCTTGGTGCGTGGATCCTGAAAGTGTGAGCGGAAGCACTGCCTCTCTAGCCTAGCCAATGAGGCATACCCTCTACTCAAGCGTGCCTGCATCGCGGGTCTCATAGTGAAGCTCGGTCCGGAGAAGATAACCCCAAGATAAGTGTATGATGAAACTATCTCAACAGATGACCCCGCAAATGTGAACTGCTCTTGACGCATGATGGCTCGAGATGTATCGAAGATCATGACCTTGGTTTTACCCAGGTTGACCTTCAAATCATGAGGCTCACGAAAGGACTGTAGTGTGTCTAGGTGTCTCTGAAGCCCCTCTGCTGAGGAAGACAAGAGAGCCACGTCATTTGCATAGAGCAAAATCTAGATCAACGTGCCTGCAAGAGAGCAACCTACACCCCCTGTGTCTGCACCACTGTCTCAAGCTCGTCAATGTAGAGGCCAAACAAGGTAGGCGACAAAGGGCACCCTTGTTTGACCCCGATGGTACTCATGATCTCGTCTGTCCACTCGGATCCTACCCAAACTCTGCTAGAAACTCTCTCGTAAATTTCCATGAGAGCCCAAATGATCTCCTGGTCATAACCCAAGTCCTGTAGGCACCGTATGAGGTAGGCTCTCAGGACCGTGTCAAATGCCTTGCAAAAATCCACAAAGCAACAATAAACCCTCTGCTTCCGTGATCTCGCCTCCTCGATGATACATCTGAGCGTCAGAATGTGGTCCATGGTTCCATGATCACGCCGAAATCCGGCCTGTCCTGCTGCTCTAATTCCTCGACACTCTGCAAGTCTGCTAACCTCGGACTCAAGTACTGATGCATAAATCTTGGACATGACATGTCCAATCATAATGGTCCTGTAGTTCTTTGGGCTCATGGGATCCCCTGCCTTGTGGATGGGTGAGATAGTGTTAATGGTCCAAGTGTGTGGAAATCCCAAACAAACCGCTTCATTAAAAAGATTTGCTAAGATCGGGGCTAGGAGGTTAATCCCATATGGAATGAACTCAGTACATAGTCCCTCATGATCCTTCGCTCGGCCATTATGAAGTTTCATTACAGCATCCTTTATCGCTCCTCTAGTGAAGAGGGTGCAGGATGTGGGACGAGGCATGTGTGAGAGGCTAGGGACTGGCTGATTTGGGATGTCATAAAGTGTGCGTGCATAATCAAATCAGATTTGGGTAACAGTGAGTGGCGGAGGGGACCGTCCTTCTAGAAATCTCCGCCAAAAGTCCTTAGAGTTGTTACTAAACAAAATGTTCAGTAGCTCCTCGTGTCGACAAACGAAGTCTAGTTTCTTCCTTCATACTAGTCTATGGTATTCACGTAGCGTATCTGGTGCACTCGAAAGACTGTTTTTGGTTTCGAATCTGAGTTGATGGCGTAAGGCCTTACACTCATCATCGTACCAACTATTACAAGGTACGGTTCCAGGGGGTGGTGGGCGGGTGGAGCGGGTGGTGTGGGGAAAGGCGTAAATGGCAGCCTCGTGTAGTGAGCGGGAGACAAGGGTAACACGATCCTCTAAAAGGGGTATGAAGTCAATATAAGCAAGAAGTATGTACAGACGACCAGAGTAAGAAGGTGAGTGATCCCAATCAAAGCGTATATTGTGGTAGGTGGAGTAAGCACTGAGTGGGGTGGAAGGTGCTGTGCAAAGGGAGGTGGAGATGCGAAAGAAAAGGTATGTGTGATCAACCCCTGGGGGGAGAGGTGCTACAGTGAAGTCAGTAATGTGAGATGTGAAGACAGGGGATCCCATGATGTAATCAACAACATTGGAGCCCCCCCCATGTGGGAAGCATGTGAAACCAGCTGAAGTGGGCCATCTGTCAAGACCATTATAGATAATGAGATCATGTATTCTGCCCAGGTCTAATAGGGCCTACCCTTAGGATGAAAGTGGCCTCGCCTGTCAGTCGAAACCCGTAGCATACCTGCCTCCTCAAGGTCAACATCTGCCAGTAGAGTGGAAGCATCTCTGAAATCAAGAAGTGGTACCTGACCCTTGTCCTCGCGTTGAAGTCCCCCACTAGAAGGACTTCTCCGTGGCTAGAAAAGTCAATGATGGACTCATAAAGGGCAGCAAATGGGGATGTCTCATCATCACCTCGAATATCTCTGGCAAAGTGGGAGGTCTCCCGAGGGAAGTAGCAAACTGCGACAAACAGATCCTGGCTATCTATGTGTCGTATTCGAATCCAAAGAAATTTGGAATGTGTATCTCTGTGCTCTACTGAAATGATCCCCCAAAGTGTGGATCTGAAAAGGACTGCAACTCTACCTGAACCTCGAACTCCTCCTGTACCCCTCGTCTCATCTCTATAGGCAGACTCCCATGTATATCCACTGACTATTGGGAGAGGGCGCTCTGGACTCTGATGTGTCTCTGTATAGAAGACTATGTCATGGCCTGTATAGGATTCTGAGAAGTTCCCTTGTTCTGACCATAAGGTACCATTACAGTTCCAAATGGTGCAGGACAGGGTCTCGGATATCTGAGTCTCATAGGCCCCGCTTCCCTCTGTAGGGGAGGGGGCAGGTGTCCTACGGGGGCCCGTAAGAAGTCATCCCTCTCGTACCACTGCCCACTTCCCCTCCTTTCGGGCATGATCCCGCTGCTACAGCAAAGAGCGCCTCTTCTCAACCTGTAGAGGTGTGGGGTCCTCATCCATACAGATCGCTGGCTGATCTCAAAGGACTGACCTGTGTCGTAGAGCTGAAAGTCGTGCCTGAGTGTCATGAAATCATATGATCAGGGGTTGCTCTCAGTTGGGATCTCTCCCCACCCGCCATGCCCTCTCTATCCTGTGCTCAGGCACACCCAGGGTAGCGGTCATGAACGCAGTCGCATCTACCATCGGTGTAGCCTCAGTGTGTGGGATCCCACGTACTCTGATGTTGAGAGCCTTACTGGCTGTCTGCTGTTGCTCCATGAGGGTAGCCGAAATGGTGACCATTGCGGGCTCCCATTTGGCCACGTCAACCCATCTGGAAGTCTCCTCAATAGCAGATTGCATGCTCGCAATCTATGCCTCGACCATCGGGGTACTCCCTGGGATAGTGTGTATGGCTGTAACCTGTCGGAGCTGCATGATATCCTGTCTGAGTCCCTGAATGAGACCCGCCTGCTCCCGAATGGCCCTAGCCTGCTCCTATATGATGCGGCTTTGATCCTGGTTGAAGTGGACCTGCTCCCGTGCGAAGCGAGCCAGCTCCATCTCACGCTCACAAAAATTATGTATCTTCGTGAGTAGGGTCTCATGGGCCTCTGGTGTGTCAGTCCACCCATGTCCATGTTGAAACTGTGGTGACTGTGGCATGAAAGAGTGGGACTGAGTCCGAAAACTGGACGATGGCTGAGTGAGGAACGAAGATGACAGTGGAATGGGTGAGGCAGTCCCAACGGGGTGTGGGAGGATGGGGTGACTGAGAGGGAGAGGGGAGAGTGAAGCGCAATGCGGCACAGTGTATGACACCTCGGAAGTAGGTGTCATAAGCTGTGTGAGAGCTGTAACAGGAGAAGAGGGAAAGGGAACAACAACCGGCGCCATGGGCATGAGTATGTCACTGATCCTAGATGTAGATGGAGCTGAGACTAGAACCAGAGCTGGGCCTGAAGCGGGGACTGAAGTTGAAGTAGAGATAGAGATAGAGGGAGCTGAGGTTGGAGCTGAAAACGAAACTAACACTGTAGCGGGAGTTGAGGTTGAGGTTGAGGTAGAGATAGATGCTGAAGAAGCTGAGGCAGGTCCTAACTTTGCCTTGTTGTTTACCCCGAGTCCACTTCGGTTGTAACGTGTGTTCACATCCTCCAAATTCAGTTGTGTCGTTTGCTTTTTTTTGTTGTTGTTATTTTCGTCTTTCTTGGCTTTGTCCCCCATTCTCTTGGGGTGCGGGTGCAGATCGTAGTGGTAATGTTCAGCCGGGAGTGGGAGCACCAGTTCCCCCCCCATAATGGGAGGCACGTCCAGTGCGAGGTGGTGGAGAGGTAGTGTGGAAGCCTGAAGTGGAGAGGCAGCCAAGAGGTGGAGAAGGAGGAGAGGCTAGGTTTTTTTTTTTTTTTTTTCCACCACGGAAAGGAGACCCACAAAAAAAAAAAAAAAGGGAAGGAGGGAGGGAGGTGGGTAGTGGCTGAGTGAAGGGGTAGCGGGGAGCGAAAGGGGGGGGGGGGTGTGGTTAGCTGCAGCAACGCCCAGGGAGGGCTGAGCGGGGGGTGGCGGGGGGGGGGGTAGCGGAGGGCTGAGCCAGGGGGTAGCAGAGGGTAGCGGGGGCTTAGCGGGGGGGCTGAGCGAGAGTGGCGGAGGGGTAGCAGAGGGCTGAGCGGGGGGGGGTAGCAGAGGGTAGCGGAGGGCTGAGCGACGGGTAGCGGGGGGGCTGAGCGGGGGGTAGCGGAGGGCTGAGCGGGGGTAGCGGGGGGTAGCGGGAGGGCTGAGCGAGGGTAGCGGAGGGTAGTGGAGGGCTGAGCGAGGGGTAGCGGGGGGGCTGAGCGAGGGCTGAGCAGGGGGGCTGAGAGCGAGGGGCTAGAGCTAGAGCGGGGGGCTGAGTAGAGGGGTAGTGGGGGGTAGCGGAGGGCTGAGCCGGGGGTAGCGGGGGGCGGTAGCGGAGGGCTGAGCGGGGGGGTAGCGGAGGGTAGCAGGGGCTTAGTGGGGGGGCTGAGCGAGGGTGGCAGAGGGGTAGCGGAGAGGGGCAGTAGAGAGGAGAGATGTATTAACATCCGCGTGAGGCCTATGGGACAAAGTGCACACAAAAATATAGACTCATGCAAGCCTCAGTGGGCTAGAGAAAAGGGCGCGCTAGAGCGCTTGCTGAGTACTAATCTATACTAGTAAAATCATAATGATCATAATCAATCAAGTATAAATTGAATCAAGTTAGCTGATACAATGATGACTTTCTGGTGAGATGTGAAAATATATTGTATCTGCATCTGTTGAGTTGTCTCGTGTTGTGGCAGGGGATGCGGTCTCCTCGATCTCTGAACTCTTTGGGCTGTCTAGAGTGACCTCTTGTCTTTGTCAACCCCCCCTCGCAAAAGCTGTGATAGGTCAGATCTCAATAGAGTGTGCTCTAGGCACACTCTGTCTCGCGTGTGGTCTCTGTGCCCCTCTCTCGATGGCATTGTGTCGGCTCTCTCAGCTGATCCAAGCTGCCCTCATATCAGCTAGCTCCTCCTCCTCTACTCCGCTATGTCTTGGAGCTGACTCAAATGTGTAAAAGTCAGTGTCGCGATGCTTCGTCCGGTCAACCTCTTTGTCCAGTCAACCTCTATGTCTTGTGGTCTAGTCGCCTCCTACTGCTCTTTGATTTGTTGGAGTAGTGTCTTCCTGTGTCAGCACATCTCGATCAGATAGAGCCCAATGCAGACTTGGTCATGGAAATGGATCAATCGTGATAGTGGGACGAAGCCACTCCCCCCCAGGGAAAGACATTGGTAGCGCCCTCGAATCTCATAGTAGGCTAGGCAAGTACAAAGAAAATGCTCCTATGTCTCAACCACCCCTACCATTATCCACAGCATGCAGATCCTTTGCTTTTAGGATATACTTGTAGTTTTCCCTGCCTTAATCCTCAGTTGGTGGGACGAAACCCGCATCTGTCCAATGCCAATCCTTAGTGCATGTGAGACACCTAGGTTCTTAAGGTACTGGGGTCTGATGATGAATCCCTCCTCTGATACTCTCAAGAAGTGGTCACGGTAGAATTGGATCGGGAGCTCTTGGTCCCCCGCTCAAGTCCGAGATGTAGGGAACTGGAGGAAATCTAACCGTTGTTGAGGATTCATCTCAACATCATGTTCGATATGTTCATAGCACTAACCCAAAAGAGTGCTAAAAAGGAAAGGATTGGAAACCCTAACCCTAACCCTAAAGGGGTTTGTATATATACTTTATTTTCAACTAAATCTAGTGTATAGTTAGTCATTTGTGGTATGCTCTCCAGATGTGCCCTCTCTTCTCATCTCCACTTTGCTCCTCTCCTCTCTCCATATTTGTTCATGGTATCAGAGCTCCCTTGCCTTGCATTGAGGCATTGTGATTGTTGTGAGTGTGAGATTGAGAGCGATTAAAAGGTCTCACTTCCATAGAGTGATAGAAAAATTGTTGTTCGTGTGAGAAAGATTAGTTGAATCAATTCCATGAGAGAGAGATCTAAATCTCTGTTTTCTGTAACGGAAAAACTCCAGCTATGTGTGAGAGAGAGAGATAGGAGAGAATTATTAGACTCCTTTGAGAGGAGTTAGAGCCCCTAACTCATAGCTTGGAACCGATCAACACAAAGCAATGTGCAAACAAAGGTAACCAACAAGTAGCCGGCTCTATCAAGGCTCTGCAAGCATTGGACTCCCAACAGCGAAGGCAGCTGCATCAACATCCTCCAACGGCCTACATGACCCAATGAGGCTACAGCAAAGCCTAACAACAACTAATCGACTACTAATGCATTTCATAGAGGCGACAACTCCGAGGTGACCCTTAATGCCAACGTAAAACCAAGGCGATGCTATCAACACCACACGAAGCAGCTTGGATTCTGCAATAGCACTCAAGGCAACATCTCCTAGCACCATCATCCAATGATGTAGGCTACTCCAACAACAAACTAGTCGTGATGCTCCAACTCGGCCCAACTCCATCGATAACGTTGCTCCAGCCTCAATGAGAAGTAACATAGCCAATGGAATGACTCTACTTCAATGGCTTGAAATGCTTCTTCAAACGCTTCAACAAGCTCTAAGCACTCATCGCAATAGCTTCATCAATAGTGTAACCATGCCTTCCACAGCCCTCCACATCAAGCCAACAAACGTATTAGCCTCCATTGACCTAACGTTGGACCGAAGCACTGCAACAAAGCCAGCCACACAGGCGGATGCAACGATCGACGACTACACACAGAGGTGATCCTTCAATGACTTGCAGCTACGCGCTCGATAGTTGGTCTAGATCTAGATTAGAGTTGATTAGATCATCCTTAAAGGAGAAAACTCCAGAGCAGCTAATCGAAGCCATGCCCAAAAATTTTCAAATAGTTCCTACTCAGAGCCAGTCCCCATGCTCACATGCGGTTTCACATCACCACATGTCCTGAAACCTGACCTTCCACAGTTCAGTGAGTAGACTTTAGAGTTTTCAGAGACATTGGTTGGTTGATAAGTGGGTAGATTGCACATCATTTCCTTTTGCACTTACATGACTTCATTGTAAGGCCTATTTGGCTATTTTCTTAGCCTTTGTGCACATCATTTGAGCCTTGTAAATCCTTCTGTCTATTCTCGACATCATTTGTCATCACAAGTTTTGTAATAGATTGCCTATATATTACAGTTATATCATCACCAGCAGTTCATATTACACTTTGACAGACAATGTTTTGTAGTTGATTCAGACAGTGTTTTCACAGGCACTTTGAGTACTATCTTCACCATGTCTACCACTAGCAACCTTAATTTGGAGGAATCTACTAAGTTAGATGACTCAAACTATGGCACATCAAAATACCGAATGGATATCATTCTTGTACTTCGAGACAAGTGGAAGTATGTCGATAGGTCTACACCTCGACCATCTAACAGTCTAGCATCAACTCCCACCATTGGCGTAGCATAAGCAGAAGATTCTACACTTGCATCAACAGTGTCCACTTCTCCACTAGATCCTTCCATTACCTGAGCATAGACAAAATGGGACAAGAAAGACAAATATGCATATCATTAACTAAACAGAATGTCTAGATGTCATGCTTGGACAACTCAACATAATGAAGACATCCAAAGAAGCATGGGATATGTTCGTAGCTCTTTACAAGTCCAAGGACACATCTCACACTGAGAAATCAGATCAACTAGAGTTTCAGTAGCAACAATGAAACTGGTCATGCTTACGTACTCAAAATCAAGGATAACAACAATCAACAACAATCAGCTGATGCTGTTGATGTTGATTTTGTTGATAATGACCATTCTTTGAGATGCTCTACATTTGCCTCTGCCTCTGCCTCTTCCTAAAGCTATAAATGCTTGATCATTAAAATGACTTGTGCGTGCGTGAATGGCCCGAGTCCAGAGTTCTTCACTAAGTAACAATGACTATAGCTCTTCCAGTGTTGGAGTTTGGAGTTGAATGCACTACTCTAGACTAGATTCTCGTATCGCTCTCCTAGTCCCATTCAGGATGACTTGAACCATCTCTACGGGATATGGACAAGGATAACAACAATCAACTCCGCAGTATGGCACAAGAGATCTGCACATATCAATTTCCAAAGCTTGATGTAGCTAAGAAATTAGAATATGGCAATTGGAATTTGAAAAGTAAAGTTTCCTGGAAAAGTTTGCGAGGCATTCGGTAAACAGAAAAGAACCAATTTTGGTAGAAGCACCTCTCAAGCAAGAGTTATTCTTGATTTGATACATACATATGTATGGGATTATACATAGACTCGCCACATCAATGGTTCACTTTACTACTTGACTTTCATCGACGACTACAATAGATATTGTTGGGTCTATTTTTCAGATTTTCAAGAATTCAAAGCCATGGTTCAGAACCAAACATGCAAAAAGATCAAAGTCATGAGATCAGACAGAGGTGGTGAATACATGTCTTTAGCATTCATAAAATTTCGTAGACGTAATGGCATTCAAAGACAGTTCACATGTGCAGATACTCCTCAACAAATTACAATAGCTGAAAGGAGGAACATCACTTTAGGAGACAATGCTAGAGTAATGCTCAGTGAGAAGAATCTTTCAAATCAGTATTGGGTAGAAGCAATTGCCATTGCAAACTACTTGCTTAATCGACTTCCAGGCGAACCGATTTAGGGTATGACACCTTGAGGCATTCACTGGATACAAGCCACACATTGGGCATCTCTGCATATTTGGTTGCATAGCATATATGTCCACATACATGATGATAATTGCAGAAAGTTGGATGAAGTCACACAAATGCATCATGGTTGGCTACAGTGAAGAAGGCGAAGCATACAAGTTGTATGATCCCATCAACTGAAAGGTCATTATCTCCAGAGATGTCATATTTGATGAAGAATTCGAATGGAAAACATCAAATGCACATGAGATAGACACATCGATTACTCAGTCACCTGTTGATGAAGAAGAGTAAGAATTGCCAGAGACATCTTGAGAAGAGCAGTAACTCAGATGATCTACCAGAGAAAGCAGACCACTAGTTAGATTGACATATGCTCAGAAAGAAAAAGCGATTCAGATTGAAACAATCAATTATGCTCTTATGACTACCATCATGGCCACAGAAGAGCCAATGTAATTTGAAGATGCAGTTGACACATTAGAAAAGAAGGGAACTCATTTTGTGGCCCTTTAAGAAATTCGCTATTTACCTATTTTTGTTATATCCAAAATATGGAAAATGCCATAAGATACAGATACGTACTGCAAAAAAGCCAGTCTAGTACCCAGTCTTCACATTGAATGCAAATATAAGATCCTCTATTTAATATGCAAAATTTGATGATTCTGACATCGACTGGCCAACTGGCCAAATCACATTTTACTATAAATCTTCTGTTTTGGGCATTTTTGTCCTTTTTTGGGCTTTCGAGTGTCGATTTTTGGTATCTCCGAGGTCGAGACTTGGGGGTTTTGGCCTGCTTCAAATGCGTCGATGATGTCAGAAACATCAAATTTTGCACAGAAAAACATCTTTGAAGATCACGTATGTCGAACCTAATAAAATAGAGATTTCGAATATGACTTCTTTTATCTTTTTATGTGCTTTTTGGTATTTTTCCAACGTTACATTGGCCCTCTACTGATTGGTTGAGAGCCTGTTTTTCTAAACCTTGAAAGGCCCCAAAATGAGCTCCCTTTTTTCCTAACGAGCTTGAATGGCAAACTACTATGAATGAAGAAATGGAAGCTTTGCATAAAAACAATAGTTGGGAATTATGCGACCTTCCACCAGGAAAGAAGGCCATAGCAAACAAATGGATTTACAAAGTGAAGTACAATCCAGATGGAAGTATAGAAAGATACAAATCTAGATTAGTTGCAAAAAGGTTTGCACATCGATATGGTCAAGATTATGATGAGACTTGTGCTCTAGTAGCAAAGATGGATTCCATACAATTTTTGATATCACTACCGACATTCAATAGATGGAATGTGTACTAGTAGCTAGATGTCAAGAATGCTTTCTCAATGGTTACCTAGACGAGGAAGTCTACATGCAACAATCAGCAGGTTATGTTGAACCAAGAAAAGAGCATCAGGTTTGCCATCTCAAGAAAAGTCTCTCTATGAAAGCAAGCACCTAGAAGTTGGTATAGCAGAATTGACAAGTATTTTGCTAATCTAGGATACATGAAGTCCAATGCAGATCATACTCTCTACTACAAAGTTCAAGGGTAAGACATCACTATTGCACTTTTGTATGTAGATGTTGTGAGAGGAAGCAATGATAGCTTCATCAAGAATTTGAAACAAGAATTATTTGGCAATCTAGAGTTCATCATGAAAGATCTTGGACTTATGCACTATTGTCTTGGAATTGAGTTTTGGAGAGACTGAGACAGCACCTTCATGAGCCAATATAAATATGTGAACAATGTCCTAAAGAAGTTTCATATAGAAGATTGCAAGATTGCAGCCACTCCCATGGAACAGAGTTTGAAACTTACAAAAGATCTAGAAAAGCTTGCAGTCAATGACAAGTACTACTAGCAGCTCATCGGATCATTTATACATTTGACTATGACGAGGCTAGATATTTGTTATGCAGTACGCTCACTAGTAAAGTCTATGACAAATCGAAAACAATCTCAATGGAATGCAGCCAAGAGAGTCAATGCATGAGAAATGGTCTCTCTTCTTGGTTTCACTTGTTGCGTGATTCACTAAGTATTAAGTGTGAATAATAACTCGGTATCCTCCCATCATCACACGGTTCTTTCTTGTTAGCTAGCTCCAACCTCTGAGTGTTAATTGTTGGCACCCGTTCTACACCCAAGCACCCATAACTTATGATTGCGAGAGAGCATCTTCACGAATCACAGTACCTAGTTGGGAACTAACCTGAGCGTTCTGAGTGAATAGAAGCGTCAACATTTTGGTGATCCTGTTGGGGAAGGTCAAGTGTATTGCAAGTTGACAAGCTATCAGTGTAGGAAATTTAGAGGACCGAGTCGGTAAGCTTAGTGTTCATGGAGAAAAGGAGAGATTTCATGATTCACCATGTGATGAAGCAAAACAGTTGCTAGGAATCGTGGGTTACTAGAAGTTCATTCAAGTAACTCCAAGGTAGTGGCATCAACTGCTAGGGTCCTTGAAAATCAGGGTGTGGGAACTGTCACGACATGATTTTGTAGTTTAGATTGTATTAGGCTAGCATGATCAAATGTATTAATTAGAAGGTAGGCTAGGTAGGTTTAAAAGGCTAAATGCCATATGGATAATGTATTGGATATATTAATTGATATGAATAAATGGTGCACTCACACATGTAGGTCCTAGGATAGGAATGGGTAGGAATGCATGGGTGCATTAATTAATGGTAGGCATAAAAGAGTCATAGGCTAAGAGTAGAATAATGGGGTATGCCCAAGGGATGGATCCCAAGAGGCATGAGAGGTTGTGACCTCTCGTATGCATGGAGTGTATGTATGAGGCATTATGCATTCATATGTGGTGTGGATTGCATGAGCATTCTAGTAGTTGGTCATACAAAAGGCACACTCACGTGGGCACTCCTTCCACCCCATTTGGAGGGCCAATGCTTCTTAATTATTGCATCATTCTTTCATATATGTGCATCCTCCAACCGGTACGTGACAAGTGGTATCAGAGCAGTGATTCTCTAACTGTGTGGAGCTGCCATGTTGTACCATGCCGACATCACCGTGACATTGTCGAGGACACAAAGAGAGAACAAGAATCAAGAAATCACCAGGGAGCATTTTCTTTCTGTCTCTCTCAAAGTTGAATTTTTACAATAAAGAAACAAGAATCTCGCACATATTGATGTTTAGAAAAGGGGGGAGGGGCGACACCAGACTTTGATTTTTATTAATAGGGGGACTGGGGGTAAAGGAGGGAGGTGCCGCACACCTCTTTAATTAGGGAGGGGCTTGTAAAAGGATGAATTTATAACGAAGCTCCTCCCCATCGTCACGTGATCCCCCGTCGTGCTTTGTTGCGTGGCGCGTCGAGATGCATGTCGAGATCTACACCACCCAACATACATGGGCGTTCAGTCCCAGTTTGTCCTCCCTCTTTAATTAGGGGGGGGGGGCAATCAATTTTTGTGTAATAAGGGAGGGAGCCTTGTAGGCTTGTAATGTGGCCTCCTGCTTAGTCTGTGCCGAAATTCGTGCGGCTGCCATTGACCTGGAGTCCTGTCCCATGCGCCGCCTTAGCCATGTCAGCCCCCTTAGCCACCTCTATAGTCGACCCTATGTACTGGGTGGTGCGTGTTGCAATTGGCACCGCAAATTACGGTGGAAAACATGTGTGGTGCTGCCTTTGAATTCTGCCACCTGCAGCCACCAGCCATCGCCATCAGCTAGCCACCTCTGCCCTTTGCCCCATTCAGCTGCCATCGGTATTTGAGGCCATTTGTCCCTCCCTTTCATTTCAAACCCCTCTCCCCTCGTATTTCATTAGTTAGTTACCCCTTTCCCTTAGTTCCCTCCCTTTCTCTAAGTACCCCTTCCTTCCTCCCTCTCCTTAGTTAGTCCCCTCTCCTTAGTTAGTCCCCTCCCCTTAGTTCCTCATTCCCCTCTAAGTTTCTCTAAGACCCTCTAGTTCCTCATTTTACCCCTTTCTCTTGCAATTTTTTTAAATTAAAAAAAAAGTTTAGGAAATAAAATAAAAAAAACATTAAAAAAGAAGAAGAGATAAGATAAAATATAGAAAGGGAGATAATAAGAGGAAAATAAGGAATAAAAAAAATGAGTTAGACATATATGAAGTAGATTGACGAAGCGTGGTCGCTTTGCAAAAGAAAAGGGAGAAAAAAAAAAGGCAATATAATACTACTATTAAAAAAGTTACAAATCAAAGTGGTGGTAGATGAAAGAGATTACATCAGTGGAAGCATGAGGGTATGGCTAGGGATGCACATGGTGATGACAAGGGCCAAAGTATTGATCTACTTAAATTCAAGATGAGCATTTAGGACAAGGAATAAATTAATAATGCATTTGCATGTAGGATAATGAAGTAATAAATGCATTTGCATGTAGGATCATACGTAAAAATAGGAAAAAAAAAACTCAAGAATTGAGCATGTGCACAACTAGTACTTTGGAAATGTACACAATGGTATCATATAGAGACACTCGATAAGGATTCTTTGGAAGGCATCCATGGTGTCAAGAGTCTTGAAGTTAGAAAACTAGAGATGGTTAAGTTCTTCTCTTAGGTTGGGTTGATGAGCCAAGGTAGCACTTGGGCTCTTCCCAGGCAAGAGGGTGCTATACATGGCCATAGGTGGTGGATATGTAAGTGCTTAGTAAGGTATGGTGACATTAGGTTTGGTGACCTTGGAGAGATCTCAAGTAATTGGTAAGTCATGGACGCATGACTATGGTTGGATCCACAATTAGACCTGGTGGTCTAGAATGAGTACTCAAGCAAGATCTAGTGATCTTGATCGTGTAAGTTAGGCCTATCTTGTAAGTTTTAGGTCTGATCAACCTAAAACTAATGGTTCCAAAGTGGTCACTTGGAACTTGGACCAATGCATGCATATGAGAGAGATAGATTAGGAAATAGTATCTTATTAGAATAGAAAAGTAGAACAGAAATGGATTCTTACTAACCCTAATGGATAAAGTCGAATTAGTCTTTGTAGGAATGTCCAAAGAAAAGGAGTACATGGACAACAGAACATGAAAGATAAGTATTGTGTCTTTCTTACTGATTTGTTCGGAAATTTGATTTAAAGGAACATACTAATGTTGGACTTGTTGGCAGGAGTATCAAACACGAAGATGAAAGATTGAAGTTGTTGTATGGAATCTTATACAGGAACCTAATGAGTGCTAAAGATCACGAAGATAAAGGAGAGTACCTAATAGATGAGGGCATCTATGCCCCAAGCAAGAGGGCATGTCATGACACGATTTTGTAGTCTAGATTGTATTAGGTTAGCATGATCAAACGTATTAATTAGAAGGTAGACTAGGTAGGTTTAAATGGCTAAATGCCATATGGATAATGTATTGGATATATTAATTGATATGGAATAAATGGTGCACTCACAAATGTAGGTCCTAGGATAGGAATGGGTAGGAATGCATGGGTGCATTAATAAATGGTAGGCATAAAAGAGTCATAGGCTAAGGGTAGAATAATGGGGTATGCCCAAGGGATGGATCCCAAGAGGCATAAGAGGTTGTGACCTCTCGTATGCATGGAGTGTATGTATGAGGCATTATGCATTCATATGTGGTGTGGATTGCATGAGCATTCTAGTAGTTGCTCATACAAAAATTACACTCACGTGGGCACTCCTTCCACCCCATTTGGAGGGCCAATGCTTCTCAATTCTTGCATCATTCTTTCATATATGAGCATCCTCCAATTGGTACATGATAGGAACACAGAAAGTACTCAGATCATTCTTTGATTACTTTTTGATTTAAGCAATGGATGACACCTCTCTCGGAGAGAAGAAGAAGATAAGTGGCTAGACGTAAAAAATATCTAAACTAGAGGGAGTGGCTACATCGAACTATGTGAGGCGTAGCAATCTCAAACCCAAAGTTCAATGCTCAAAGTAGGCTAGCAAAGGCAACTGTCCAATAGGAGATATGAGCACGAGAAGAGAGACTCGGCTATGCTACCCTAGGGGTGGAAGTTGACTACTATGCAAGGCCAAAAGGTTAGAACAATGGTGTCACATCGAGGCATTCCAAATATTGGTGGGTGAAGGCTCGTCGTGCCAAATGGAATCCAATCACTCATCCACAGAGAGTTTAGATTTTGAATGGATGGCCATTTCCTTGATCGAACAACAAAATGAAGGCGAAGACCAACTTAGAGAGTGACGAGAATGTCTTCAACCTTACTCAACTAGTGTACTTGAAAGAGTACATCTAGAAAGGTGTGAAGCCAGAAGAGCGGCTACGGTAGGTGGACAAAAAATCCATCATCATAAAGACAGTCATGATTTCGTTGGAGAGAGAGCACCATAGATCAAAGGTTGATGAAGAGAAACTAAGGCAGTTTGCTCGAGTTCCTTTCACAACATACATAGAACTTACTCGTTTGATAGGTATACGTTTGGTTGTATCCTTAAAGCCTGAGGACAATACCAACCAAGTCAGAGGCTTACAACGACCTCACAATCAGGAAGGTGATGGGTGGGGAGCAAGTGAGTCAGTTATTCTGAGCAGTAGACCCACATACTTGGGTTTTGGGGTAGAGAAGTTTAAATCTAGCTCCAATATTAAGGTAAAGTTCCAAAATTTTAAAGGCACAGATGATGAAGATACTTACAATCACTTGACAGAGTTTCTTGCGTGTCTGCCATATCAATAGTGCAATAGCAGATGAAGAGTATATGGACTCTTTTCCATGTACCTTAGTAAAAAATGCTCAAAGGTGGTTCAAATAGTTTCCAATTGGGTATTTTCGCTATTGGTATGCCATGTTAGAAGCCTTCTTGTGTTATTCGACAGAAATTAATGAAGAAGACGTGAGAGCAAAGTTGTGAGTGAGATAAAGCTGAATAAAGGTGAGTCCATCCGAGACTTTGTGCTTAGGATGGGAGCTCTTATTAATTAGTTGAGTACAGTTTTGGATGAGAAGTCTATGCAAGCTTGGTTAATCACAGGTTGTACCTAGGTTGATTTGCATAAGCCAGAATTAGTCAATTAGACCAGAACCTATGAGGACCTGCTAAACCAAGCTGTTGCTTTGGGAAAACATGAGGATTTGAAAAACAAAGTGAAGAAGAAAGATGCTAAGAGTGACACTGAGGAGACTCCAGTCAAGAAGGATAAGCTAAAAGTCGAGCCAAAGAAGGCCTTAAAAGAATTGGACATCCGAGGTAAACCAAGTAATAATGAGAAGTGGTGTAACAAGTGTTCTAGAGGTGGACATGTGGAAGAGGAATGCAAGACTAAGTATTGTAATACCTATACCAAGTTTGCCTACGATGACTCAGACTGTTAGTTTAATGGCAAAAATAGACAAGTGTCTGCAAACTAGGTCACAGCTGCTGATAACCGAGCACCGAGCGGCAAACCTATGGGTATCAAGTAGAAGGACAAAGGTAAGAATGGTAAAAAGAAGAGTGATTCATCTAAAATTAAGTGTTTCTATTGTGGAGAAAATCCAATCTGGGTGGAACACTTAAAATTCTTAAAGAATAACATGGAAAGGAAAGAGGTAGATCTAGAATGCTGAGCAGTTGTAGCTAAATTGCCAAAAACAGTTGATGCTCAAGTAATTACTCGATCAAAATGGGTAGTGACAACAATCGAAGACACTGGCACTTTGGGTAGGGGCATCAATTGGAAGGCACAGATGGATTTGGTAGCAAAGATTGCAAGAGAGTTGAAAGGAAAAGAGCCAACAATTGAAATACTTGAGCAGTTTTAGCACTCTATTACCGAGCAAGGAGAATCCTTGTTATCTAGCTCTAAAGAAGCATAATCCATTATGCATAGGAAACTAGCACAGAGCTAGCCCGAGCATGGGAAGTGTTCAAGAATATGGAAGTCAGTCTAACTTTTGTTGAGCTGATGCAAATAGCTCCATATTGACATGAATTCTTTGCTCAGCAGATCAAGGAATCCACCGAGCAACCCAAGGAAGCGCAAACCTTAGCCACCATGCCTGTGATTGATACACCAGTTGTGGACAAAGAAGTTCCAGTAATCATTATCAAGATTAAGAAGCAGACTATACCAAGTGAAATAGTGGATGGAGGATCATGAGTGAACATCATTTCTAAAGACATTTCCCAAAGACTGAAGTTTAAGTCATATAAACCATCACCATTCTAAGTGCCTATGGTGGCAGATCAACGGTCAATTGATCCTAAGGGTATGCTACAAGATGTAGTCATCTCGATAGGCAACATTTATTATACAATTAGTGTTATTGTGATCGCTATGGAGCAGTATGCCTACCCAATTTTATTGGGGAGACCTTGGCTAAAAAGTGCAAAAGTACTCCATGATAGGGGTACAAAGGAGATGCCTATAAAGACAAAAGGTCAAGATGTGTGTATACTGACTAAGCCTCAGAAGGTTATGAGTTGTCGAAAACCCAAGAATCTAGAAGTTAAAGGTCCATTTCCACAAGACGTTGAATCTCGATTAATGGAGTTGCATATCCTTCCTGTGGGTGAGATAGACATTTTTCAAGTAGCTGCTGACATCAAGCAAAAATTGTGCAATGAACATATTCCCGAACAAAAGGATCTTTTTTTGAGCAATTTTAAAGAGGACATTGAGGGAGAAAGAGAGATTGTTGAAATACGAGTAACAATTATGCATCTCAGAAGTGAATAGTCAGTTTTCAGAACCTATATAAGAGTTTAATCTGGGAACACAAGAGCTCCTAGCCATGGTAATGGTAAGTGCCAACTTGTCTACTGAGCAACTTAGACTGACACATATATGGATTTGTTAGGTATAAGGATGTGTTTGCTTGGAGTTACAGAGATTTGAGAGGAGTTCCTCTTGAACTATGTTAGCACAAGATACCTTTAGTCCTAGATGCTAAGCCAATCTAGTAGCAAAGGTATAGGATGGATTCCAATTATGCCAAGCGAGTCAAGTCTGAATTGGATTAAAATTTACAAGCTAGATTTATATATGCCATAGACCGAAGTGATTGGATTTTTCCTATTGTAGTTGTGCCTAAGAAAAATGGCAAACTCTGAGTCTATGTGGATTATGGGAAATTAAATGCTTAGATAGTTCCAGATCCATTTCCCATAACTTTTACTGTGATGGGATTTTAGCTTAGGTTGCAGGCCATGAGATGCAGTCATTTATGGATGGCTATAGTGGGTATAATCAAATTACTGTGGCTTTTGAAGATCAATCAAAGATTGCTTTTGATATAGAGTGGGGTGCTTATGATACCAAAGTGATGCCGTTTGGATTGAGGAATGCCCCATCCACTTTTCAAAAGTTTATGGTGGAAAACTTCAAAGATTACCTCACTGAATTCATTGCAATTTACTTAGATGATTTTTGCATGTATTCCTCGGATATAGATGACTTGGGATATCTTGAGAAGGTTTTTCAGAGATGTAGGAAGGCGGGTATCTCTTTGAACACTTCTAAGAGTGTGTTCTATGTTTGAGTTGGTATTCTACTTGGTCATGTTATTTCTAAGGATGGAATCAGAACTAAGCCAGGTAAATCAAAAAAATCTAGCGGATGCCTAATCCTAAAAAATTAACTCAATTACGTTCTTTTGTGGGTTTTATCAGTTTCTATCGTAGGTTTATCAAGGACTTTGCTAAGATTGCAGCTCCCTTGTATGAATTGACAAAAAAGAATACTAAATTTGAGTGGAATGTCGAGTTGACCATAGTTTACAATGATATGAAAAACCGAGGAATGGCTACTCCAATTCTCAGACAACCAAGCTAGGATATCATTTCCCATGTGCATGTGGATGCATATGGTTATGTATTGGGTATTATTTTAGCATAGCCGGATGCTTATGGTTATGTATTGGGTATTATTTTAGCATAGCCGGATGATTGGTTGGACTATCTAGTATATTATGCTAGTAGGTTACTTACACATATAGAATCAAACTATGGCACCACTGAGCGAGAAGCTCTAGGAATGGTTTTCAGTGCGTAGAATTTAAGGCATTATTTACTCAAGAATCCTTTTGTGTTCTATGTGGATCATCAAGCCCTACTTTATCTCATCAACAAAATTGTCATTCAAGGATGGCTTGTTTGTTAGATGCTCCTGTTGTTGTAGGAGTTCAACTTCAAGATTATTCATAAACTGGGTAAGACCCATGTGGGTGCTGATTGCCTGTCCAGGTTAACCAGTACCCAAGAAAACTCAAGGAATTGACATGGAATTTCTAGATGGTGATGTGTTTGCAATTGATTATTGTGAGAATGAGTATGCTGAGTTGGTCAATTACTTGTCTCAAGGCACATTCCTTGATGTGTCAACACACTGGATGTTTATTGGCTAAACAATCGATGCCTTTGCAACCCACCAGGCCTTGGGACGCCTTTCAACATTGGGGTTTGGATTTCGTTGGACCCTTTAAACCCATAAAGTTCACTCAAAACAAGTATATACTCATTGCAACTGATTATGCTACAAAGTGGATATAAGCTAAGGCACTCCACAATAATTCGACTTGAAGCACAACTAAATTTGTCTATGAAAATATTATATGCTGGTATGGATGTCCTCTCCAACCTCTCAGTGATCAAGGTGCACATTTTCTCGATGATGTGAGGCAGGTACTTAAAAAGGAATTCAAAATCATGCACACAGTTTCCACTACTTATTATACTCATGGTAATGGTGAAGCCAAGTCAACTAACTAAACCTTGAACTTCATCCTCACAAAGACAATACAATTTGCTCAAGGTGAATGGGACATCATGTTATACTCTGCTTTGTGGGCTTACAAAATGGCCTATAAGGTAACTACCAACCTCACACCTTTTTGTATGGATTTGGCCTGGAAGTAGTTATTCCCTTAGAATTTTTGGTTCCGAGCCTTCAAGTAGCTTTCAAGCATCATTTGGGTAAGCCAGAACCAATCAAAGGACTATTGGATCAACTAAGCCACCTGGATGAGATACGTTTCCAAGCTGCTTGGTCACAAACACAGGCAAAGAGACCAGAAGGGTCGTGGCCCAAACACTGTTATTACTACATTCTAGTAAGGAGATCCATACCAACCGGGCTGTACAAATAGACTGTAATTTTAATATAACAGTGTAGATCTGAATTTTGATTGAGGTCGTAGATAAGGAGGTGTAGACCAAACAGATTGTAGATGTCAATATCATTTTGTCAAATGAAGGACTTCCAATTGCTATTGTTGCAACAAAAGTTTTGTGGCATGTTCCAAGTAGGGAGGAGATGCACCGCTACTGGGTTTATCAAAAGTAGCCATAGGAGATGAGGTGTTTACCACACCGTCCATGCACCAAGACATTTTGGAGCCCATCCAACTAATTATATTTGTCTACGATAAGGCCATCAAAGACTTCAACCATTTTGTGGAAGAGCACGCTAAGCGATAGCACAACATATTCAAAGCTGAGCACATGTTGATTCTCGCATGAGTTTGGCAGATACCTAAGCCTACCATGGTTGAATTACCTGTCTACTATGGCAAGCTTTTATGGGAGCTTGAGCAACTAATCAATAGCCATGTAATGAAAGCACGATCCATGCTTGATAACATACACTACTTGTGTAAGGAACCAGGGATTAATTGGTAGGAATGCGTCAGCTAGGTGCAGTGGTACCACACCAATTTTGAAACACTCGACATTGAATTCCCATCTCAGGACCTAGTTGTAGAAGCTCTGGATTGGCTAGCCAAACCCGAACAGCCACAAGTACACATCTCCAATGTCTATCATTGGCCACCAAGCGATCACCATTTTGAACCACCACCTACGAATCAAGCCAGGCCTTCTCAACCACCCATCTATGCTCAACCATACAATTAATGAAGGCATCACTGATCCCATAGATTCAATCCGTGAGCATCCGCATTTGAGCAATGACTAGTCCCTACCAATCCATGAGGACATAGGCAAGGATAGTCGAGGTGATATGTTGACCCTGCGTCAAGCCAACTAGTTCGCGGTCACCAAGCGTCCAGCATAGATAGCGGGAGCGATAGTGGAGCACCGTTTTGTAGCAATGGTGCAGATGAATAGACCTATAGGAAAATAGGAGGGAGTGCACCAAGCGCGTGCTAAAATGGAAGGTAGTTCTTAGGTAGAAACTAAGTTGTAACAATCAGGGAAGATAAAGTAGTGTGCTAGATTCTCTTCCTCTGACTTGAGTTGATAGGTCAAGGAGTGTTCATTGCAAGTCGAGGCGTCTTGGTTGTACAAAGTGATTTTGATTCAATTTCACTAAGTGTTAAGTGTCGATAATAACTCGGTATTCTCCTGTCATCACACGGCTCTTTCTCATTAGCTAGGCCCGACCTTCAAGTGTTAATTGTTGGCACCTATTCTACACCCAAGCATCCCTACCTTACGATTGTAAGAGCAAGCATCTTCATGAAGCACATCACAAGGTTGTGAACTAGCCCGAGCGTTTTGAGCTAGTGAAGTGAGTGAATAGAAGCATCAACAAAGGCATCCAAGGTTGCATGGATACTATGACAGTGATGACTATGTAGGAGATCATGCAACTAGGAGATCCATACAAGGATATGCATTTTTCCTTGGTAAAGGTGCTATATCATGGTTATCAAATAAACAACCAATAATTTCTTTGTCTTCAACTCAAGCAGAATATAGGGCACTCACAACAGGTGCATGTGAGGCTATATGGCTTAGAAGACTATTGTCAAAATAGATTACTTTGATTAATCAAAGCCAACAACAATATACTGTGATAATTAATTGGCTAAAGCATTAGCCAAGAATCAAGTATACCACTCTCGGACAAAGCACATTGATGTTAGAGAGCACTTCATAATAGAAAGAGTGTTACTTGGTGACATCACATTGCAACATTATGACAGCAAACAAGATGTTGCAGACATCTTTACCAAACCACTTGGTAAAGATCTTTCTAAGAAACACTGATAAGCTCTTGGTTTGACGTAGAGGAAGGAATTTCCCATTAAAGGGGTGTGATGGAATGTAATGCACATTCCATTTTTGATTCCATACAATCATCATCTTGAGGGAAGGCCTACTTCATGATGGTGATCTTGAGGGAAGGTGTTGAGGATTCATCTCAACATCATGTTCGATATGTGCATAGCACTAACCGACAAGAGTGCTAAAAGGAAAGGATTGGGAACCCGAATCCTCACCCTAAAGGGGTTTGTATATATATATATATATATAAATTCTTTATTTTCAACTAAATCTAGTGTATAGTTAGTCATTTGTGGTGTCTCTCTAGCTGTGCACCACTCATCTCCTCTCCTCTTTCCATATTTGTTCAACCATATGATACGGTTGATCTCATCTTGTGGGATCAACTCAGGAGGTGCATCCATGCTGTACTAAAAGAGGGGAGTCAATTCATCTA